>NW_022900945.1:9292391-9373092 GCF_012274545.1 Fukomys damarensis
AAAAAAAAAAAACAACAAAAAAAAAAACCAAAAAACCAAAAAATACAGTCTCCTTAAATCAATTTGGTCAAATCCTACTTATATGACTTTTGACAAGTTATGTAACATAAAGTGAGGAAGAATTATTTTTATTAAAAATTTCACACATAAAGTACAGACATATACATTAGCATGAAGAATAATCAAAACAAAAAGTAAGGTTTTTATTATTTTCATACAAAATATTTAGTCTAATGATGAAATTGATGAAGCATTATAGAAATATATTTTCACATATATAAATAGTATTCTGGTATGTTTATTTCCTATTAGCATGGAAACATGTTACCAATTTTTGGCCATAAATTATACAAACGAATTATCTTTCTGTGTGGAGGTCAGAAGTCCAAATTCCGTTTCAGTGGGCCAGAGACGTGCAGGGCTGTTCCTTCTGGAAGTTCTGAGGGGAGAAACTGCTTCCCTGCCTCTTTGATTTTCTAGATGCTGTTCTTATTTCTTGACTTTTGGTTGCTTTCTTACTCTCTAAACTGTAGTCTTTAAATTTCCCCTTTCTAACATCATTTTGCTTTCTGCAAGCATAATTATTTTTATAAAGAAAAAAAAACAAGTTGTGCCTTCAACACTTCGTCTGAAAGACTCCTCAGCTAAATATTCAAACTCATGTCTTACCAACCTAGAGAATAAGTTAGCTTCTTCCAAAATATAAAGGCATAATATAAAAGTTATCAAAATCTCCTTCAAACTGGGGAAAAGAGGAAAAATAAAGGAGCCACAATTCTCAAGCACCTTAAAGGCAGGAAGGCCCACTCCATTGTATTTTAAAGCCTTCTGAAGAACGAGCCAAGTGCCACCCAGGAGGGCCTTTGGCTTTTCTCCCAAGTACACCTTTCTGATAGTGATTTTCCTAATTTTTATATCCTTCCCAATCCGGATAAGTTGAGAATTTTCAAAATGATCATCAAGCATGGATTCCTTTTCGTTTAACCGTGGTTGACTCCAGTAGGTTCTTCCTCACACACTTTACTTCAAGCAGCAGGATGAGATTCACCTTAACACTTGGAAATCTCAACTATATATCTAAATCTGTCACTTATAAGTGTAAAACATCACGAAGGAAGCTTTCTCTCATACATAAAGATGACTCTCTTTGCTCTGGTTCCTAATAACATGTCATTGTAGGAGATTTAAGGATTCTTTCCTTAAAGAATCTTTCCTTGTAAGATATACTCAGAGAGAGTATCGGAACTTCGTTATTTATATCTCCTAACAGAAGGCTGCAGGTAGACCCACCCCGACGATGATGTGAAGGACAAGTAGTAGGCTGGAGCTCTAGGGAGAAGTGTTTCCATAGCAAGGGAGGTGGAGTTTACTAGGTTTCATGAGCTCTCTGTGGATTGGCTAATTGCATTCATTTCTCAGGCTCCTGCACACAGGGACTGTCTCTAGCTGTCTGAGATCTGGCTGGAAGGCAATTAGGGCTGATACATAGTGACCCAGAATGTAAGAGCTGTCAAGGGAAGTGCATTTGGAGTGTGGACTTAATCAGCTCTTCAGAAGGGGAGAATCAGGCAGTCTTCAAAACTGCATGAGCACAGAAAGTGGGAGGAGGAGGAGGAGGAAAAAGACGGGGCAGAGACAAACCTATGTCACATGCATTGTTCTTGTCTTTCTGAGCCCTAACCAGCAATCTTTAACATCCACATTTTCGCCAAACATGTATTCAAGGCAATCTAGGCTGTTTTTCTATCTTGCTTCTCAGAACTCTTCCACCTTCTACTCATTATCTAATCGCAAATCTACTTTCTCACACAAGTTCATCCTAAAACTGTTTTGACTTTTTTCTTTAATATACAGTAGATAGCTCACCATAGTGGAGCTCATTACTTTTCATATTCCATTATATAGCTTTGTCTTCATTTATTGCTAATTCAGGGGCACCTTAGGTATTTCTTCATGTTTTGCTATTCAAACAGTTGTATAGCTAACTTTTGAAAACTAATTTCAAATCAGGTTTCACCGACATTGGCCTCCAACTCCTGGGCTCAAGGAAAGCTCCTGCCCCAGCCTCCTTGGAAGCTGGGTCTACAGGTATAAGCCATGGTGTGCAGTTACCATGTTACTGGTTACTTGTAGTGTTAAACCATTTCGGGATATTGAATAAGTCATAGCACTCAAGAATATCAAGAATATCTCTTTTTTTCTAGGTATTATTTTCAATTCTTTAACAAGGTTTCGAGTTTTGTCCCAAATTGTGTATATAATTTGTCAGGTTTGTGTAGAAATACTTTAGTATTTTTGTTGCACACTGAAAACAGTATCTTAACTTCCATTTGTATTTGCTATTTCTCATCAGTCTAGAGAAACACTCACTTCTATGATAATTTCATATCCAATAACCTTGAAAACTCTCTTCTGTGTTTGAACAGGCTGCTGAAGTCTACATGTTTCCTGAAAATTGTATTATTTTACTTTTTAATTTTTAGTAGTCCACATTTGACATATGTAATAGTCTCACTCATCATCACAGGAAATTTACACCTGCACATAATGTCTTATTCTTTTTTCCCACTCTCTGTCCCTCCCTTCAATTCTTCTTCCTCATTTATAAAAGCTCTGTTTCCATTTTCCCCTTCCATTCTCTCTCTCTCTCTCTCTCTCTCTCTCTCTCTCTCTCTCTCTCTCTCTCTCTCTCTTTTTTTTTTTTGTACCAGGGATCGAACTCAGGGCCTTGAGCTTGTGAGGGTGGCAGAACAACTGAATCCCTGACCTTTCTGTTCTATTTTTTAAAATCCCTTTTCCCTTACTCCCCTTCCTCCTCCCTGCTGGCCTTCCTGTTTGAAGATGTTCTTCCTACTTTCCAATATCTATCTTCGGATTTGCTCCTTACTTACCCTGTGGGTTTCTTACACGAGATAAACAATGTAATATTTAAACTCGCATGTCTGACTTATGTCACAAAATCATGGTCTCGTGGTGCATCTATTTATCTAAAAATGACTCAAGTTTATCTTTCTTTATAGCAGCGTAGTGCTCCACTATAAATAAATACCACTCGCTATTCATTTATCTGTTGATGGGCATATGAGCTGTTTCTATGATTTAGTTATTATAAACTGTGCTGCTATAAACATGGGTATTCATATATCACTGTGGTATGACACTTTTAACTCTTTTGGGGAGACACCTAGAAGAGGAACAGCAAGGTCAAATTAAAACCTCTAGATGAAGTTTTTTGATGAATATTCATTCTGATTTCCATAGCAGTTGTACCAAGAATGGAGAAGGGTTGCTTTACCTCCACAGGTGTGGCAGCATTTGTTATTGTTTGATTTCTTGATGAAAGCCATTCATTTTTTTTTTTCACTCCGGATCGAACGCTGGACCTTGCACTCGTGAGGCAGGTAGCTCCACTGAGCTAATCCCTAGCATGAAAGCCGTTCTTTCCAGAATATATGGAATCTTGGCATTGCTTTAATTTGCCTTTTGCACCTGTTCTACAGGTGCACAGAAGTACTAACTTCGCCTAAGCACAATATGTTTGTTCATACTGTAAATAACGAATACGAATCTCCCTTCCCTAGCACACTTGGAGGAAGTGCGTGTCCTATGTCTGATCCTGAGTCACCCCCTAGGTTGTGGCTGCTATGTGAAATAGGATCCTCCCTACTGCTTTCAGCTCTGATTACAGTCATCATTTACTAGGTGGCCAGACATAATCTGATCCTCCAGGATCTTGGCTCCTCCATACGGCAATGCTGCTACAGGATTAACTGCAGTGTAAGGTGGTCTGGGAAGACATGGATTCGTTGATGAAGCCATCCCTTAAGCCACCTTAAGAATCCCAGAAGAAAAGTCTTATAGCAGTACAGACTTTAGTGCAGTCCTGATAATTAGAACTGAAATAAATGTAAAGTAAATCTACATATTATGCCCAGTGGTTCTTAGAGTCAAGAAAAAATAATTCAATTTTTTTCTATTTCTAAAAAATTTCTTTAGAAAAAATTTTATTACATTTTTGCAGTACATAATGATTATATTAATCATGTTGAATTGATACATGTATATAACACATTTTAATACTTTTTCTCTGCTTTTCCACTCCCTTAATTTTTTTTTGCCAATGTCAGATTCATTTATTTATTTTATAAGTCCTTATCATATTATTTATTATAAATATAGAGTATCAGATAGACTACCAGGCCAAAAAACATAAAAATCATATAATATTAAATTAAGGTACTCTTTTAAACACATTCTCCATGCTGGATTACAGTAACATGTTTCTCTTTTTTTTCCTATTGTCTATCTTTTATTTTATACTTTATTTATATATTGGGCTTCTATTAGAATATTAGAGCGTCTGTGTCTGATTTATTTCACTTAACATTACGGTCTCAAGATGCAGCCATTTTCCCTCAAATGACTTCAGAAAGCAACATTCTTTACTGCTTGGTTTTGAGATTTGCTGTCCCACCCTGAAGAATTCCTCAGCCCTTTCCCTCTTCTTCCCCCACCCTACTTTTCAGGACGAGCCCTGCCCCCAGCGTTCACCTCTCAGTCTGGAAGGAGCTAAAGCAACCTTCACTGTGAGAGTGGCTCTAGCTTTAGAACCATCATTAGGCTTCAAGCAGTAGAACCTAGGCTGTGAGTACATCGGAAAGTGCAAGGAATACTTTAGCACACCATGTAAATTCTTTAAAATCGCCATGACAGTGTGAGGTACCAGTTTCACTCCCAGATCTTCCTGTAGTTTTGGGGAAAATAACTATTAGAACACATATATACACACAAACACACATAAACCCCTTAGTAGTGCATCAGGAAATTAATAGCCTATAAAGTAAAGCCACTTTAAAGCAGCTTATTTTTTCTATATGCAAAAAAGCCTGCTCTGTTTTCCTCTCGTCATAATGTATGTACATCTGAATATTTTAACGAAGAGTGAATTTATCTTTTCTGTCTTCAGTCCCAGATAATGTCAAAAGGATTATTGGATTTTTAATAACGGAGTCATTAAGATAAACTCACAAAGCTTAGAACTATCCATACCTTGCTCCCGTGTAGAAATTAAACATTCAGGAGTTGGACATACAAATGTTAGTGAGATTGTCCTTTCATTTATTTTTTTGTTGTTGTTCTTTTGAGACAGGGTCTCATTATGTAGCCCAGGGTGGCCATGAACTCATAATGATCCTCCTGCGTCAGCCTCCCAAGAGCTGAGATTTCAAGCATGTGCCATCACATCCAGCCTGTCCTTTCAAGACATTTTCACATATTTTCATGTTCTTTCTTCTGCTACTTCTAGTAATCTGAACTTACTCCTTTGTGATGCCTTCTTTTATCCAGTTGTGCAGCCTTCCTATCCTCGCCCGGGCACATCCCACAGTAACCTACTCTACTATGCTATACTCTGCTATAACTCATCACATGTATTTCAGCTGACTGTCCCTCCACCTTTTGAGTGCAGGGATTTTATTGTATTTATCTTTGATTTCTAATAAGTAGTCATAGAGGTGCTCAATATATGACTTGTAAATAAGAGAAGGATTAAATTTCCAAAGTTACACAAATTTATGGCAAATTAATGAAAAAAACAGAATTTATGACTTCTGTCTAATATTTCCACAATCATTATATAATTCAGCTTCTAAGCTATGGTTAATTTCAAATTGTAGATTTGACTAGCGATAAAATGAACTTTTCACAATCACTAAACAATGTCAGAAATGTCCCTGTTTTACTCAAGTGTGCTGTAGTCATGAGCTGGGGATTTCACTGCTCTAAACAATGATCTGTTGCTCTGGAGACACCAGCTTCCCACTGCAGAGTGGTGACTCAGGCATCTGGAGAGCACCTTGCCCTTGCTGGCATGTTTTTCTCAGGTCCCTCCTGAAAAAGCCACTTCACTCCACTGAAAATTAGCTGCCATCCCTGTCTTACTTTCCCTGTGCACACAATGCTATCATGGGAATTCAGCAACAAGGTCTTTAGAGAGGAAACATTCACAGGCAGAAACCCTTTGATTTCAGTTCCTCTCAGTACATAGCTGAAATCCAGGAACATAAAGCTAAACACACATGAAGCCCTCCTTACCACTGTTATGTTTTATTTCACAGGTGTCTGTATTTGAGAAATCATCTTAAGTTATAAGAGCTTTGTGGCATCTACCTTGCAAAATGTTGAGGCCATTTAATGAGAATCAAGAATCGTCTTCCTGTACCTTGAAACCACAGTCTTTCATAAGCAGTGTAGAATGAAAACTTCTTTGATCCTAATAGTAGCAATGGGAACCGAACTATTTTTCATTCCCTCAGTTTAGTCCATAAACATTTTTCTCAAAGTTAGAAATGTCAAGTTGTCATAGAAAGCTGAAGTAATCAACTTCGTAAACTTTGAAAAACTTATCTGTATGCAAACTGAAAACAATTGTTAAACTTTAAAGAAAACACTGGAGGAGTTTTTGCCCAATAAAGAATTCAGGAAAATTGAACTCTTAGATCAGATCTTATTTTTTCTACACCAAATGCAGTAATCCTCCTGCCCCATCTCCATCATTTTACTTTCCAAACTTTCACACAACTCTGATCCAAAAGCAATATCTGTGTTGATTCAGGAGAGAGACCACAATCATATATCTTTTACTGTGTTATACTGTTATAATTTATTGTTGTTGTTAATATGCTACTGTGCCCAATTTATAAATTGAATTTTGTCATAGGTATAGGATAAAGTATCATATCCTAGTACATACAGGATTTGGTACAACCCATGGTTCACACTTCCATAAGGAATCTTGAAACCTATCCTATGCAGATAAGAGGAGAATATTGTATATGAACACTTACTAGTATTTATAATATTCAACATCTATTCAGTGACTTTATTCAACAAAAATTTATTAGGCATCCATTTTGGTTTATTACCTAAATTATTTAGATCAGAACCAAGTCAATTTATCAAATTACTTCAGTAATTAAAAAATGCTCTGCATGGCCTTTCAGGAAGAATTTTGGCAGCATTTCTTCTTACTTGTAACAGGTAGACTCTTTAAAGAGTGGATCCCATTCATACCCATTAGTTCAATTCCCATAAATATTTGTGGAATAAATGTAATAATTACTATAATAATAATCTTCCATCCCTTATTTAAGTTTTGCTTTTTAAAGATCTAGGATGATATTGAATTTTACCACAACTAGGTGATCCTGAAAAATAGTGATGTTAAAGAAATTCCCCATTGTTTATGTTCCAGAAAACAGGTTACTACCAAGAAAAACTTTCTCAATATAACTTTCTTAAAACACAGGAAGATTTCCTTGTTTACCGATGACAAGGACAGACAAAATCCTCCAAATTCCCCTTCTGTGCCTCCTTCATAATTAACTATATTGCCTATCCCCACTGATCATTGAGAACAAAATATTTATTAAGCAAACTTTGGTTAAATTTCTCTCTTTTCCCAAAGTCCCTGAACTTTGAACTACCAGGAAGAGTTAGTATGGAAAAAAACCCTATTTTTTTAAATCTCGGAATGTTGCAGGTCTCACGGTCTATTGCGATAGTCTCCTTCCCCTACTACCGTGGTCCTGTCCTCCCTTCATAGCAATCCTTTTTTAACTTAATCCTGTATCTTTGTTTGATACTCACGTTAATAAAATGTAACCATCATACATACATAATATACAAATGTAAACAAAGTTCTCAACTATACTCAAACTGTGAATTTGTCATTTTGACTTCACCGAATGTGGTTTTTCTGAATCACTGAAATGACAAGATTTATTAACAGTCAAGCTGAATAAAAGATTTTAGAAGTGGTATCAAACAAAGATGCTTTGCAAATGAGAGTCCCATGACTCTCTAGGGATGTGGGGAGTACTTCAGAAACTTGCCTTCTTGAATGTTAGGGGCTACTCGGTTTTAATTACGCAGACCCCCGTCCATAGATCGAATATGCACTGCCATCTACTGGTGGATACTGCAAACTCAAATTAAAACAAATTGCACTTCTACACAATATGTAAACACATTTGTTGAAAAGATGGTCTTGTCAAATAACAGACCTAACGACAAATATTTATGCTCTTTCTATATAATTTATTTATTAAGCTACCATGTTTAAATACACGTGTGTCTCATATTTTCACAAAAACATTTTAAGTCACTAAAATATTTTTAACTGACTCAGGGTTAAATATCTGAACAAATCATATGTATGATGTTGAATAAGATAGTATATCTTACAGTACTCCACACATCCATATTACATTTGTATGGGAGTACCAAATAATACAGAGTTTTTCATGCACAAGTGTAGGCTATTAGCCTGTCGTACAAGGAATATCTGAAAACTTGAGGGAGGTGCAGACTCTCAGGCCTTTTCAGAGATCTACTTTAAAAAAGTCTGCATTTAAACAAGATCGTTAGGTGATATACATTTATTTACATTATATGAGAGGCACTGGTACAAAGTATTACATAGCATTGCACAGATAAGAGAGAAAACACTTGTCATGAGAGAAAAAAAAAAGGAAACTTCTCAATACTGCTAACATGGTCCTAGAATCACATTTCATTTTTAAGTCTTTAAATGGACTTTATCTTGCAATTAAAATATTTTGAATCACAGAAAGATAAATTGAAGTGGTTATGAAATAAATTCTATCTCTGTAAAAGACAATTAAGAATGGTACCCTCTAGCTATATGTTAATATTATACATTTGCTCATATTGGGATTCATTTTTCTGTTTGACATCACAGATTAGATGTTCCCAAGATTAATGAGTAAGGCAGCTAGGCCAGCAGCCTCTTTAGAAAGTCAAGGGGTAGACTAGGGGGAGAGGCACACGACAGAGTGGGGGCTGAGAGTGACTTATGCACACACTCAAATAGATGTGTGTGCACACCCAGAGAGAGATAGTTCCCCCCAAAAGTAAACTCACGGCCCACAGTGGCCAAACTTGAACAACCACTTGACCTTCCACAGTTTCGGGGATCATCTGTACAAGAAGGGTGTGTTACTGCCTTAAGAATTTGGTTTATGCACCACATGGTTCAAACATGAAATGGAATGCAAATAAGAGTATATATATTCTTCACAACAGAAAACACCATCTCCTTTTTCACAAATTCTACATAACTCCATTTTCTTTGAAATTTACCAAAAGGGGCTTCATTATATATAGCACACAGCCAACTTTGCAGTGTTACGTGAATGTTTAGGAATGTGCATTTTCTAGTTATTAGGTGCTCAGTAGAGAAATCAAACTTGTTAGTTATTAACTCTGTACCTTCTATGTCATTATTACATATTTCTTTGCCTAAAAAATTAATTACTAAAAGCACATCAATATCCTTACTGTAACAATGATTCATTTTATCTTATTCCAGAAGATTTTACTTCCTTTATGTTAAAACTATTTTACGAGACTGTTTATGTTTCCTGAGAAATTTATGATTTTATAATTATATTTTTGTCATCATCCTTTCTGTTCATAGGTTTTTATTTTATGCCATCCTCCCTATTCACCCCCTCCCCTCCCTATGTACAGAAGCTTTGCTTCAATTTTCCTTCTATTTTCACTTTTCTTGTACCTTCCTTCCTTTCCTCCTCCCTCCTCCCTTGTTCCCCTTCTCATTTGAAAACTTTCTTCCCATTTCCAAATATCCATTATGCATTTCAGCCCTTATTTCCTCTTTCAGTTTCTCACACCAGAGAAAAAAAATGTGTCATTTAAATATGTGTCTGAATTATTTCACTTAAGAGTATGGTCTCAAGGTCCATTAATTTAGCTATAAATATCTCAGGTTTTTCCTTCTCTATAGCTGAGTAGTACTCTATTTTATAAAAAAAAAAAAATCACCAGTTGATGGGCACTTTGGGCTCTTTCCAAGATTCAGCTATTATAAACTGGTTAGAAACATGGGTGTGCCTATGTCTTTGGTATGATGCTTTTAATTCTTTTGGGAAAATACCAAGAAGAGGTATACCTGGGTCAAATGGGACCTCTAATTCTAGATTATTGAGAAATCTCCATACTGCTTTCCACAGTGGTTGTACCATTCTACACTCCCACCAACAGTGGAGAAAGGTTTCCTTTTTCTCACAGTCCCTCCAGCATTTGTTATTGGTTGATTTCTTGATGGAAGCCATTCTTTCTGGAGTCAGATGGAATCTCAGTGCTATTTTAATTTGCATTTCATGAATGACCAGTGATGTTGAACATTTTTTCATATATTTATTTGCCATTTCTAATTCTTCATCTAACAAGTGTTTTTTTTTATTTCAGATGCTCAGTTTTGGATTGGTTCTTTAAATTTGGGGGATCTGATTCATCTTAAATTGTATATGATTTAATACTAGGAGCATGGTAACTTACATCTGTAATCCCACCATTCAGGAGGGTCTGGCAGGAGGATTGGCACTAGTTTGAAGCCAGCCCAGGCTACACAGTGAGTTCAAAGCTAGCCCAAAGTGTATAGCAAGAGACTGTCTCAAAACACCAAATACATATAATATATAATATTTTTAACCAAATTAGACTACAACTTCATAGGTGAAGGAAGGACCAGGATTTTCCAGGCCACTCTTTCTTTTGACTAGTTAGCTATATACTCAAAAGTTCCTTCAACCACGGTTTAAGTTCCATAATTCACCAGAATAAATCAAAGGACTCACTGAACAAAACATTTTTGCATTTATATCTATGCTTATAATTGTATTATGGCTAAAGGATACAAATTAGAGGAGAAGCATTCAGTGAAAAAAAGCTTAGGTTTTGAAAGCTTTGTATTTGTAACCCTTCCAGACTTTAACAGCATAAGACTTTACAATCTTTCCAAGATTATAGTACAATATTCAGATTGTTGCTGGCCACAAAACCCTCAGAGCTCAAATCATTTAAATATTAGTTGAATCAGTGTGTACCTGATTCAATATTCAGCTGCTCCTCCTCTCTGCAGGAGCCAAATAGGTATCAAAATTGATGATGGGAATTTCCAGAGCGGTCAGACCCAAGCTTAGCCAATTTATTATAAAAAACTCTCTGGTCCCTGCCCCACCACCTCATTAGCATAACCATCAGCTTAGGCTAACAGATCAACCATAACAAAGACATTTAAATTACTTGGAAAATTCAAAGGCTTGGAGGTTACCTCCTAGAAGCCAGGATGCAAGTTAGAATTTTGTTTGGGTAAAGTGAATTCTGCACTACACAAATACTAACATTGATTCCCTAACTCTTCTGAGTATAGTTGCCCCACAAAACATAAAATCAGATGGGAGAAGTATTCAAATATTTAAGAATCCCAATAAATGTAAATGAATGAAAGAGCATTAAATATAATTTCTAATATTTATATAAAATAATTTAGGTGATTTCTATTTATAAGAGATCTCAATCATATCAATAAGTCAGTGATAAATGCAAATTAAATTTGTAATGACACATCACTAGACATATACTAGAAAAGGCAAAATTAAGAAGGCCAATAATAACCAGAGTGTTATTTGTGGCACAGCCTGAACTATCATACATCGCTAATGGGAGTGTAAATTTATTCAGCAACTTCTGATAAATGACAATGATATGTATGTAAACTATATGTAAATATAGATTATGTTCACCAAATTCTACTTATGGGTGTTTACAAAATAATCACATTTAACCAAAAACATGTACATGAATATTCACAACTCCTTTATTCCTAAGGGGAAAAAAATGGAAAAAATACCTGTATTTATCAGGGGTTCAAATAGGTATTTTCACAATAGTCATAATTACAAGCTGAGATACAAGAGCATAGCTGATTGAAATAATTGTGAAGGAACAAAGTCAAAAACAAAATATAAATTTTATATGAAACCAGAGGGTTGCAAGTTCAAGATCAGCCTGGGCAACTTAGTAACTTCTGAAACCCTGACTCTTGACTCAAAAAACAAAACAAAACAAAAACATTTTGAAATAGGGTTCAGGATGTAACTAAGTGCAAGTGACTTGGTCTACGTTCAATCTCTGCAAAAAAACAAACAAAAAAAAGGCAAATTATATTGATAGTGATAATAGTTGATTATTCTGAGTATATAGAGCATGAGGAAGTTCTCTGGATTACTGGTCACCTAAATCCTAGCTATAGTTACATGAGTAATCATTTATATAATATAAATGCAAGAATATAAATATATATTATCAGCCTGTGAACTTAAGATATGTGCATTTCTATATACATCAAACCTCAATAAAATAATTAAACCATAGGATGTAGAAAGAAATTTGTTTCTAAAAGAATGTCATTTCCAGCTTTCCTCACCAGTCTGCTTTCAAGTCATTGACAGAAGTAGAAATACTAGTCAAGGTATTTGGGGTTGGTGTGGGGGTGGGAAATGAACCCAGAACAAACTTGAGATCTTAATAGAAGTTAATGTAGGTGAACAAAGACAACTCAGTGCTTAGATTGAGAACAAAGGATGCAAAGAGTTAAAGCACAAAAAGAGGATATACATTTGAATATAAGAATACTAAGAAAGAAAATTAAGAAAACCAGCAAACCACTCCTCTGCTTTAGAATCCTGGGCACAGTAAAATTTTAATAAAACTTTATTCCCACAAGTCAATGAACATGTAAAAGACAAGCTGAATCCTGATAGAGCATTAAAAGTGAGCTCATCTCACATAGTTAGACCAGTGCAATTACTGGAAAACAGTGCCTATGGAACACCAGTATGACCTTCTTCTTCTGAAATTCTCCAGAATCTAACAAATACCCTCTATGTCAAATTGGAATTATTTTGCTATTTATATTAGCTTTCTAGAGGTTTCATAACAAAGTACCACAATCTGAGTGTTTCTGCAATAGAAATGCTTGATCTCAAAATTGTGACAGTCAGAAATGCAAAATTAGGTGTCAGTAGAGCAATGCTCCCTCTGAAGGCACTAGGGATGATCTGGTCCAGGCCTCTCTGATTGTTCTGGTAGTTTGTGAGTCTCAGAATAATTCCAAAATACACATATACTTCCCCTATAAGCATTGTTTTTGTGTCCAAAAATTATTTGAAGAACACAGTCATAGCTTAAATTAATAATCTATAAAGACCCCATTTACAGTTAAGTTCATATTCACAGATATTGGGAGGAGAGATTTCATCATTTGGGAAAACATATTTTAACCCCAGATACTAGTTTGCTACTGGTATTTTAATACTACTAATACTGTGATGTCCTTGAACTTTTATATAAGTGTCCAAGACCAAGCTCCTGTAACACCGCTTTTGTGCGACCTTAATTATGCAAATTGAGTATACATCATTCTTATGCACAAATAACCATTTGTCCGTTCTCTACTTTAGGCAATTAGTAGTTCTGTATTAGTCAACTTTCCTATTGCTGGAACCCATACCCAATACAACTTAAAGCAAGAGATGATTTATCTGCCTCCTGATTTGAGATGTTTTAGTCCACTCTCAGCCAGCCAGAAGGCAGAAACATCATGGCTAAATGACACTGCACAAAAAAAGGCTCAGTTCATTGCACCTGAGAAGCAGAGGAAAGGGAAGAATGCCAGAGAGGAAGGAGCCAGGGACAAAATATTCCCCCCAAAATCACACCTCCTTGAACCACCAAGACATCCACAGAAGGGTTCTTTACCAATTCCCTAGGTGGCTTCCAAGATAATGAAGTTGATAATTAAGTTTATCCATTACATTCCACCCCTTGTCAACTAGCCACTCAAAATGTATCCTTAAATTATACTTCATCACCAAATAAAAACAATAATAAATTTGTAAATTTGTCTAACATGATACAATTATCATACATACAATAAAGAATGCAATAATCTCTTCCCCAAAGTCTCAGCAGTTACAGCATTGCTAAAAAATCTCTCAGGTATTTAAGGCAAGCTTTTAGCTATGAGCCTTTATAAAATTAAAAAAAGCAATTTATATATTCCAGAAATACAGTGGTATAGGTTTAACATTTCCATTCCAAAGACAGAAATATGATAGTAAAGAATTGGACTACAGCAAGACTAAAATCCATCAGGGTACACATTAAGTTCTCTAGCTCTATGTTTGTGGCATTTGGAGCACATGATAGTTATATATGAGTTCCAAATATCATGGGCAGTCCTACTCCACGGTCTGCCTGGTTGGAGCCCACATAGCCAATTTTTTGGAATGGCTTCACTCATAGCTTATGTATATCCTTGGCAGATGTTCCACATTCCTGGGACTTCCAACTTTTGGAGTCTTCAGTGCACCTTTCACTTCATACCTGCAGCTTCATGCCCCTACCTGCCAGGGTCATATTGCCTGTCCTCCCAGGTTTTTCTCTGAAACTTAAATGGAATCCTCCACAACCCAATAGCTCTTGCATTCTTCATGCCTGTGAAAACAGCATCTCATGAATGACACCAAGATCCACCAATAACTCAAGCAGTAGCCAGGCCCCTTTGGATCATACCTGCAATGGCCTCTGAGGGTCTGTATGGTTAAGTACAATGAAATGGATTCAATGTCCAAGGCAATCTTACTAGGATACCCACAGAGTCTCACCTTAAAGGAAAAGTTTACAGTTTTACATCTTTGAGTTTGTGTTGGGTAAAGTCTCCTTGTTGACTCCTGAAATGTCCCTGAAGTATCTTTTTCACTTGTTTTTGTTCAATGTACTTGGTATCTTTTTATTATTATTAAGTTTGTTGGTACTTTTTAGATACATGACACAGTTACATTCATGATTGGGATCTACTTTTTAATGGTGCTAGTCTTTAGCAATCATTCTTCCATTGGCTCAAATTTCACACAGTGTTCTTTGTGGGCCAAAATTATAAGTTTTTCAAACTTTTTGTTCTACTTTTTGTTTCTGGTTTTCATAAATTTGTTTAAAAATCACTTAACAGTACCCACGCTACAGCCTGAACACTGAGTTGCCTTGAAATTTCCTCCAACAAATCAGTCAACCAATTTAAATCCAATAAAGTCTCAAAACTTGGTAAAGTGAGGACAAATTCTTTGCCAGAATAACACAAATGGCCTTAATTATAATTCCCAATAGTCACTCAAATCTGAAATTTCATAAATTTTGCCTTTACAGTTTTAATTCCTGTCTTGAGTTTCTACCAGAATCACCCATCTGATCTACTTATAGCATTCTAGGACTTCTCCAAATTCCAACTCTAAATATTTCCAAACTACTTCCACAAACCTGTTTCAAATGCTTCTGAGCCACATGATCTGGTATACTCACAGAAATGATCACCCTTCTCTGGTACTAATTTTCTATACTAGTCAGTTTTCCTGCTGCTTTGATCAAATAATAGACACTCACAAATTGCAAGAGGAAATAATTTATTTTCAGTCCATAATAAGTTGGCTCCAAGTTAAAAACATTGTGCTGAAAACACATGGCATGACAATGGCGCTCTGTTCCTGAGCTGTTAAGCAGAGCACATGAAAAGAGCAATGGAGAAAGTGTTCACAACAAGATATCAACCCAAAGTTATATCTCCATGACTGAGACACATCCAGAAGTCAGTTTTACTAATCCCTAAGTGGTTCTCTCAAGTTATTCAAGTTTACAATTAAGCTTAATCATTACAAGTTGCGTCAATAGTTATTCATAAAATTTCTAGCAAAGCATCACTTTCTAACATCAAAGATACCAAGGAATCCAAATGTCCAGGTATTCTGTGAGACTACAATTACAGACAAAATCTCTGGGTAAATATACACTACCCAAAGAGAATGAGAGGTGCAAATTGGAAATTGGAATGTTAATGTCTCTTAAACTGCTGACCTCCTTCATCTACAGTTCCATTACCTAAATTTAAACCTCACCATCTTCTTCCTGGATCATTTTAACAATTTTCTAATGTGTTTCCTGTCTCCAATCTTACTTCTTTCAATGCATTATCCACATTAGATTCAGAACAATTGAAATCAACCACTCTCATCCTAAAAAAAGCCTAAATTATCTTTCTACTGCTCTCAAGATAATGTGCCATATTTTGATAGTATCTGTCAAGCTTTATTTAAATGAATTCCAATTCTATGAATTCACTTTTCTCTCTCTGTCCTTCAGGAAAACACTCCTGTTTTTGCTATTGCCTGAAATCTGCTTTCTACATCACCCCTAATTTCAAGTGGTTAACTCAGTTATGCCTTTAATTCTTGCACAAAATTTTCTAGAATCTCTAACAGCTAATTTGCATGCTACCAACCACAACCATGAAGGACTCCTGTAGTACTCAATATTTATTTTTTATTACAGCTTTTATCACTCCATTATAATTATATATGTACTCTTTTTTCCTTTCAAAATTTCTTCAAGGCCAGTATCATGTGTGGTTTTGTTTACTGTTCTATTCTTAATGATTCGCAGTGTCCCTTTCATATACTATTCAGTAAAGTTTTCTGAATGGATAAATTAGTAAAATAATTTATTCAGAAAAAAGATACATCTTGGTTGCTGAACAGTATATTTTCCTTTACAGAACTGTCTTACAAGTCATTTAAAAATTTTTTCTACTACTTTTAATACAATATATTGCACTATAGCTATCAAATACAAAGAATGAGCATTTTATGTAGGAAAATTCATGTTTGAGTCCACCCAAATATTGTTAGTTGCTAATGTCCCCAAAGTACTTAATTATAATGTGGCTAGAGTTAAAAGGCTTAGATATCAAATGTGTATGGATAAAATAGATGTCTCTCTCAGGGGTATGCTTTCCCAGCAGAAGAAATTCTTCAGTGATTTATTTCAGAACATAGAAATACATGACACATAAGGGAAATGTGTGAAATACAACAGGTATTTGTGATATTAAAATATAGAAGTGAGGCTCTGGTTCACAAAATAGAGATCTGTTACCTTGCAAATATACACATTCACACATAAATATCCTCTCTTACTGCATAGAGAAGTGTAAAATTATATATTTTTAATAAAGGAAAGGATCTTATTCTCCCACCTTGCAAAACTGGATCATGCAACTGAATAGCTCTTCAGAATAATTTATGTCAGCTTTCAAGAATGAACAAAATCAAACAAAACCTAGCACATTATTTTGTAAAATAAATAAGCACAAAGATGATAATGTGGTGTCTTCCTGCAAATGAAATACCTATTTTGTAAGCTGCAGAGAAATAAAACATTATGAGCTAATATTCCTCCTTGTAACTATACTCCAGGACACCTATCAAAACCATGTTCAGTCTAGGGGTTGACATAGCCTCAAATAGAAACTATAAATCTGGTGTCTGTACTGCATTAAACTATCTCTGCAAATCACCTTGTTGGAGGAGTGAACTGTTAGAGGGAGAGAGGGACCCTTGTTTACTGTCATTATAGAATAATTACAACATAATTGGACACAAGCCAGTTGTTTGCCATATGAAGAAAAACATCAACAACAACAACAAAACAAAACTCCCTTTTGGAAGAACTCAGTTTTCTTAGGGGATACATTTCTTTTACTGACTCTCCTCAGTAAATATGGTGAAAAAGATTCGTTTTTCCATTTTTGGTGGAGAGAGAAAAGATTTCATTGAAGGCAACATAACTACCACACCAGGTGTATATGTTGATTATAGAATATTTTACAACAATTCAGAATAACTTGATCTGGAATATATCTATATACAGCTAAAGTAAAATATTGGTCCATCAAAAATAAAGTTTCTTAGATTTGGGGTATGAATTTAGAGTTGTAACAACAGACATAAAAAATTAACTGAATCAAATATCTCTTCTGGTTTCACTCACCAACTTTTTATTTTAACCTGAGTTTGTCCTTAGGAAAGCTCAGGAGATTTAATCAGAATTGTTCTCTGCGATGGATACTCAATGCTTGATTACCTAAGAGGGTAGAGTACAGGATATAGCTAAGACAAGCAAACCTCCTAGTCATCCCCTTGTCTAAACCTCTCCAAACCAATTTTTCAGAGCAACTTCACCATGAGTTGATGTGTTAATGAACAAGAAAATGACCAAAATAAGAGTACTAAAAATACAAAGCAAAAATCAGAAATCAAAACTCTAGAAAGTATGTTACCTATATTATTAAGTCTCAGAATACTCCTTTAGGATGGAGATCAGAGATAGAAGGGAGAGGTAGAAAGATTACTGTACTGAGTGAAATGCAAGCTAAGTCCTTCCTCCCTGGGTATATGTTGTATATACACGAAATAGTTTAATATACTGTGAGGTGCATGCACAAAATAAATTAGCAGACTTTAAAGAATAAAGCAGAGTAAAAATGTATCTATAAAGGTGAGAAGATGCATTAATTGATCAAGCATTTTTATATCTTTGTAAAATATCCATGCCTGCAGATACTATACTAGCTACACAAATAGTGGTAAGACAGAAAGTACTGTTACTATTTTTAAGAAACTATTCGGAGAAGAGACGTCAAGTAAATTATTACAAATAATTACTTAACACTGTGAAAAGTTTTTGAGGAAATAAAAAAACTCTATGAAAACACAAATCAAGAAAATGAGAGGGAAATGTGAGTGGTATGGATGCTCTGGGGAAATACGATTGGAAAGTCACCAGGGGATAATTCAACCCACTACATCTTTCTTCAGTAGGTTATATGCCATAAATATGATAACACTGATATGTTATATATAAATATAAGTATGATATAACGTGCATGTATAATATGTATATGTATATGTGCCCATATATATAACATGGTGATATTTTATGTGCAAAGTACTTGTGCATGTGTACAATATGAATTGTTTTATAATCGGATTGTTTATACAATGAAGGTATGTTAAGTCATTCACAATTAACTGGGAAGTAGAAAGTGTTGACATCTAAGAGAATTCCTGAGAAGTTTTAGTAATATCAGAAGAGAAAATTGCTATCGCATCATTTTCTTCACAAGATTATTTAAACTGAATTAAAAATGTTACTGAATGCAAATGGTAAAAGGCTTAGCTCTTAATAACTTCCTAGTACCATACAAGGATGGCAAAGACTGTATGGCAAATTTATATTTGTATAAAAGAACCAGAGAAACAGGGAAAGAGGCAGGGAAGGAGAGAGAAAAAGGGAGAGAAATACCTCAAAATACATGTTTTGGGACCAGATCCTACAATGAAATGCAAAAAAATGTTTCCAGGAGTCATATAGAGCTGGATATTTTAGTTGGTTATAGATTATTATGAGATTATTAATTTGAGCACATGAAATTTATGTTCCATAGTTTTCATTCTATGACTGCAATAGGTTAAACTGATACCGTCCCTTTACTAGACTTTATATCAATAAAAATTCTGAGCTGTGTAAATCTAGTATGTTAATGAATGGAATCAACTGTTAAAAATATCCATGTAAAGCACTTTTTGTAATTGGGTAAATGAATCCCAGTGAACGGGTTTATGTTTGATCTTTTAATTTTTTCTTTCTTTTCTTTTTTTTTTTTTTTTTTTTTTTTGGTACCAGGGATTGAACTCAGGCCCTTGTGCTTTCAAGGCAGGTGGAGGAAGTACTGAGCCAAATCCCCAGCCCTGTTTGATCTTTTAAGAAGTAATCTAAGTGTCTTCCTAGGAAGATGATGATGACCATTGTCCAAACCACAATAATAACTATCATTTATTAAATGCTATTTACTAAGGCAATTTTTTATTCATTAAGTTTATTGGTACATTTTAGGTATACATTACGCACACATTCATCATAGGGAATTTGTACCTGTGCATAATATATCTTGGTTCTTAGTTTTTTCCAATTTCCCTTCCCTCCTTTCAATCCCTCCACACTTCCCTATTTACAAAAGCATTGTTTCCATTTTTCCTTCTTTTCTCATTTTTTCTCTCTTTTCTCCTACCCCCAGTTCCCATTCCCCTTTGAACATTTTCTTCCTATTTTACAGTACCTATTATATAATTTGGTCCTCATTTACACATTTGCTTTCTCACATCAGAGAAACAATTTGGTATTTACACATTTGGCCTACTTATTTCATTCTGTTAAGATTATAGTTTCAAGGTGCTTCCATTTAGCTATAAGTGTTTCTAGTTTATCTTTCTTTAGAAGTGAGTAGTACTCTATTTTATAAAAAAAATCTTCTTTATCTAATCACTGATTAATGGGCATTTTGAGCTGTTTTCAAGATTTAGCTATTACAAATTATATAGATGTCTGCATATATCTTTGTGGTAAGATGCTTTTCATTCTTTTAGGAAGATACCAAAAAGGAGAATAATTGGGTCAAACAGAACCTCTAACTTCATTTTTTTGAGAAATCTCCACACTGATTTCTACAGAGGCTGCATCAATCTATACTCCTACCAACAGTGGAGATGGGTTCCTTTCCTCCCATAGCCCCTTCAGCATTTGTTATTGGTTGGTTTCTTGGTAGCAGTCATTCTTTCTGGAGTGAGGTGGAATCTCTGGAATCTCAGAGTTGTTTTCATTTGCATTTCACGAATGACCAGTGATGTTGAACATTTTTTTTTCATGTTTATTTGCTGCCTCTACTTCCTTGTCTGATAAATGTCTGTTCATTTCAGAAGCCCATTTCTGTGTAAGACCTAAATTACAAGCCCATTCTAAATGACAAAGGGCCTAGGAGACAGTGCTCTAACTCCTCCCATTGTAGCCATAGCCCCGACCTTTGTTTTAACCCTGATTTAGGAATGTAAGGCAATCTTGCACTGTTTGAAGTCTGGATCCGAATTAATGTGTAAGTTAGTGATTCTAGACTTAGAGACCCCAAGTTAATTGTCAAACTGTTTGTTCATCCGGAATGTCTTGGTGACCTTTGAAACATCCTATAGGTATCTGTTACTCATCAATACCTGACTGCCAAGTATGTGGCTGCTGACCACCAGCTCAAATCAGCAGACCTTTGTCCCCTGACTGCAAGCCTAAAATGTTAACCCCCTTTTTACCCTCCTATAAAAAGGACCTCAGCCCCTGAGCTGGTGCCTCTCTGAGCCAGCTACTTGGTTATGAGAGTGCTGTCTGGCCAGAGTAATAAAGGTCTGTTTACCATCTAGCCTGGTGTGTTCCTTCCTGAGTTTCTCCTTCCTGGGTTTCTCGTTCCTCCGTCAAGCTCCCAGAGCCTCACTGAGCTATAGTTCCCAGCATCGTGGAGGCCCTTTTTGGCTGTTCACGGCTTTCAGAAGTAAGGCCCTGGGTCTTGCCTCCAGAGCCATCGTTGAGCTATAGGACTCAGCATCATGGAGGTCTTTTGGCTGTTCATGCTCCATGGAGTGGAAGCAAGACTTTGAGTCTTACATTTGGACTGGGTCTTTAAATTTGGAGGGTCTGATTTTTCTGAGTTCTAAGACAATTTTACCTTGGTAAAATATTTAATGTACCTTATCTCACTTAAATCATGCAACAATCTATAAGGGATGCAATAGTCAACTTATAAAAGTGCAAAGCTGTTCACTTACTGGCATGAAAACAACAGACTAAGTCAAGAGCATCTTACACACTCTAAGCAAGCACTTCAGAGCCTGTCAGCAAATGCTGGATGTTACATTCGGAAAGAAGTGGACTAGGATTTTAACCCATCTCTGTATCTTCCGTGCTATTATTCTTCAGATTAATGGTGGTTAATCTTTAAAGTTCAGAGATCAAGAGAAGAAAGAAGTCTATGGAGGAAGAATTGGATGCTGCTTTCTAATCCCTTAGAGCTGCAGAGCAACTTACCTGCTGCTTCTATCACTCACCTGCTTTGCAGAGATCCCTGAAAGCTACGGTCCGCAGGGATTGCTGTATCTTATTCCACAATGGATTTCAAAGTGGCTAAATATCAAAAGTCAAAGTAAGAAGAACCCTGAACATAGAATTTTTAGTCATTCATTCGATTGTGTGGACATTTTAAAATATTTTCATGCTGTATTTCCCTTGTAAGAGATACTACTTCACCAGTTCAATGAAGACATGGAGAAGATGAAATAAATCAAATATAACTCAAGGCACCAGACAGGTACAAAACTGAATCTCTCATGGATGTGTATATTTACTAAGTGAGGAGCAAAATTATACATACGGAATGATGTAATGCACTGTATCAGTACATAGTGTTGGCTTTAGTCACTCATGTTAGCTAGTTCCAGATTTCTACCTTTTCCTTTCTCTGTTTTGCACAATTCTCAAACAATTCAATGATTTTTTTCATAGAAAATATTTTGTATGAATTAAGAAAAATCTTAAATCTATGTATCATTGTGATGTTCATTTTCCATTCTAAATGCTCCTTCATATTTTCCTTGTGAAATCACTTGGGATTCTAAGTTAATGTCTCTGTGGCTATTTGGGCAATTATGACAAACAGACAAATGATAACCCTTCTAAATGATCTCATTGTGCACACAATGGAGAGAAAGCAAGTGATGAGAAACAAACCATTATTCAACTTTCATAGATTTACTTTTAGTGAGTAGATTGCTGATTTTTAAAAATTGCATTAAATGTACTACTGTGATTTTATAAAAATGAAATTTTCTGTATTTTTACAAATTCACATAGAATAAAGTCAGCTGAAAAATGTTTCTGTAATAATTTCTAGGCTAACTACTTAGTCAAGATTAAAAGCAAATAATAGAAATTATTTTTATGTTATTCAAGAGCTGCCTTTTCACACTTGAATTGATACAATTTACTTCATATTGTTCACCTGGTTTAGCTATTTTCCATAGTTGATCAACTCACTTCAAAAATAGAAAAATGCTTTTATCGCTTTTTTTTCTCCTCTCCAGCTTGAGAAACTTACAGCTTGAAGAGACAGAAATTGGAACAGCTGGGCTGTTAACGTTCAACAATTGTCAATTGTGTATACAGCATCAGGTAACAGCAGGCGCTGCGGAAAGATACACGGAGGTGGACACTTTGCTTTTGGTCTTAAAGGATGTGCATTCATTAGATTGCATATAACATCAACTTATGGAAGCATGTGATGCCCTAGAGAACACATCACAAATATTTGAACTCAAGCGCCAAATTAATTATTGGAGAGAAATGCTCAAAATACTCTTGAAAATACCACTGTTAATAATAAGAGGAACAAATAAGATTACTGACATTTAGAAATGGGAAGAAAGGAGCTAAAGGTGTAGGGAAGGTGGGATGGGTAGGGGAAGAGTAATATGGGAAAAGAAAAAAAATATGAGATAATGAAAAGATGAAAATAAAGTGTTTGTAGATGGGGAGGAGAGGAGGGGGTGAAGGGAGGGCAGCGGTAAGGGGAAAAAATGAGAATCAAGACTTGTCACGTAGAGGTACAAGATCCCAACAATGAATGTAACTGTACTGTATTCCTAAAATGTACCAATAAACTCAATTAAAGCTGAAAAAAAAATAATATTAGGAACAACAGATTTCACAAATACCATAGAAGATCCAAGCACCTATAAAAATGATAGTTAATTGAACAAATCTAGTATGTTCCAAGTCCTGGTGTTTCATACGTATTTTTGCTTACTCCCCATGGCAACTGTTCTACAGGAATTATCTCCATTTTGCATGTGGACCAGGATGGAGGAAACCAGGAGTTAACTCAGGTTATATAACTAATAATATCAGACGAGTGAATGAAATCATTTTTAGTACCAAGTCCAAATTTTTCTCAGGTAGTCTCCCAAATTATCTAAAGGCATTTTACCATCTAATGAAAATGCATGTATTTGCTGACACAAAAGAAAGCTTATTAAGTGCTTATTATACATCAGGTACTGTGGCACTTTGATCATTAAATGATAAGAGGACAGGTCTCTTCCCTCAAGGACATTATATTCTATGGAAAAAAGTTAATAGATAGATATGTCACCATGTGGTAAGAATAATGATCCTTCAGTAAACATATAGCTTGAATATATTTTATCCCATTTTGTAGGTTGCCTCTTAACTCTGTAGATTGTCTTCTTTGATGTGCACAAGCTTTTGTTTTAAATGTAATCTTATTTGCCTGTTATTTTTTTCTGCATTTCTAAGGTCTTATTAAAAGTCACTGCTCATTCCAATATCCAGAAGCATTTCCCATGTATTTTCTTCTAGTATTTTCATGCTTTTAGGTCTTACACAAAGTCTAAGCCATACTAAGTTGATTTTTGAAGTTGCTAAGAGACAGTGGTCAATTTTCATTCTTCTACATATGGATATTTAATTTTCCCAGTCTATTTACTGAAAGGATTGTTCTTTTTCCAGTGTATTCTTTAAATACTTTTCTATTCCATTTGACTTTATGCCTCTTTTTATGCCCAATATAATACTATTTTTGTTACTATAGCTTTGCAATATATTTGAAATCAAGTAGTGTAATGTTTCTACTTTGTTCAGTTTACATAATACAGTTTTGGCTGAGTTCTCTTTATGTTGTTCTTCCATATAAGTTTTAGGATTTCCCTGTAAGTATTGGAAGAACGTTATTGGTATTTGATATGGAGTTATATTACTCTGTAGATTGCTTTGGATCATATAAACACTTTAACATTATTTACAAATACTTTGTTTCCTTTGCCTTCTTTTTAATTTCTTTCCACTTCTTTGGTTAAATTTATTCCTAAGTACTTTATAACCCTTCATAGGTATTGTGTATGCATTTACTTCTTTGCTTTTTGCATCAGAAAATTCACTTTGGCATATAGAAATGCTATTAATTTTTTCTGTAACCCACAACTGTGATGAATTCATAAGTTGTAATATTTTTTTTGTGGTGTCTTTGGGATTTTTCTCTAAAAAGATCAAGTCATCCTTAAACAATGACAATTTGACCTCTTCCTTCCCAAGTTGAATGTCCTTCATTTCTTTCGTCTGATTTCTGTGCCTAGGAATCTCAGCACTGTGTGGAATAAAAACGATGGAAGTGAGCAAGCATCCTTTTCTGTGTCCAGGTTTTATACAATAACTTCAGCTTTTCTCCATGAGTACAGTATTAGCTATGGGCTTGTTATCTGTTGCCTTTATTAAGTGGTAGGACATTTCTTTTTATATTTAATTTGTTCAGTGTTTTTATGATGAAGATGTGTTGGATTTTATAACATTTTATCTACTGAGATGATCACAGGGTTCTTATCCACTCTGTTGATAATAGTATATCATAATTGTTTCTGCATGTTGAATCATCCTTGCATGGCTGGGATGAATCCTTACTTTAGTATGATATATAATCCTTTTAATGTGTTGTTGAATTTGTGCTGCTAGTGTTTTAATTATAAATATTTGTAGGCCATGATAAGGTGATGGGGGTCAGAACAAAGGAAATACTGTGTTCGGAATGGTAGTGTGTGGCTGGAGCACAGTGGAGTAACGTCCAAGTTGAAATGACAGTGAAAGGAGAGAGAGGCCTTACACTTTGTAGGGCTTTCTTTCTACTCCAAATTGCATATACCTTAAACGGAAGTCAGTAGGGAAACTTAACATGTGTATTGTTTAGGTGAAGAGTGTCAGATACACACGTGTATTTTAGAAAGACTGATGTACTTGTAGAGGCAGAAGGAAAGGATATAAGAGAGTCTCAGGGTGTGCAAGTGATATGAAGGTTTGAACTTATGATGGGCAAATACTTTTGTTTAAGAAATAGATTTAAGAGATGATAAGTGGAAATATACTTTTGATTGTTTAGACAAAGGGCAATGGAGGGGATGCATGTACATTTTATTAGTCCTTGATGTACCTAGCAAACTTTTAAGTGAAAATCCCTAAGAGATAATTCTGTATGTTTTGGTGGGGTATATATGGCATATTCGCTTTTACTGTCATTTCTGACTTCATACATATATTTTTAATATGGCCAATTTTATTTTTTAATTCCATGAAGAGAAGAAGGACGTGGCCTTATAATCTCTTGAGTTCACTATAGGCCAAGTACAATATATTGCTTAATTGATTGCAGTGGCCTTAATGCACACTGAGGAAAGTTGGATAATATTCAATTGAGTTGACTTCACAACAGTTCTGTCTGGCAACAGTAGAAGGTTAGTAGTACACTGCACTTATGAAAAACCTCTGCAGCAAAAATTTGTGATCTATATAGGCCAAATATGTGGCATCAGAGAAACTATTGCTTATATATTTTTGTGAACAAATATCATGTCTTATTTCATCCCATGCATCTTTCACGGCACAAGGTAGGTTAATGGATAACCAAAAAATGTGTTTTGAGTAATGGTGTGAACAACAATCATTAGGTCACAGTTCATATAACAAATTAAATTGTGAAACTCAATGTTAAATGAGAGCAACATGAAAAATGGATGGAGTTTGTGTAACTTCTACTGTCCAATAACCACAAAGAAGTTTTGTTCGCTATCTTTCAGGGATATTTGAAGTTGGAGTCTGTTCCTTTATATCTGAGCAGTTATGCCTTCATCTGGCAGTGATGCCCGATGGAGGTAAAGCACGGAGACCAAGAGATTACTGAAACAACTCATCAAGTTGTTTGGAAGGCAAAAATATGTAAGAAAATCAAATCTGTTGAAAAGAACTTTTGAAAGAGCAACAGTTGTATGCTGTACCAGTAAAAAGATTCTAGGGACAATAATAAATAAATAAATATTATAAATAAATAAATAAATATGAAAAGCTGAGAAAAATCCCTAGCGATATGTAGGACATCCATTTTGGAAGACATCTTTTCTCCAGTATCTATGTTAACACCCTGGTAGCAAAGGATATTCACACTTTGTGACCACAAGGGTGAAATTAACTGCACTGGGAAGTACAGACTCCATTAGTGGAAATGGTTCCCCAAGGTTCTTATCTGTCAGTGAGTCTGACACCATGAAATAAGGGTATAAGCCAGTCTTTCTGAAGAAAGACCAGTATTTGAGAAGAATACTGCTTGCAATTTATAGGAGGAAAGGAAAAGCAAAATTAGATGAATTCTGCTAGATTTGCAATTATTCAGAAAGTAACAAAAATTGAGGGATTAAAAAGCATGTAGACATTTTATGACAGTGCTTCAGCCAGTGAGAAATAAGATAAGAATTCCCTCAAACAGTATTTTAGTAAAATAAGGCATGTTATACAACTTATCATTAAAATACATTCTAGTAGAAATAATTGTATTTAAATTTTGTTAACTCATAAAACTGTACAACAGATATGATATTAATAATTTTACAAATCAAGAAGTATAAAAAGGGAAAAATATATTTGAGAAACAACCAAAGCAGCAAATAAATCTATACATCATTGGAAACTAACAAATTGCAATGTGACAGTTAAATGATTCTGTCAACTTGAGTAAGAAATGGCCAACTAAATTGGATTAGCATAGTTCTGGGTATGAATTTGTCTTCTGCCAAAACCATCCATGGACTTCCAGAATTCCTTACCCACCATTATGGAATTCCACACAGTATTTCCTCCATCAAAGGAACACATTTTATGGCCAAAGAAATGAGGTCATGGGCTCATGATTGTGGAATCCACTGGTCTTATCATGTTCCTCACCATCCACAAGCTACTGGGTTGATAGTAAGGTGGAATGGCCTTTTGAGGATGGAGTTAGAGTGTCATCTAGGTGGCATTCACTTGTAGGGCTGGAGCAAGGTTATTCAAAAGGCTGTTGAGGCTTTGAAACAGCACCCACTATATGGCACTGTGTCTCCCATATCTAGTATTCGTAAGTCCAGAAATCAAGGAGTGGAAATGGGAATGGTACCACTGACCATTACCCTTAATGGTACATTAGCCAAATTTTTGCTTCCTGTTCCTATAACCTTTTGGTGTGCTGGAGTAGAGCTCTTAGTTCCAGAGAGGGGAAGAATTATACCACAGAAACACAGAAAAGATTCTATTGTAATGCAAGATAAGACTTCGCTCTGGTCATTTTGGTGTCTTCATGCCCCTAAGAAGCTAAAAAGGGTATTACCATGTTGCCAGAGGTGATTGACTCAGACTGTCAAGAGGAAAAATCTGACTATTATTCCACAATGGAGGAAAGGAGGAATATGCTCAGAGTTCAGGAGATCCCTTAGGGTTCTTTGTATCACCATGACCTATTATTAAAGTTAATGGGAAACTACAACCCAGTCCAGGCAGGATGACAAAAGAGTCAGAACTTTCAGTAAGGAAGGTATAGGTCATTCCGCCAGGGCAAGAAGCAAGAGCTGCCGAGGTGCCTGTTAAAGGGGAAGGGAATGCAGAATGGGTAGAGTGAGGTAGTTCTAAATACTAGCTATGACCCAGTGATCAGTTACAGAGATGAGGACTGTAATTGTAACAGATCTCTCCTAATATGGTTCCTATGTAATAGAATGTTGATGGACTTAATATTATTTCTTAAGCATTGTTAAACCTATATTATATATTGTCTTTGTATATGGAGACTAAGTATGGTCTTAAGGAGTTGTGTCTGGATGTCAAGTTGACAAGGGGTGGATTGTGATAGTTAATGGATTCAGTCAATTTGAATAAGAAACTCTCAAGTAAATTAGCACAGTTCTGGGTGTGACTGAAAAGATTTACTGAAGACAGAAGACCCACCCTGGGAGTGTCACCAACCAATAAGCTTGTCCCTTGAATAGAATAACATGGAAATGAAGAAGGAAGGCTCACTTCTGTTTCTTCAGAGGAGTTCAAGTCTTCACCTTCACCTAGGACACCGTCTCTTAGCTTCCAGCACAGACCCTTCAGCCTTCCCCCACTGATCCATTAGCCTCTTGATGTCACATGAAACACTGTAATGCTCACTGGGCCTTCAAACTTTAACTAGATCCTTCAGAGTTCTAGTGCACTTTCATTTGAGAAGAGAGCTCCTGAGCGCCCTGCTCAAGAAGGGTATTGGATCCAAGAGATTCTTTTCATTTCGCTCAGCTACCTAGGAACTCAAGAGGCACCACACCCCTGAGCTGAGGGAATGTGGCTACTGTTTGAACTAGGGAAGATCTTTGTGTTGGTTTTACAGGCATGCCAGATGACAGAGTTACAGGTTACTAGAGTATTCTGCCCATATTTTATAAGAAGGCCTGGGAGATCTGGCAGTGGGACCCTAAGAGGGCAGTGCATGAATCTGTGAGAGTGCTGTGGAGTCCCCAGGAAGTTGGAGTTATAAAAATGGAATATCTGATGAGAAAAATCTCAGGCAATGAGCAGAGCTACCCCAAGAGAGAAGCCATAAGGGATGCAACCAGCAATGTTATAGGGGCAAAGCATCCCAAATCCTTTGGAGTTCACTTCTCACCACAACCAGTTCTGAGTACTGGACATGGAGCTCCAGGACTTAATGTTTGCCATGCTGGGTTTTGGTCTTGCTTCAGTGCCATCCCTTTTTATCCCATCTATTCCTTTTAGAATGTAAATGTTTACCCTGTATTCTTCTTTTAAAGGGATTCACAGCTGAGAGTTTGGCTTGAGTCTCACAGGAGACATTGGACTTTTTAGCAATGCTAGAATTGCCCAGACTTCTGTGATTCTTAGAAATAGATAAATGCATCTTGTATAATGAGATGGGCATGAGTTTTGGGGGGCCAGATACACAATGCTCCCCAAAAGTTTCACATTCAGAGAGGAGGCCTGCGTGGAAGTGACCAGTCACTAGGAGCATGACCTTGAAAAGTGCAATCTTGTCAGTGGCTCCTCCTTTTTATGTCTATCTCTTGACTGCCATGGGTTGGACAGTTTTCTTCAGGCATGCCCTTCTGTCTTGCTGCTTCTACCTTGGTGCCATCTGATTATGGAATGAAACTATGAACCATGTAAATCTCTCCTCCTTCAAATTGTGGGGGCTGAACATTTTGTTCCAGGAATTTAAAAGTGGGCTACTGAGCCACACCTCCTTTCTACCATGCCTTCTTTCCTTGTAACAGCAACACTATCTGCCACCTGGAGCAGACACTGAAGCTGTAAAACAGTGGCCCCTTCCTCGGTCTCTTTGGATGTGTAGGATCAGGAAGAAATAAAGTATGTCAGGCTAAGATAAACTCGATGATTTCAAGCTGTTAAGCCGTACGGGATTATTGTGAAAGAATGGATAAAGTGTTGGCAAGAACTGTAGGGGCTTATAAAACATCATTTTAAACATTCTTGATTGGATGTTTATTCCATATTTCCATGTCTATTAACACGGATTTCATGTGTATTAATATAAAAATACCTGATATTATACACATGCAACCATCTTCTTCTGGCCTGGCTAGTGACTTCCTTTATTCGTAAGATGAAAAAATGATCTGTCACTCTTACAAATGATTTTCTCATGAGATTTTTCTTTCTTTTTAAGAGATATCCATTTTTTTGGCTTTACAGTCATGTTTACAGTAAAGATAATGAGGCTGAAACTTTAATACTTTTCATTTCTTTACTTCATATTTGCAATTTCATATAATTTTTCTACAAAAGGATCCTCCCATTGAACAAGATCCAGGTCTCCCCAAAACCTTGATCCAGCCATAACTTCTATCACTATAGCTCATCCAGAACTATGTCTTAATTTTCTGTTTTTATCAGCTATGTATCTTGTTCTCCAAAAAGTAAACTCTGAAAAGCTCTCTCTTTGTGGGATAGTGGTATATATTTCCCTCTGTTAGGTTATTAGACCCAAGAGATACAACATTTCCTCGACTGGCTAAGCCACTGCTTTTGTTATTTTCAGTCATTTTCAGTAGCTCTAATTTATACATGCAGACCAGCACCTGCATATTTATGTACACGTGAAAACACATGTATACACACAGCCTTATAAGCAAACACAGATGGCACATTTTATGGTGCAGATATTTTTCAGGTAGTAAGATAACCTAGTAATAGAGAACTTTACCACATGTGAAGTGAGCAATCACAGGTTTGTCTGGCTCATGAAGTCTGGTTTATCTCAAAGGCTGCATATGGTACTTTAGGCAAATTAGCTGAACAACTTTAGCTTTTGAGGCTAGAATTCTCTTGCCCTTCAAATGGAAGAAACCAATCTCTGAATGATTACCAGGTAGCTTTCCTCTTTTCCAAAGTACTGTACTTCATGAATCATGAGGCTGAAGTGGGAGAGGGATCCTGACATTCTGCATTTTGCTGGGAGGAGGAAGAAAGAGGGGAGAGAGGAAGCCAAGAGGAGTATAGTTAGCAATTATGCATGCAGGTAGTGTGTGGGGAACTCTTTTCAAAGCGATGATAAAGTACTTCATTCTTTATTTAACTCTCATAATCACTCTTCTTCTTTATCTAAGGAGCCACATTTTCAGAAGAAGTAAAATTCTAAAATAAGTCAGCTTTCAAGTTTCATTTTTTCCCCTCTAAACGCTGAAAAGAAGGGAGAGTAGGAGGTTTTTAAAATTACCATAAATGGGGCTTTTAACCTAAAAGTTGATTTCTCAGCATTGAGGTTGTTATTCAAAAGAATTGGGTAGTTTTCTTTTTGAAATTTCAGTGGCATTGAATGCTTGCTTATGTTTCAGTTTTATCAGCCTCTAAATATATTCATTTATCTATTGCCTCATCATAGGATATAAAGTTTTAATAAAAATGAATATATATTTCAGGGGGCAGATAGTATTTACAGGAAATTAAAAATATCCCTATTTCCTGACTTACTAATTGCTTGAAATTTGCTAATAAAACACATGAAATATACATTCAAATGAGAAGAAAAAGTATAATCATATTCTTGCAATGTTAAGTAATAAATATTATTCTGGGAACATTCATAGAAGTGGCAAGAGGCAGCACAGAGCATGCCCTTGGATTCCAAAAGATCAATCAGAAGTTCTTCAAGAAACCTAGGCGATAATGGGTTTGTACAGAAGGAATTTGAGGACTGTGATCTTCTGACAGCCAGAATATTAGGCTTGGGAGCTCTGAGGGCAAGAGGAGCCAGAAAGATAGAAAGTACGCAAGATCAGTATTTTTTGCTACTAAGTAAAATAGGGTTTTTAACTTTATCTTATAGTAGTGGAAACACAGCCAAAGGGTGGATTTGCATTTTAGAAAGATATGAGGGCAGATTTGAGGAAAGAAAAAACAAAAGCTAACCTAGATATTGTCATGAGAGATTCAGGGTAGAAGAGAAGAAATTCCGAATTTCAGCAGTGCCATAAGAAGCCGGACAAGATATAGTTATATACGGAATGAAGCAGAGAAGGGTGGCAGGGATTATCCACGAGAGAGGTTGTGAAAGGAAAAACCTCCGTCACAGTTTGAAGCATATTGTGTTTGAGTGTGATGTGCAACAAGCAAGTGAACATGTGCAGCGGATTGTCAGAAACACATCTGAACCTGTGGCGGGATTCTGTTACAAGTCTACCCCGGCATCGTAGGCTCTGTATGGAAGAATCACATACTAGTAATTCTAGGCTGTTATAACAATACCACTAACTGGGTGGAATGTAAATAACAGAAACTTACATCTCATGCTTCTGGAGACAAAATCCAATATCAAGGTGCTGGCAGAATTCCTGTCTTGTAATGCTCTGCTTCCTGACTTATTGTGGGTGTTCTCCTGTGTCCCCAAGTGGGAGAGGAGATGAGGACACCCCCTAAGCTTTCTATTATGAAGGCACTAATGTCATTCCTAAGCGATCCCCCCTCGTCACCTATTCACCTCTCAATGAAGGCCCCATTCTGAATGCCATCACGCTGGGGATTAATTTTCAGCTCTTGAATTTGAGGATGGTCACAAATATTTATTCTATAAACAAGACTACACCAACATTTAAGAAAAAAATATAAGAGTAAAAAAAGAGGTTAAGAAGGTTAAGGAAGGATTTTAAGAGCAATATGCAATGTCATTGAAATTGGGATTGGAATATTTTGTCAGAGGGGAAAATTTATACTATCAAATGTTTCCAAAAATTCCAGAAATATTAGAGCAAAAGATGTCGATTTAACAAGAGGAGGTTATTAGTGATTCTTTGGAAGGCCTTTTCCCTGCATTGCCATAAGAGGATATAGAAGTCAAATTTTATAAGATTGATGAATAAAATATAAGAATGTTTGTGCATTTGTAAGATTTCAGTAGCCTGAGGAAGTGTGGTTTAGAAGAGTAGGAATCAATGAAGGTAACACATAGGACAGATAGAAAAAGAGAGAATAATCATACAACCATTTCAATATGCATATTTACCATAAGGATGAAAAAAACATTTTATACACACACACACACACACACACACACACACAACTTTTGTGTTTTTTTTGGATATAGGTTCTAAAACAAGTCTCCCGAATAAGATCTTACTGACAAAATCACAGCCAACGGACACATCAGGGAATGATCCTGGAGGACCATGTGCAGTGCAAGACACCATCACAGAGGGTCTCAGAGAGAAGATGGTGATATACTTTTCCTGACTATGAGGACTCTACAAGATAACTGAAGCGATTAAGCAATTAGAAAGATGTGTTGACATGACGCCTAAGGTGAGTGCCATGGACGGTATTTGCAAAGTATCTTGACTGACCTCCAATTTAATGTTCCTACAGATCAGGAATATCTGATGTAGTCCCTTCCAATTTCCCATACAGAGGAAAAAAATCACAGCAGAGAAAATTATTAATAATAATAGTGAACATTTGTCTATGCCATACTACCGTGCCAGCACAGTGGTAAGTGCATCTTAGTGACTCACATTTAAAACCCTCATTATAGAGACATATTCTTACACTCAAAGGGCAGAGGATAAAGTACTGGGGACCTCTCCAACATTACTAGAAACCCCTGGAGTAGGCTCCAGTCTCTTTCTCACTGTATGACACAAGCCTGAGAAAAACAACTACAGTAAGCAGGGACGACCAACGCCAGTGCAACTGACAAAGGTGCTGGCCAGTCCAAGCCGATGATTTTTATTGGTCATCAGTTGGGGTGAAGGCGAGCTATGTGCAAGGGGAAACTACATGCAAAGATGTGCAGTCATGTGGTTTCTACGGAAATTAATGTAAGCAATCCTCATAAAGACAAGGCAAAGCATTCTCAAAAAAGGAACATAATAGACAAAATACATGGTTGTGATTACAACATTATCCTTCTAGTTAAAAACGTTTTAATTGTGAGAACAGAATTTGGGTGTGAGTCACTCTGACCTTGGCAGGTACGCTTTGGCCAGACTCGCTTCTGCAAACAAGCCAATTGTAGGGTTATCTCTTTACAGCCTTCACTGCTTTAGGCATAAACAATACTGCAGTCTCCAGCAATAAAGACCAAAAGCCTAGTGTGAACATCAGGAAAATCATTTACAGAAAAGCCATACAACTTATTGAGATGAATAAAATATATCAGAATGCTTATTGTTGCATGTAAGTTAGACATTACCACTGAAAGCAATGAAGACACGCTGCACCCCCAGCCCTTATCTGTGGGAAACTTGTTCCAAGACCCCCAGTGGATGCCAGAAACCAAGTACTGAATCCTATTTATACTATAATTTTACCAATATATAAATACCTGTGACAAAGTATGATTTATAGATTAATCACAGAGAGAGATGAATAATAACCAAGAGTACAGAATGATTATAACAAAACACTATTCTAAAATTTATGTGAATATAATATCTCTTTCTCAGTATAACTTATTAGACTTGTACCCTTTCATTTAAAAGGAGAACTTTACAGCTTCTCTATGTGAATTGGCAGCATCACTACACTAACGCCTTAAGGCCATTCTTCTAAAAAGCAAAGGTAACTCGAATGCAAACAATGCTACAGTTCCATGACAGCTGATCTGATAACTGAGACAGCTGCCAGGTGACTACTGGGTACACAGTGTACAGAGCATGGATACTTTGGACAAAGGGATGACTCACACTCCTGGCAGGACCCAACAGATAAGCACAAGATTTCATTATGTTGCGCAAAATGGTATGCAATTTAAATATTATAAATTGTTCATTTTTGGTATCTTACATTTAATATTTTGGACTATGCTTGCCTATGGATAACTAAAATCCCCAAATGCCAAATTATGAGTTAAAAGGATCTTTATTCTCAATAGAAAGCTTGCTGGTAACTGTATCAGTCAGTGTTTATTAGAGCAGCATACTTAACACAAGAAATACAAATATATAAGAATTTGCAAGACTGATTTACAATGGCTGCTCAGAGTCAGCTGGGGAAAGTGCCAAAAGGTTATCTGTGCGCTGGAGATCTGAAGGATCCAGTTGGGGGCCTGGAGCTCAGTGCAGTGGCCTGTGTGAGTCCATACCAGGAGGTCAGGAAGCCAAAAGTTCTGCAAAAGAAGGCTGAAGTGCCTGCGCTGGAAGCCAGGAAAGGATCTCCAAGGTGAAGGTGAAGACTGGGGCTCCGCTGCAGCAGCAGAAGCAAGCCTCCCTTCTTGGCTCCCCTTTGTTCCACTCAGGTGACATGCCTATTGGCTGATGTCATTCACACTCACAGTGGGTCTTCTGTCTTCAGGAAATCCTTTCAGCCACGTCCAGAGCTAAGATGATCCAATTTAGTTGGCCATTTCTTACTAAAGTTGACACAATCAGTCAATTATCACAGTAACCCCTGAGTCAAAAGAAAAATATCTGGGGTCCAAGCTTGGATACAAACACATAAAAAGGCAGTTATGCAGCAGGAGTTCAGGCTGAACAATTTCACAGTAATGAGAATTTTTTGGATTATTATCACTGGAAATTTGCTACCATCACTTTTGAATTCAACACCACAGTAAATGACCTCAAAGTGTTAACAATGGTTACCTATAGGCCACAGAATATTCATTGCTACTAATTCCACTAGGTGACTATTGGGTACACAGTGTATAGAGCATGGATACTTTGGACAAAAGGATAACTCACACCCCTGGCAGGGTGCAATAGATAAGCACAAGATTAAAATTTTAATATGTATTCTACTTTTTACAGCGATTTCACTTTTATAAATGAATATAATATTTTAAATATTACACTGGGCCAGAAGGATAAGTCAAATTTTCATGAGATATAGACAAAATAGAATATATGATTTCATGATTAAATTTTAATGAGATACAGGTAAAATAGGATACAAGTATAAAGCTTATTGAAAGAAATAATAACAGAAAACTTCCAAATGTAGAGAAGGATATAAATATTCAGGTACAGGAAGATCATAGGTTAGATTACCTAAGATTAATTTCAACCAAGTCTACCCCAGGACACAATGAAATCAAATTCTCAAAAGATGTCCATCAACAGATGAATGGATAAGGATAATGTGGTATTTATGTAAAACAGAATTCTATTCTGCCAAAAAGGATAAACTTAAGTCATTTGTAGGAAAATGTATGCACACTGAAACCATAATGTTAAGTGAAATAATCAAATGAGCTTAAATATCACATGGTTCCCTGACATGAGAACCCAAAATACAAAGATCAAAATAAAATAAAAACAGATAATGGAAAATAGGGAGATATATCTTGTCTTAGTTACGTTTTCATTGCTGAAAAATATCTGACACGCAAGTTAAAAGAGGAAAATTTTATTTTAGCTCACAGTTTGTAGAGGTTTCAGGTCACAGTCATTTGGCTTCAAGGCATTGCAAAGAACATCTCAGTGAAGAAACAGTTTATGCATTGGCAGGCAGGAGGCAGGAAGCAGCAAAGCCTCAGCAATGAGCCTCATTTTTTCCCTTTCATCCCATCCAGGACATAAGCCCTTTGAGTGGTGCCACCCACACCCAGGTGGGGCTTCTCATCTTCCACACCAGAACTATGCTAAGCCAATCAGTGGACTAGTTTAATCACCACACCCTACACCCACATCCACACACCCTTAATGCACATTCACACACTCTAGATCCAGCCAGCCCTGCAAAGCCCCATCTATGATCACCAGAGGCTTTGCGGGGAGGGGGATCCAGACAAAACCCATGACAGATCTTTTGCAAAGAGGCGGGGCCTAAGAGATGGGGGGGGAGAGGAAGGAAGATGAAAAAAAAGATTCGAGATGTATCATGTACAGTAAAAACTCCCCAAACGGAGTGTAATCATTATGCACTCCAAACAGGTACCAATAACAAAAAGTTTTTAAAGAAAAATGAGAATATTTCCAAGGCAAGCAAAAACTGCAAAGGTAAAAAAATATGTGATTACCGCAACAGACACAGAAAAAAATCATTTGATATAATTCATCATCTCCTTACAACACAAACAGTGGACAAATCTGATATGAAAGACATATTCCCCAACATAATAAAAGCATATAACAAGCCCACAACATCGCACTGAATGACAAAAAGTAAAAAGCTTAAAGCTTTGTCTGTAAGTTTTGGAACAAAACAAGGTTATCTACTTTTCTCCTCTTATTCAATATAGTCCTGAAAGTTCTAGCCAGAAAAATCAAGCAAGATAAAAAAATAAAGGCCATCCAAATTAGAAAAAAGAAAATCAAATTGTCACTGCTTGCAGATGTTATGATATTATATATTTTTTAAAAACCCAAACTCCACCAAAAATGAAAAGAATAAATGCAAAACTGCAAAATACAGAATCAGCAGCATCACTGTATCCTAACAATATATATCTGAAATAGAATATATTATCCGAAATAGAAATATTATCTGAAAAAGAAAGCAATCCCACTTACAATAACTATAAAAGTAAATCAAAATACCTAGAAATAAGTTTAACCAAAGAAGTGCAAATCTCTACAATGAAAATTACAAAATATTTAGAAAATAAAAATATATGAAGAAAAGACATTTCATAGTCTCTCATTAGAAAAATCAATATTGTTTATGTTCATATTACCTAAAATGACCTATGGATTCAGTGCAATCCCTACGAAAAATAATGAGATTTTTCACACAAATAAAAAAGAAACTTGTAAAAGTTATACAGAACCAAAACAAACAAGCAAACAACAAACTCAACTCTCAAATGCAAAACTGAATAAAATAAATAAAACAAAACATTATTATATTACAAACTTCAAAATATTCCACAATGCTGTAGTTATAAAGATAGCATGGACTGTCATAAACACATAGATCACATAGATCAATAAAACAGAATAAAAGCTAGAGGAGTAGTTTTGCATCTGTAGTCAACTGATACTTAACAAGGGTGCTAAAAAGATGCATTACAGAAAAAATAGTCTTTTCAATAAATGATGCTGGAGAAATTGGATATTCACATGTAGAAGAATGAGAGTGAATCAGTATTTCTCATCATATACAAATGTTAACTCAAAATAGACTGATAACTTAAGTGTAAGATATGTTATTATGAAGCTACAAGAAGAAAATATGAGTGAATACTTTACATTAGGCAAAATTTTGTTAGAGAAGACTTCAAAAACACAGGAAACAAAAAATGAATAAGATTATATCAAAGGAAACAATTATAAGTGTGAAGAGTGAACCCACAGCACAAGAGAAAATATTTGCAAAATATACATTTTCAAGGGTCAATATCCTGAAAATACAAAGAGCTCAACTCAATAGAAATGCATCCAATTTAAGAATGGAAGATAAAACTAAATGGATATTTCTCAGAAGATGGACAAATGTCAAAAAAATATATGAAAGTGCTCAATATCACTAATCATTAAAGAAATGTAAATCAAAACCACAAGGAGATAGGCCAGGGATTTGGCTCAGTGGTTCCACTGCCTGCCTCCCAAACATAAGGACCCGAGTTCGATCCCCCGTACCAAAAAACAAACAAACAAACAAACAAACAAACAAACAAAACCACAAGGAGATATCCCCTTATCCCAATAAGGAGGGAATTTTAGGTATGTATTATTATTTTCTGCAATTCCAAGACCATTCCTCTTGACAGATAAACAAAAGACTTCAGAAAACAATTACTTCAAGTAGAGTAGAAGGTCAAAGGTATCACTAAAGCCCCAGGTGACTTTCAGGAGAAAGTGACATTTCTTCAGAATTTATGAAATCTCTTTTGCTATTGTTCTTAAGTAACATACTATGAAATAAATGATAACCATGACATAGTAAGGTCCTAAATGCTTTTCGTAATTATCTCATTTGCAGATAAAGGAGCTGAAATTTATGTAGTGCATAATATCTCTCTGTCACAAGTGATATGACAAAGGATTCTAACCCAGCTGAACTAAATAAAGCCTTTGCTTTTCATCACTGCTTTCTATTACTCCACAATCTCAAACTCTGGGCTACTAGATTGATTTCTGAGTTTATCCTTAGTTCAAAGGAAGGAAAACACAAGAGACATTTGATGACCTCTTTTAGTTACCTTTCAGGAGGAGGTGCTGCCGCCAAAACACCTGGAGACTTCGAAAGGCCAGCAGTGACCAGTGCAACTCTGAAGGATGCTCTAGGAAGAAGCAAAAGAAACAGAAGTTCCACTAGGAAAAGTTTTTCACTTCAGAGGTCACAGTACTTTATCTCTATGTCCCCAATCTAATTTTCCAATCACTTCCATTTTTAGTGTAACTGATCACTGTATCTTTCTGTTAACTTAGGCTGCAGGATGGCAGTTTCTGTTGTAAATCAATTTTATCTGGGTATTATATACATATTGTTTTCATGGTGATTTATTTTATTATACTTTAATATTATTAGTAGTTAAATGAAATAATAGTAATCTACAACAAAACTCTTCAAGATAGATTTATTAGCACATGGAAGGTTATAGTAGAAATTTATTCAAGAAATTTGCTGCTTAAGATTTATATTGGAAGAGAGAAGATTGTAAGATAGAACCTAGAACACTTTTATAAATAAAATACAGCCAAATTCCTTATCCAAAGGGTCAGAGAATTACTACATGGGCCAAATACGGGTGGCAACCTGCTTTGAAAATGAAATTTGATTATGTTGTAGCCACACACACTTGTTTACATTTTATCTGTGGCTGCATTTGTCCTACAATAGCATAGAGTAACTGAGTATTGCAATAGAGGCTGTACGGTCCACCAAGGCTAAAATATTTACTATTTAGTCCTCAGAGAAAAAATTTGCCTGTCCTTGGACTACACTGCTGTAGACCTGGTTGTTCTTATTTCCATTTGCAATACTGGTTTCCTCACTAAGCAAGAACGCCAACACTACACAGGTTGAGTTTTTGTACTATGTATATTTCTGGTAACAAGATCTCCCTTGATTAAATCACTAGTCTAATATAACTGTTGGAATTGCAGTAACCTTAATATAATTGAATTTTACTTTGCATTATGTAAAGCACAGATCAGGTATATTTGATCATACTCTGATCCACAAGTCCAGGTTCTTTCCTTCTACAGGCTACTGGTTTGGTGGTCTTTAAGATATTTCTCACAATGGGTAGAGTAAATGAAAGATCCTGGAGCATAGGACACAGGACACACCTGAAAGGGCTGCTGTCACTTTTCCCCAGAATCCGTCAGCTAGAACTCAACGGTAGGCTTCGATTAACTGCAAGGGATGGTGGCACATACAGACAATCTGTGCCCTGAAGAAAGAGAAAAAGAAATTAGTGAAAAGCTAGCCCGTCTCCATGTTTAGTGCGATGTTTAGTACAATGGTATGAGGGAGTTGAAAGGACTAAAAGTTACTTCCTAAGCTTTTAATACCAGAAACCATGTAGATGGTTCCACATCTATGAATGTTAGAGTACAGAAGGTGAAGAAAGATACTGGAGGGTAGGGAAATAATAAAAACATATGAATTAATTCCATTTTAAAGTATAATTTTAAAAATATTTCAGGATAGGCCAGGGATTTAGCTCAGTGGTTCCACCGCCTGCCTCACAAACATAAGGATCTGAGTTTGATCCCTGGTACAAATTTTATATATATTTCAGGCTTTCAAAGCAGTGATTTCTAACATGTATTTTGGAAACACACAAGATATATTAGAACTGAAGTTGTAACCTAAACATGATTAAACGTGAAAAGTGGCAATAAATGACACAAGATTGACTTAGAACTGTACATAAGAGGTAAAAACAGGAAAAAAGCATAATGTATAACACCTGCTTTAGGACAAGGTAATAGAGACACACAGATGAGAAAAATATTCCTTGCTTTCAAAAAGCTCGCTGTTGGGTCAAAAGTCAAGCAAATTTCTATTTACTACTTGTGTGATAAAATCTACAGAAGATTTACTATATGGAATCAGAATAAAGAAAGGGCAACGCGCATTCAGTTAATGCACTAACTGAATGAATGACTTCAAATCTATCATACCAATAAGCTTAGCATTTCTTGGTGGTTCTTCTCAAATCTCACATAAAAAACGAATCAATTCTCTTAGAATGACACAGAAAAGTTGATTTCTGCCTCCACTACTGTATACTTATTTTTATTAAATGATTAATCCATGGAAAATACTGCACTGCTTTATTTATGTGTTTTTCATTTAAACTTCATAACATTATCTGATATGGATTTTTATTTTCATGAAAATTCCAAAATGTATGAATTATTTCCAAGAACAGAATAGAAAACTGGAGTAACAGAGAGATTAGGTAACTCACTACGTCAAACTGAGGTGTGTTATGCTATTCATCACTGCACAGTAGCCCCATTTGTACTTTTTGCAGAATATGATCAAAGTATATGATAAAAAATTCAGTGGATGTTTAAATATTAAAAATTATTGCAATTAATATTTCCCCAAAATATCCCCCCTTTGCTTCAATCACACTTATTCCATAATTTTTGCTACTTTCTAAAGTAGTTCTGGATTTCCTCTTTTGTGTTAAGCTGCACTCTCCTAGTTTTCCCAAATCTCGGTTGTGAATTGCTCCAAAACACTTTTCATGGTCATTGACTCTGTAGAAGAGTCCGAAGTTGTACAGTGTCACATTGAGTGAATGAGGTGTATGATGTTTTTCTAAGACTGTTGGATGGTATTTGACAGATTTTTCACTGATATTTTGATCACACCTAATAATGACACTTACTAAAGAGGATTTCCAGAACTGCTTCAGAAAATGACAAGAATGATAGGATAAGTGTGTTCAAAGCAAGGAAAAGTATTTTGAGAGCAATTAATGATAGCATGTCTTTTACTGTAATACATTAAAAATTATACATTTGCAGTATATTTTGATCATACTGCCTATAACAAAAGCTATTGAAAATTGACACAAATCCTATATCATTTTAATATTTCTTTCATTTTCCAAGTTCTCTACTGTCAGTATTAAGTAAATCAGTTCTGTGCACTTTGTGGTCACAATTGCAAATTACACGGATTCTCACTTGTTTGTCTCTTCCCTTCCTCTGCATAGCTGCAATAAAAAGGCAAACAAAATAAATATACAAAAATCTTACAATCGTCAAGGAAGGTACTAAAAATGTTTACATGGTTTGAATTGTCCGTATTTTTACAAATGCCTGAATCATTGATGCAATGTTTAGATCTTTATTTTGAAAAAAGCTGGAAATTGTTTCAATAAAGTTAACAGAAAATATAGTTAAATATATGAAAGGAGAGGAAGTAAAATAATCCAAATACAAGGTGTCTCAAAAGTCAGAAATAGTGACAAATATTATTGTGCTATGGTTACCAGAACAACTGAAAACACCTTACAAACTGCTACACTGACAGAGAATATTAGCAGTAATCTTTATAGTATTGCCTGCAATGAATGAAATTAGTATTACTTGTTCTTTAGGAATTTGGATATATAAGTAATCACTGGAAGACACTAAGTCAACAGGATTTAAGTTAAATTATGATCAACATAAGAAATAGTTATTCTTTATATTTTTAGATTTAAATATAAATTAACATTGTGATGTAAAATATTTCCTTTAGAGTATTAATTTCTAGCCCTTCATCTAAAATAATTGCCAAAATTATAATTATATTGGTTCATTTTGTCATTCCATTGGGAATTTAAAAGCATTTGTTTTCACAGTTGCAACTTTTGTTTTAACATCTTGAAATCTTTGACAGACTTTTTGAGAAGCAATCATATCAAGAACAAACTTCTCTTCACAGTGTCTTTTATGTATTTCCTGAGCCCTACATGGGGGAAAAAGAAAAACAATGTGGTAGTTTTATATTATTGAAATCATGACAACTAAACCTTAGCAATGAAAATTAGATTCCACCAAAACACATATATAAATCCTAAAAAGAACTCTTTATTTCTAGAATTTTATATCATTAAATAATATTCATATTGGACTAATATTTGTTCAGATTTCCATTGCCTAAAACTGAAAATTCTTACAAACCATCTCTTAGACTCCCCAAAAGGCATTTGACAGCCATGTCACAATTCATAGAACTTCTACCTAAGACTCTTCTAAAACCAGGCTTCTTCTAGGACACTGCTATAGACAGAATGTGTCTCCCCCAAATTCATGTTAAAACCCTAGCCCCAGCACCTTAGATTGCAACTGCATCTGGAGCTAGGGCTTCTCAGAGGTTAGTAAGGTTAAACTAAGTCACATGGGTAGGTTCTGATACAACGTAATGTTCTCAGAAGAGTATCAGTGAGCACACTCACAGAAGGAAGGCCCTATCAGAACACAGCTAGAAGGTAGCTGTCTGCATGCAACCCACAGGGTCAAGATTCAAATTGGAAGTTTAGTAAATAAATTAATACTCTAAAAATTCATACAGGAATATTTAGCAATTCCTTTTACTGAATGGATAAAACTGGCATTCATCAGAACAGGAAATGTAGGAAGAACAACCAGATGGGAGAAAAATTATAGTTTTCTTTGAGTAATGTTGATTTTCAAGAGCCTGGCTATCCATGGTTACACCCAGGGAGCTTAATATCAGGAGCCATTGAGAGACAAGAGTTAAGGGACTGGGGGATTTGGCTCAGTGGTTCTGGCACCTGCCTTGCAAGCAGAAGGACCCGAGTTCGATCCCCGGTACCAAAAAAAAAAAAAAAAAAATGGAGGTAAGAGTTAAGAATTACGAGTTAGTACAGCCATTCTTGTTTAAAATACAGCTCTGAAGCTCACAGTATATTAGATGATTCATATAAGCTCTCTCTACCCATTTTCATGTTTAGTCAAAGGCAGTCCAACTCACAAGGTATAGTAAGAAGCTACTGAACTGATATTTTGAAAGTAAAGAAGAAAAACCTTAAAAGAATTTAAAAGAAATACCCAATATTCAATTGCATTTCTACATACTAACATTAAACAGTTGGAAAAATGAAAATGAACAGAGAACCATAAAATAAGAAATGAATTTAATAGAAGAAAAAAAAGATATCCGAGGCTTATACCTGAAGATAAGAAAATATAGCTGATGAAAATTTAAAAAAACCTTAATTAGTGGTCAATTATAACATACCAATATTATTAAGCTTTCAATTCTCCCAAAATTGATAATTAGATTCAAAATAATGCCCATTTGTATGGCAAGAACATTTGGGTAGAAATCAACATTTTCATTTGTTTTAAATATATATTACATTTTAGACATTTAATTTAGACCAACTCAGAATGCATTAAATTTAAGTGTTTTGAATTTATTAAGTTGTAATTTGGTATGGAAATGCAGTAGAATTGTAAACCAAAGCAACTAGCAACAACCAAAGCAAACTTGAATAAAGAAGGACAAAACTGAAATTTCCATTTTCCACCCATTTGTGTGACAAAATGTGCTTGCTTACAGCAACCTTGTGTCAGCTCACAGTTTCCATGGGTCAGGAGTCCGGGCACGGCATGCTCAGTAGAGTTACATGCATAGTTCTCATAAGGTTAAAATCCAGATGTTATCCATGGCTATAGCTCTCAGTCAGATCTTTAGGGTCTCTTTCATGAGCTCTGTCTTCGAAATTCATTTTCTTCTCATACATGTATGTGCCCCTTCCATTTTCAAACCAGAAAGTAATGTCAAATGCTTCTCAGACTTTGAATCTTTCTGATTTTCTCTTTTACTTCTGCATTTAAAGTCTAATATGATTACACACTGCCCAACTGGATAATCCAATAATCTCCCTATTTTAATGAGGCTTTACCGAAATCCCTCATTACATATGCAGAGTCACCTCTACCAGAACGTTCACAGGTGTGGTATCTCAACATATTATTAGACCTGGAGATTAGAATAGGCTATCCACTTTTCTGGGAACCATTCTTTTGACTAATACAGGTGGTCTCATATTATTTGATTTTAAGGCTTACTAAGAGTAGATAGAGAGAATATTAGCTTTAAATAATGGAAACCTAATCCAGAGACAGGAGAAAAGGAAGTTAGGGTAAATTCATGATTTTATAGGATTTTATAGAAATGGATATAGTAAAGCCAGGGAGTGCAAATTGGAGGCCTACAATTTCTTTGGGAAATGAAGTAGTGTACTGAGAAGTAGAGGCCATATGTGTGTGCACAGGAAGCTCTAGAGTTGGAGAAAGTTTGAAACTGCTCTCGTGTGTAGTAAGAACAAGGACAAGTGACAGCACAGACTAAGTTGTAGCCCATAAAATTAACACTGGCATAAATCTACAAGTCAGTAATTTTTTTCTTGCCATTTTTAATCTGAATGAATAAAGCGAAGACAAATATCTGAATTGTTCTAAGGTAAGAATTTGTGGTGGAGGGGAGTTAGCATTGGAGATACAATGAAACAGAAGGACTCCAGAGTTACTGGACAAAATGAACAAAATAACCCTGGACCTTACACTAGAAACAAAAAGAAAATAAATTCATAACAGAGGTTACTTAAGCAAGGAACATGATCACATATTTGAAGAATTTGTGGGGTGAAAGAAAAGAAAGAAAATAGTTGAAAAGATAGATTTTAATCACAAATAAATGTAAAATTAAGATTTGAAAAGTAGGGTCTTTCCAATTAGTGAGAGGGTCTTTCTGTGTCTATGCAAATGAGTTTATCAATGATAGGTACGATAAAGATTGTAGAAACTCAATAATGTGTCTGTAAGGCCATTAGGAGGTAGTTCTCATGAATCTGAAAGTTAGCTATGATTATGGTGAAGGTTGACTGCAGGAAAGCTTTATAAATAAGAATACAAAGGCCATAGTGAATAACGAGGGTAATATGAGATCAAATGGGACCAAATAAATAGAAAATAATAAAATTGTATAACTGCTTTATTTGCTAGACTTTCACGCTAACCAATTACTTCAAAATGGAAACCATGATGTCCTGTGCTGAGCTGTGTCATCACATTCTGGGTCACAGACAAGAAGAACCTCTTGGGAGCCCCATGACCAGCTTTTATCAGTACAGAGATGTGCTCATTTCAACCTCTTTAACTAATGATTAAATTATTCCTGTGAATAATTTATTCACTTCCTAAATTAGAAATCTTTTCTTCTTTTCTCCTTTTTTTCCTCCCTCATTCCACAGAAGGAGCAATATTTTCAGTAATGACTTCAGTAATTATTGAGATTCATCAAAATGCTTACAGGTCAAGTGACTGATAAATTAATGAAGATCAACAGTCTAAAAACGTATCAGCATTGAATAAAACTGTTGAAGTTTATTTTTTGAGTCATAGTTCCTTTCTGCTTGTGAATATTCAATCTGTATTTAGAAAAATTTAGAGTAAAACTCAGGAATATTTTTGGGACATACTGCTGATATAAGCAATACATTGCCTTATTCCTGCTTGCTTTCAAGGATTGTATCTTTGCAGAAACTTGCAAGAAAAGATAGTTAAGTTTGGTACGCCGGGAAGATCATTTGACTATATCTGGCATAAATTGATTGCTAGTCAATTTACTGTCATAAAAACAAAACTGATTAAATAGATTTTTATTTTGATATACTAGATTAGCCTTCATTGCCTCTTCCAAAATAAAATTTTAATAAAATATAGAAAATTATTTCCAAAAGTTATATATATATGGATAAAGTATGCACTGAGAAAAATAATTTTAAATTTGTGTCAGAATAATAGATTTTTTCATACTTAAGAAAATACTGCTTATAGCCAGGAAAAGGTAAATGTATTTGTATTAATTAAAATTTTCCTAACTGAGCATACTGGTACAGGTCTGAAACAAGAGGCTGACACAGGAGCAAAGCAAGTTCAAGTCCAGCCTGGGCAACTTAGTGAGACCTTCTATCAAATTAAAAAATGGGAAAGCCTAGGAGTACTGTTCAGAGGAACAGCACTCACCTAACATGTGCAAGGCTCCCAATTCAGTCTCCAGTCTCTCTCTCTCTCTCTCTCTCTCTCTCTCTCTCACACACACACACATATGCGCGCGCATACAATTTTATAATTTTATATTATATTTGTTAATCATAGTGATTTTTAGAGTAAAAAGTGGCTATAAAGAGCTCTAAGTATTTTAATACAAATCCTAAACATTTATATACTTGTACATTGTTAAATATATACATATACAATATGTATAATAATATTATACATATATAGTTAGATAATAGGCAGATAGATGGGACACTTAAAATATCACTAGTGCAAAACTTTGGTTGATTAGCATCAAAATATGAAAATGTGAAAGATTAAAAAAAAGTAAAAAGAAAAAAGAAAAAAAAGTTGAAAAATTTTTGAAAAAGTAAAATGAAATTACTTGGCATTCTGTCTACCATACCATTTGGAGCCGCCTGTGCCTTTCAATCTCTTTGAGCTATTCTACTACCCTATAAATTGAAAAAAATGTGAAAAATGTAAGTGATTCATTTTTAATAGAAATGTAAATGCATCTTGTCCAGTGAGTATACAATTGATTATCTCCTGGTAGATACTGACTAGTTCTGCCTATACCTCTAAATGTATTTTGGTATTTTTTATTTTCTACATATATTCATAATCTAAATTCTCATTTGGACTAGTTGTAATATCCTATTTTATTTTGCATTACTGGATTAAATAAAAGTTTCAAGTGTATACATATTATATTTATATGAGCCACATATTTTATGTTCCTAAAATAAATTCGACAACTAATGAAATTTAAATTCACTACATATAGATTGAAATATATTGAGTCAATTATCTTGGAGCATCTATCTCATTTAAATAAAAAAGTCTTCATCATAAAAAGTAAAATTTTTTTTTGCATTTGTCTAAGACAAACTGTTCAGTTTGTTCTAGGAATTGATTTCTCATCTATTTCTTGAAAAGAAAATTTCATGGTAAAATACATATGTAAAATTCACTGCTTCTTTCTATAGGATTCCTAATGCTCTTTATTATGTGAAAGTCCACTGAGACTTAGTTAATTTTTCCCTTGAGTTCACATCTGTTTTCACGGAATTACACTTTCAACTGCTCTCCTGTATAATTCTTCTTCTACAGGCAGAAAACTATTCATCAGCTCCTTCTTCTCCTCACACTTTACCTCTTCAGAACTTTCTAAATTTGCTCGTTGTAATAGTCTTTCAACATCCTATCCTTTTCCTAAATTTAATATATGATAATACTTTTATTTCAACTTTTTGTGTGATAATTCTAAGCTATGCTCGTGTTTGCCATTGGAGCATGAGTTTTCAGAGGAGCAAGGATGTTTGTTATTCCCTTTGTAGGAAAGGCAGAGGAGAACTGAAGTGTACCATCACTTTGATATTACATTAAGCCATCTATGTAGAAGTTTTGATGGAGTGCAGAAAACACTATCCACAAATATGGCACCTTAGCATACTGAGTTTTTTAAATTGGAGAAAACTGTGAAAACTGTGGAAGCAAAAAGATTTCTCTGAAGTTCTTGTGATCCCGTCCTTCTAAAGACACTGATATGATTGATTTCCTGTTCTGTACCTGGATGGAGGGGATGTTACACAAAGAGGCCACAAAGAATATGAACAAACAATCCTCCCTAAGTCCTGCAGAGTCTATTACCAGTTAGTTCATCCATCCTTTTTGTCCAACCATGTTTCGATTCAACAGTTCATTTTTCATCAAAAATTTAGGCATAGTCTTTCCTAAACATCTGGCTCTTCATTTCTGAAGGTTTCTGTGCCTTGTAGATTTTTTTATTAAATAAATTTTTTATGGTTTTTTCTAGTAAATCTGTCTTTTGTTAAAGGAGTCTCAGCCATGAACCTTGTGAGAGGTGAGGAAGGACAGATTTTTTTCCTTCCAGTTCCCCATTACTCACATTTATTATCTGCCCCAAAGTTTAATTCTATCTTGATAATTTTTGTATTATTGCTTGTATGATTATTTAACTCTGGTAGTACTACTGCCTTGTTCCTTAAATTCTACCTAGATTTTCAGTTTCTTGGGCCAAATGATGTTTATCACCCCATATTACTTGTGACAGGAATCTTTAAGAGCTAAAAGGGAATTACTACTTGGATTTAAGTACTCTGTAAACTTAAAATAAGTACTCCTTGGGAAAAAGGCCAATGATCAGGAAGAAAAAGAAAAAATAATTGTGGACAAGTATATTGTCATGAAATAAGCACTTGTGCCAAAACAGATAACTATTCTAATTACTAGTGAAGCTAGTTTCATAGCTTAGTTAATTATATTTTATACAATTCATTTAATAATCCTAGCTGGAGATGTAGCTCGAGCTAAAGGTGCTTGCTCAGTATTCACAAGGACCTGGGTTTAATTCTCAGCACACACACACACACATACACACACACACACACACACACACACATCTTCATTATACAAACTCTGGAAAAATATGCACTGTCTCATTCTAGTAGCTAACATGTGGAGAATAAATAAGCAAAAACTCTCAGACTTCTCAGAGACTATAGTATAATTTAAATTAAATTATACCTATTACTAATTGAAATTTATAGTTATTTTCCTTGATAAATACTTACTGAATGTGTTAATTAAACACAGTAGTAGTCCCTGATGTGGAAAAATGGACCAAATTACTTTATAAAGGACTTCGCAATCTAAGTAACTATGATATATGCTTTTTACTGACAACTGTTAAGACTTGAGATGATAAGGAATATAAAGGTGAAATACAGTTGCACACAGTCAACTATTGGCCACTTTTGATGTGTTTCTTTCAAGGAAAGAATGTCTTTTCCTTCACATTGAATCACTGCTTACTCACTAATTTGAAAACCCCAAAGCATTCTGATTTGCATAAAATGTAAAATACAGACAGCGTTAACAGTGTCCTAGCAGAGTACACAGGTGAGAGAAAAGCATCAGCAACCACAGAGATAAAAATCCGAAAGCTCGATAGAATGGAAATTGATTCATTCTGTCTAGAGCAGAGTGCTGTTAGGTGAAGAGGGCAGAAACTACAGTAGAAAATTTAGAGTGAGATGATATTAGAGTAGAGCATATTTTCTGAAATGCCACTCGGAGGAGATTAAATTTCATTCCTTTGGGAATTGCAAGCTATCAACATATTTAAGTAGGAAATGACACAACCAGAATTTTATTTAGAAACAGTTGAGGTCCATATGTTAGCAAACATTTGTGTGAGGAAGAACTGAGAATAGAGGTAGGACTGTCACGAGGAAGGATAATGTGAATTCTTATATTAGAAGAGTTTTAACTGGAAGAGAAGAGGTAATATTAAAAAATGACCTATTTGAAACACTCCTTCTAGAAGTAATATGATAGGAAAACACATTTGATTTTGACAGCGAGGGAGGCTGAAGTGTAAAGGACTCTGGGATTTCTGGCACTGGCCAGAAGGCTGATGATAATGTTTAGGACAAGAACATCTAAATTCAGCCGGTTTTGAAGAGTGAGACTGAGAGGTGGAGGGAAGAGAGAGCTACTGTCTAAACTTTCATAATAAATGTGTGCCTCATTTCCCCTGTTTGTTTACATTTCCAAAGTAGAACATAGCATGCTACAACCAAAATATCATTTATTAAACTTCAGTATTCAGTATGCAATATTCACATGTATTTGGCTTTAAAAGCTTCTATCATATATAAATTGTGCTTACCTATATTCCTTCATGTGCTTATGTAAAATCTTCTGATATTTTTCTGCTGTAAGTTCTTCCTGAACCATCAATTTTTTCTCTTTTAGGACAGCCTCACTCTTGTTCATTCTGTCGATTTTAGCCATTCCTTTGAGCAAGAGGGTACGCTCATTATTTAAATTTTGAATTAATAAGTGGTCTGTAGCCTTTTTTTTTGTTCTAGAAAGAGCATTCTTCTCTCTTTTGCTTTTGCAAGATAGTTTAATCTTTCCTGTAAAAGTCGCTGTAAACCTCTCTGAATTGTCTTATATCTGTCAATTAGTTCTTGTGCAATATATTTTTTCTTGTTTAAATTTTCATAAGCAGTTAGGCTAATTCTTTCTTGGGCAGCCTGCGCTGTGGCTACAGCTGCTACTTTTTCTTTATGGAGTTCCTGCTTCTTTTGTTCTATGTAATATTTATCAACATAATTAAGCATTTGGAATTTTATTCCAGGTCCCTGTGTAGGAAATCGCTCTCTTCTCTTCCTCTCTGATACTGTGTCGTTTTTAATTAGTGGTTTTGTATGAGTGATAGAAAATGGTTGGGTGAGGGCAGGAAAATAAACTTCTTGCTTTTTTTTTTTAATGCATCAGCATACTTCAGTGGACCTGAAGTGCATATGGGTAGTTTGAGCGCTGATATACTAAAACTGGCATCCAATTCTTCATCCTCAATTTCATCTTTAGATTCCTGACCTACATAAGACAGTAGATGAACATAAAACACGAGCTAGGTTTATTTGCTACCCAGACTATTTTGAAAGGTGTATTAATAAAACTGATGAGAACCTGTTATTTACTCTACTAGACATCATTTTCCCCAAGTTCTTTTTCAACTTGGGAGTTGGAAGAGGAAAATGACTATTACAATGTTTTTAACACATAAATGCATCGAATCAGATTTCTATATTTTCTGTATTATCTTTAATACTATTTAAGTTACACTGATGCAATATGAGCATCTTCTCTCATACACAGTACTGATACATATTTTTCATATAGCTTGATAAAATACAAACTAGACAAATTCAACTGAGCAGAGTATAACTCAGTCAAAAGCAATTTATTCATCAGCAGCTTCCAGAACTAGGGGGAGTTAGTAGGAAGTACTTCTTCACAGAAAGTACAAGTGACATGTACGGAAGTAACTTGGTTGGTTACAGCTCAGTGTTTGCCTTACTTGGACATAGTCTGATCCAACTGACTGCCTCTGACTGCACGAAGCTCAGTGGCTCTGATTGGAATGTGGCTTAGCTGTGTGTTACAAAAATACTCTCCTTAAATGAGGCTTTAAGTTTGTTTACATACAAGTAAGGTTGGCTGGTTATGTAAGACAGAAAGATATAATGGCAGCTGCAGGTCACATTTGATTTACCAATCTAGTGATGTTTACCAAGAACACTGTAATTGTAATCAATTTTGTTATTTTTCTTAACTCTGGTAGAAAATGATAGTTGCCTAAAAAAAATTTTTTTTGTCTTTTTTGGATAGACAAAGAAACTAGGAAAGGAAGGGAAAAGAGTTCAAAAGAGAATTAAAGGAAAAATGGAAATACAGCTTTTGCAAATGGAAAGGGGAAAAGAGTTGGAGAGGGAAGGGAAAGATGGGAGGGGAAGGGGACAAAATCGAGTTCAGATGGGATCCTGTACCTTCACACGACAGGTCTTGGTTCTCATTTTTTCTCCTTTTCCCTGCCCTCACTTCACCCCCCCACCATTTACAAACACTTCATTTCCATTTTTTCATTTTCTCAAAGTTTTTTCTTTTCCCTTATTACCTTTCCCCTACCTGGGATACATTCTTGATCTAAACCACAACAGATTTTATGATATTAAATAAAAATGGAACTTTTTTATTTTTTAATGTTGTTGAAAATCTTTCTTCCTTAATCATCTGTCATTCTTGGAACACCCTTTTTTCAAACTCTGTAATACCAATCTGTACTCTTTCTTCTACCTTTCACATTCTTCCTACTTAGAGTGGTTTACAGGCACTTCCTTTTCTACCAAATCTCCTCACGTTGGACTTCTGGAGGACTTTGTACTACGCCCCCTTTCATCTCTCTCTGCTTTGTAAGTGGATACTGCTCACAGATATAATTGCTAATGTCTCAAATTTTTCATTTCTGCTTGAAAATCTTTTAGGTGCATTTTAAGCTTGGCACCTTACCAAGCTCTTCTTTGCTGCCAAAAATCTTTACTCTCTAAATAAGCCCTTCTTATTTCAGTAAATAATACCTAATAGTTTAGAGTCCCAATTAAGCTTTATCAATATGCATTGTAGATTTTAGCTCCAAATGTAGTTCAAATTAATTGATCTTTCTTCATCTCCTTAACACCACCTCTTATTTTAACTATCTCAATTGCTTCATATGCAGTGTCTACATTTAGTAACATATAAGCAAATACATTGTTTACTTGTCACGAAATCTTCTAAATCCTTGTAACTACATGTTTATATCCAAGATATGCATGAATGGTGGGGTAATTATCTAGAAAAATTATTGACCGTCAGAATGACAAATGACAAAAATAATGCCAACTCATTTGACTACAGTTTTATAAGTGAAAATTGGATTAGACTTGTTCAAAAAATGCTGGGTAACTATTTTGAACCATGGTGCTGAAAAATGAAGATTGTCCTCTCAACAGTTACATTCTACTAAAGGTGGCAAAGTTAAAAAATTCAAAGTATTGTGGCAAATATTACATTATACACAAGGAGCCATGAAGCCACAGAAAAAAAGTATTTTATCCGAGCTCTGCCAGGATACGTTAATTATTTTGGCAGAGATAGGATAAAATGTTCAAGGGAAAGTGAACAAAGATTCTCTCTACCAAACTTGAACTAGTCTTTTCTGATTTCTCTTTCTGCCTTGGGCTCTATACTTTGATCTATTTATTCCTGTTTTAGCAAGAACTCTGCAAAATCAGTTTAGCAAAAAATTGGCAGCCTTGACAATTGATCAAATTTCTCATCTCCCAGTCTCTACATCTTACCAGCCTGGCCTGTCTCACAAGCATTTTGTAGAGTCATTTTTGCAATAATCTCCCTTCTGTATAGCTCCATCATCAAGGGGTGGTTATTTGGTAGAGGATGGAGATTAGGATCATCCCTAAATACAATAAAAATAAATGGTGATTTATAGCCAAGGGGCACAGTAGGGGATTGATGGATGAAAATTACTAAGAATAGTCTTCTTATCTAGGGAAATTCTTGGTAGGTTGATTCCACTAAATTCTTGCTGAAGACAGGGGCAATAAGATAGAGTAGGTGGATTAACTGGGTTGATACAAGACAGCAAAGGATGAAAACTGTGGGTAGTTTTATGTCTAATACATACATAAGAAATAGGCAAAACATAAAAAATTGGGGGTCACGGTTGCTGATAAATAAGTTTCTATAACAATCACTATTTGCAAAGGGAACTGGTGCATGTCTTCACTCAAGTTATCACAGGAAGTCCCAATCTACACCTGAGGTCCTAATTAAGTTATTAATAGCAACTTCTTTCACTTTTAGAAGTGACACACTTTGGAAGACAACTTGCACTGTCTCCTTAGCTACAGGCACACTGACCAATGGAGTACAAATAGGAGAGTAACACTACTGTTTTCATTGTTTTAAAGTAAGAGTTCTAGCAGAATGTACGAGACTTGGTAGTTACAAAATAAATGTTTTGGTAAAAACTTAGGAGAGTTCTACAGCTCTATGGAAGTTGAGACTGTGTCTGCTTTGTTTATCACTCTGTGCCAAACACTTGGAAGAATCCCTAATGCATGGTAGGCCTCTAATAAATATGCATCTAATGAACATTTTCTCTAAAGAAAGCTAAAACATCTAATCCTAGTTTTTTGAGGTATTTTTACACAGATTTCCACAGTGGTTGCACCAGTGTACACTCCCACCAGCAGTGGAGCAGGGTTCCTTTTTCCCCATAACCCCACCAACATTTGTTATTGGTTGATTTCTTGATAGCAGCTATTCTTTGTGGGGTGAGGTGGAATCTCAGTGTTGTTTTCATCTGCATCTCTTGAATGACTGGTGATATTGAACATATTTCATATGTTTATTTGCTGCTTTTACTTCTTTGTCTGAGAAATGTCTGTCCATTTCAGATGCCCATTTTTGAATTGGGTCTTTATATTTGGGATAATATGACTGACATGCTTATTTACTGTTGGGATTTAAGTTATTTATTACCACTTACCATCTCAATGTCCATTTCATGCCCATTTTTGAATTGGGTCTTTATATTTGGGATAATATGACTGACATGCTTATTTACTGTTGGGATTTAAGTTATTTATTACCACTTACCATCTCAGATAGTAAATGGAGTCAGGACAGGTATAATTTGATGGATTGCATGTTAAGCAGAGGCAATGGTAAGTGCAAAGGCTCTGAGTCAGGGAGAAGCTTGGAGCAGTAGGTAGGGAAGAGTAGTGTGAAGTTACAAGGATTAGAGGTCCTATTTAACCCAGATATTCCCCTGCTGAATATCTTCCCGAAAGAATTAAAAGAATCATACCACAGCAATATAAGTGCACCCATGTTCATAGTGGCACAGTCTGTAATAGCTAAAATTTAGAAACAGCCTAATTGCCCATCAACTAGAGAGTGGATAAAGAATATGTGTTGTTGGGTGGTTTTTTTTTTTTTAGATAAAGAATAATAAACTAGAGAATTTGTAGCTAAATGGACCCACATTGAGGCCATACTCTTCTTAAGTAAAATAAATAGGACACACATGTGTAAATACTCAATAGTTTCTCTGGTGTGAGAAACTGAAAGTGTAAATAAGAATCAAAATGTATACTAGATAATGTGAAATAGGAAGAAAATAGCAAAAGGGGAAGGAGAAGTGGGAGGAGTAGGGGAAAGTAAAGAATTTTGAACAAATATGAAAAAAGGAAAAAATGGAAACAAAGTCTTTGTAAATAGGGAGGGGTGGAGGAAGGGAGGGCAGGAGAATGGGGAAAAATAAGACCCAAGATACCTCACGTAAAGGTGCACATTCCCAGTGATGAGTGTCACCATAGTGTATACCTAAAATGTGCCAATAAAATTAATGAAGGAAAAGAAAGGAAGCTAGCACGGTTCAGGAGTACTCTGCAGTGTAGGTACTGAGAAACTGATAATAAACTTACACTTCTCTCTCAACTCCTTTCACTTTCCTTTCTATATTCCCAATATTTACCACAATTCCTTTTCATAATCCTACACTTCAAATAAAATAGTCCTCACTTCTCAATAGTACCGAGATACTTCTCATCTTTGACGCATCTTCTCTAATTGATCAAGGCAGTCCAATTTTCATTACTATATAAAATGAGTATATTCATCTTAACATAAATGCCTTTACCATAAGCTATAGATAAGAAATGAGATTTTTGTATAAATGTCAACATTTATTTTAATATTATAAGTGATATATTATTGGCCTCTTTTCAGGAAAAAAATCTAAACTTAAAGAAGTAAAGTAACTGGCATGCTGGAGTAAGATTCAACTATCTGGAAAAAATTTCACACCTGAGAACACCGAAGGATGAACAAAAGCATCTAAAGTTTAATGCTAAAAGAAAAACATCAATAGTCTTACAACAGAATCCAAAGAATCACAACTTAACATTTGGGGGGCCCACACCCAAAACATATAATGTGAATGAATATTATACCATAAAGGGTGGTAAGATTAAGTGAACTACAAGGTATTTAATTTCCACAGTTTATGTGAAGGGGTATGATACTAAAATTAAGTCAACTCAGGAAAGTTAAAGATTTATATAGTAAACAATATAGTGCAGAGATTTCATGAAAACTCCAACAGGTAAGTCAATCATGATGGAATATAAATAAAATTTTTAAATAATGTTTAAAAAGACAGAAAGAAACAAGAAGAAAACACCTAACATATAACAAAACAGAGCAGAAATCAAATAATATAATACTAGACCTGTTAAAATAATCAAAATAATCAATAATTAAGTGTTAATGCCCTAAATATTAAATTAAAAGAAAAAGATTATTGGAATCTTTTTTAAAAATAAAGATCCATTGAATATTGCTGTCAGATATGTAATTTTAATCTAAAGATACAGAAAAGTGGAAAGCAAGTTATGTAAAAAAAATTCAAACATTAAGAATACAATGCTGATAATAATATTTAATTGAACATGTCTGAGAAAGGAGAAAGTTCAAAAGGGATGTTTATCAGGAACAGATAACAATCATAATGTTCATTTGCCTTATAATGGAACCCAACTATGCATCAAATAAAACTGTCAGAATTAAAAAGGATAACTCTATAATTATAGCAGGAGATATGAATACTTACTTCTTAATAATTGATAGAACCAGTAAAAAAATTAGTGGCATTGATTAGCTAAGCAATACTATTAAATTCCTTAGTCTAATTGATATTTGTAGAATTTAACACTATGTAATGAAGAATGTGTAATATTTTCAATTCTACCAGAATAATTTGTATTTTTTATAATTAGGCCACATTCCAGAGTATAAAACAAACTTCAATAAATAAAAGTGATAGAATTAAAATCACACTCATAAATGTTGTCAGACCAGAAATCAGTAACAGGAAGATATCTAAGAAAATTTCAAATATTTAAAAATTTAAAAAACATAATTCTAAATAATCCATGTAACAGAAAAAATCACAATGGAAATTTAAAACAAAAATAAAAGAATAATGAAAATGTAATACATTAATATAGAAGAAATGCAGCAAAACCATATGCATAGTATTAAATGCTTAAAAACTAAATTGCTTAAATTCTTATAGGATTAAAACACAAAGCTATGATTCATATACAGCCTTATCTGCCATAATATTAATTATATCTTGTCCTTTATACTCTTAAATTTAAAATTTTCTCTCTTTACAAACTTCCTGTTAACACTTAAGAGTGTTGTGGACTGAATGTTTGTTATCTTTCCCCAAATTCATTTGTTACGATCTTAACATCAAGGTGATGTTGCAAGGAAGTAGAGCCTTTGAGAAGTGATTAGGTAACGAAGATGGAGCCCACATAAATGAGATTAGTCTCCCTATTAAAGAACCACGAGATGGAACTTGTGCCCCTACTACCATGGGAATCACAGCCGAAATCTTGGACTATGAAAGTGAGTTCACCATATACAACAAATTTTTTTTGGCCTCGATCTTGAACATCTAATGCTGTAAGAAATAAATTTCTATTCTTTATAAGATATTCACTTATGGTACTGTGTTACAGCACCCAAAATGAACTAAACACTTTTTATCTTCTACTACAGTTAGCATAGCATTGTACATTTATATTTAAAATATTAAGAGCCGGGTGTGGTGGCATATGCCTGTAATCCCAGCAGTTGGGAGGCTGAGGCAGGAGGATCGCTGTGAGTTCAAGACCAGCCTGGGCTACATAGTGAGTTCCAGGTCAGTCTCGACTACATAGTGAAAAAAAAAAAAAAAATTACTGTGGGGCTATTTAGCTCAGTGGTTCTTGTGCCTGCTTCGCAAGTGCAAGGACCTGAGTCCAATCTCCAGTACCAAAAATATCTAAACAAATGAATTAATAAATTAAGTAAATATTAATGTGAATATCTATACTCAAAATCATAATTTCACTGATATTTCAGGTGTACAATATGATATTTTGATACGCATATATTATTACTCAATCCTTTTCTTACAAGACAGCTTTCTGCCTTGCCTGCAGCAATCTAAATTCTTGACAAACTAATGACATAACCATTCTCCTCACTTACAGGTTTCACATTAAAAATTTATTTGAAATCTGTTAATTCCTGGAACATATATTTAGGCTTCCTAAAGTTTGTGTCTCCCAGCTGCTACTCTGGTAATCTCCTCTGCATTGCAGAAACTTTTAGTTTCATGTAGTCTTACCTGTTTAATTTTGCTTGTGAGGCCTGTGTTTTGGTTTCAAATTAAAAGCATCATTGCTAAGATCAATGTCAAGGTGCTTCCCCTATGCTTTCTCTAAGAACTTTATGGTTTCAGATGTGTCTTTTCTGTTTGGAGATGACAGTGATAGAATGTGAAAGGCAGGTGCTCCTACCACTGACCCGCACCCACAGCTCTATTTCTAAGTCTTCGATACACTTTGACTTGATTTTTGTGCTATTAAGGTAGAAGTCCAATTATTTTTTTGCATGTGTATGAGCTATATCCAGTATTCCTGACATGATTTATTAAACAACATATTCCTTCTCAATTATTCATCCTTGGTTTCTTTGTCATTAGCTGCATATATATGTGGGATTTTTAGGGCTCTGTAATTTCCTGTTGGTTTGTGTCAGTTCTTATGAAAACAGAGCTTTAGAACATATTTTGTACTTTGAGATACTTTATCTCAAAGAAAATCTGTATTTAACAAGGAGGGCCAGAGGTCCTACTATAAGATTGTAACACAGAAGAGGTATTTATTTGAAAAAATAATACCTAAGTGGCACATGCCTAAGAATAAATTGAATCAATGAGATAAAAGATCTCTTCAAAGAAAATTTAAAGCATTGATGAAAGCCGTTTAAAATATTTGATATGTCTTTCTTTATCTAATTTATTTATTCTGTTTTACTCCCTTTCCTGAACAATTTTCATCCGTGTATTGTTCCCATGGCCTTCTGCTTTGTCTTTTCTATATCTTAATCTGTCATGAACACCCAGCGTCTTTATTAGATCCTGTTGAGAAAATAATTGGCTAACATAGTGACTGTATTAATCTAGGAGACTGCAAAGTAAACTTTCAATACAATTAGAAAGTCTACATTGGTACCAGCTTTGTATTGGTGAGATTCTTATGCTCACACCATCAGCACATATACAATCGTTTTGGCGATATTCTCCACAACACTTCTACTTTAGAAACAAGACAAGAATAATAAAAAATGCCATGCATATACAAGCTCAAATCTGCAAAGTAGACTGGTAGAATTACATATATATGCAATTTCTCTATGATTTGGAATGAGCAATAACCAGAAAAGATTGTTCAATAAAAAAGGTCCTCAAATGGTATTTATATATTTGAATTAGGGAGTTGACAAGTATAGTTCCAGTGAAATGGGCTAAAGGTCACCTGTCCATATATACAAGGCAAGAAATACTATCAATGGCATCACCTCAGGATATGAAGGGCACTGACATAAAATAATACAAACTGTCATGTCATGGTGCAAATAGAAAAGGAAAAAAGTGACATGAGGTCACTTGGTACTGCATCTCTGACCCAAACTTACAACGGGAAATTGTCTAGAAATATAGTCAAGCATATTTTCTAAACACTGCTTGACACTGTTGTGGAAATAGATTTTCACCTAACTTATTGGGCTGTATGAGAAAATAACATATACGATTCTGTTTAACACTCTTCATTCATATAGTATTTTTTTGGATTTTTAAAAATTTGCTACTGGAATTGTCAGCTTAGAAATAAATATCGGCCATTTATTTAAACAGTAGTCCTAACACTGTGTGAAAACAGGATATTAAAGTAGTTTCTAATTGCATATGAAGGGTGAAAGAAAAGAGTACAATGGAAAATCAAGTACGCCTAGGTATACTCAAAAGCCCTTGATTAAATCCCTTACTGACCAGGAATCCTCTAACAGTGATCATAAAATTGATGATTCTTCCTCTCTTTTAGTTTTAATATTAATAAATTATTAACTATTAAGCAAAAATCTTAAAAATATGAAACTTCATGTAAAAATCTTGCTAGCTTGTTTTTTAAGTGTTTTTAACAAAAATAAAGAGGGAAAAGGATCTGCCCATTAAACTCTCCTCAAGCAAAATAAAGCCATGCATTTTCATCATGCCTGCCAATGAGTTCTATGCCATATGTGTTACAAGAGGACCCAAATTCCCCATGCTTACAAAGAGATACTGCCTAGCAAGGAAACAATTTGTATCTAACACATGCTCCTGCCTCTAAAAAGTATACAGCATTCAAATACACTTAGAAGATTTTCTGTTTCGTTTTCTTTCTCTTTTTCTTTTTTTAAAAACAAGAGGGTATAAAAGAGTATATGTAAAATGATGAAATATTCTTTAATACTGTCTTGGTAAATAATAAAGGAACATCAATCAACCTTTTGATAAGTGTATATGTTCAGTGTCAACTCTGTAACTGAACTCTTATTTTAAAATTATCTCACAAAATGCATCCATTTAAATTGAATTAGCATCTAGAATGCGAAAAATGATGAGAAAGGTTTCTGTACTTTCACCTCAACTTTCCTATGTTTAATAATTTAGTTGAAATTTGCAGAAAATAAAAGATATTGCAAAGCTTCATTTCAGCAATTGCAGTGCCCAGAGCAGATACATACTTAAGTATTTCTAAAGAAATCCCTTTAAGTAATATTTACAAAATCAACATCTAAAAGGTCCAATTTATGACAAGTTCCACTGATAGAAACTACAAAGTAGAAACAAAAAGAATTCTCAGAAGCATCACAGTACCTTCAGAGTATATATACAGTGAATTTTAAAATAGATATTTAAGTGCATAATTGCACAGATAGTTATATTAGAGTTCATTTTCTCTTTTCTATCCCTAAATTATTTATTTTTATTTCATTTCAACTGTAACTCAGCCTGATGCACTCACTCTTTTATTTTAATTTATTTTTAGATAATGTTCCTACTATATTTGAAACCTCATGAGCATATATCCAGATTCAGGTCTCAAATTTTAATTTCAGTGTTTTATTAATGTAACAGATACTAATTACACCCAATAGCAGCTACTTAAAATTACATATGATCTCACCGAAGAGTTAAATTGCAACTAATTGCCTAAAGTCAGTTTGATTCATTTATTAATCTATTAATTTATCTATCCTCCTCTCATCCATTCACGTTCTTAGCAGCTTGCAAGTATGACTGACACTCAAGAATAAAAAATTCAACAGTTCTTATTCATATTTCTTCCAGTTCCTAGTTTTCTTCTTCTGTAAATGTTTTTCTTTTTTTGATTTGAGAATGATTTGGTTTTTATACATATTACCAGTGTCACTTTAACAAAAATGTTCTCTTTGCTACATATAGTAATTAGATGATAACAAATATAATATACATGGGAAGCATATATAATTAATTAAATATAATTAAAATAAATATAAATATAATTCAATATTTGCCATGCGTCCTGCACTTTTCTAGGTAACTAATTCGAGGTAGTTGTGAAGAGATGAAATTTCTAGTGGGAAAAAAAGAAAAGAAACTCATAAACAAGAAAATATCACATAGTGCTGAGAGCTCTGATGAATATTAGTGAAGTTAAAATGTCACTAGAGGTTCTAATGATTAGACTGGGTGAACAGGAAAGACTTTTAAAGGGAAATTTGAATTTTGGATCAGAAAGACAAGGAACAACTGATGAGGAAATCGGGAGAATGAATATTCTATGAGAAGAGACAAGCTACTTTAAAGGAGAGAAGGCAGCAGCACGTTCAGCCTGCTAAGGATAAAGAGAAAGCAATGTGTATTCAGATTGATCAGGACCGCAAGGCCCAGATTGTATAAAGAACTGCAGTAACAAAAAAAAAGAGTTGAGATTTCATTGTGACATTCAGATCCATTTCACTAGGGAAGGTATGTGTTAAGCGATTTTACCATGAAAAGAATAGTTTTGAATGTGGACCACGAGAGTAGAAAGAGGGAGCTGTGGTTCTTACACACAATGGAGCACTACTCTGCCATAAAGAAAGATAAACGAGTCAATTGTGGGAAAATGGATGCACCTTGAAATCATAATGTTAAGTGAAATAAATCAGATGCAAATTAAATACAGCATGGCTTCTCTTTTATGAGAAACCCGCATAATAAAGAGCCAAATAAAAGATGGATAATAGGAAATAGGGAGACAGCTTTTGCTCAAATGGGGAGGGAGATCGAGAGATGGAGGGAGGGAGAAGGGAGGCGAGGGCAAGGGCATGGTGAGATGAACTGAGGTGTGTTAGGCACATCCACAGCGCACACAAGGAGCGTATCGCATACTGTAAACGTGTACTAATAAAGCTAAAATATTACAAATTAAAACAAATTAGAATGAAGGGAGACCATTTAAAAACGACTACAAAAGTTCAGATAAAATATGATGTCCAATAAACTCAATTAAAGCTGAAAAAAATATGATGTCCAGTATAAAAGCAATGAAATTGTAAAAAGCTTTGGATATGTTTTACAGATAAAGTCGTCAGAGCTTGGTAACAATAGATGACATAATTGATAAAAACAACACTCAAAAAGGATGACGGGCATTTGGTTGATGAACCAGTTGGACAATAATCCCATTTGTTAAGAAAAGGAAAACAGGAACAGCTGGTGAAAATTTTTCTCCACATTGTAGGTTGTCTTTTAGTTCTATTGATGGTTCGTTTTGCAGTGCAGAAGCTTTTCAATAAGATGAGATCCCAATTGTTGATTCTTTCTGCTAGTTCCTGTGCTCATGAGGATTTGTTCATAAAGTCTTTTCCAATGCCAATGTCTTCAAGAGTTCTGACTAATTTATCTTCCAGCAAACTTAGTGACTTTTTTAATATGTAGATATTTAATCCACTTGGATTTTAGTTTAGTGCATGGTGATAGATAAGGGTGTAGTTTTAATCTTTGGCAGGTTGAAATCCAGTTTTTCCAACACCATTTATTAAAGGACTATTATCTAGAATATATAAAGAACTCAAAAAATTAGACCCCCCCAAATATAAAGAAGCAATTCAAAAATGGGCATCTGAAATGAACAGACATTTCTCAGACTAAGAAGTAAATGTATCAAGTAAATATATGAAAAAAATGTTCCACATCACCAGTCACTCAAGAGATGCAGATGAAAACAACACTGAGATTCCACCTCAACCCACAAAGAATGGCTGCTATCAAGAAATCAACCAATAATAAAAGTTGGTAGGGTTGTGCGGAGAAAGGAATCCTTCTCCATTGTTGGTGGGAGTGCAGACTGGTGCAACCACTATGGAAATCAACATGGAGATACCTCAAACAACTAGAATTAGAAGTTCCATTTGACCGAGCCATCCCTCTGCTGGGTATCTTTCCAAAAGAATTAAAAGAATCATATCACAGTGATATATGTGAACCCATGTTCATAGCGGAACAGTTCGTAATAGCTAAAACTTGGAAACAGCCCATTAGCCCATCAGTTGGAAACTAGATAAAGAAGATGTGGTTTTACTATAAAATGGAATACTATTCAGCCATAAAGAATGATAAATTAGAGTCATTCACAGGAAAATTGATACATATTGAGGCTATACTCAAGTGAAATAAATAAGTCACACATGTAAATACTGAATAGTTTCTCTGGTGTGAAAAACTATAATTGTACATAAGATCCTAATGATATAACTGACAATGTGAAATAGGAAGAAAAACGCTAAAGGTGTAGGGGAAAGGAAATAAGGGAAAAGAAAAAAATATGAGAAAATGAAAAAAAAAAGGAAAATAAAGTGTTTGTAAATAGGGAGGGAAAGAGGAGGTGAAGGGAGGTCAGTGGTAAGGGGAAAAAATGAGAACCAAGACCTGTCCTGTAAAGGTACAAGATCCGACTGATGAATGTAACTGTACTGTGTACCTAAAATGTACCAGTAAACTCAATGAGGAAAAAAAGTGCTATGTTACACTGTTAATGGTACACTGACCTTGCATTTCTAGGATAAATTCAACTTAGTTGTAACTCATAATTCTTTGATTTATTGCAGGATTCAGATCACCAGTATCACCTTTGAAGATTTTTGTGTGGATGATCGAAAGGGATGTTAGACTTCAGGCACCTTCTATTGCCTAATTTTAGCATTAGGGTAATATTATTGTCACAGAATGAGGTTCCAAGCGTTTCCTCAATCTCATTCTCTTGCTCCTCTTTTTAAAGCCTTTATAAAAACTAGGTAGAATTCTTTAAGTGTTTGGCATACCTCACCAGTGTGTCCACCTATACCGAGTTAAATGATGGCCTCCAGAATGTGTGATTCTATTCACTGGAATCCATAAATGTTACTTGTTGGGAAATACTGTCTTTGCAAACGTGATTAAGGTTCTTGAAATAACATCATCCTGTGTCACCTGGAACTACCCTATACTCTATCACAAATGTTCCTATTTTTGTAAAAGGTAGAAGTTACTATGCACACACGAAGGAGAAGGTAGTGTAAAGATGTAGGTAAACAGGAGATCCATTCTCAAGCACAGGTGGGAAATGGTGGCAGCCACCAAAAGCTCAAAGCAGCAATGAACAGACTCTTACTGATCCACAGGAACGCGGTCGTGTGGACGTCTTTACTTCAGACCAGTGAGAATGAATTTTGAATTAATGGTGTCCAGAAACATGAGAGAATAATTTTCCGATGTTGCAAACTACTGTGGTTTGTGGTAATTTTTATAGTGGTTTCAGGAAGCATGTTTTACACCACATGAGCCTGGGCACATTTTGGTGAAAAAGAATTGAAATTATGAATTTATTTTGTTAATATGGTTGTTCAGATTTTCTATTTCTACTGAAATCACTTTGGGTAGTTTATTTCTATGCATTTTTCATTTTACCTAACATTTAATTTGTTGGCATATTGCTCACTGTCTCCCATTACAGTGTATTTCAGTAGATTCACTAGTAATGCCCCCTTTTCTCATTCTAGTAATTTGAGTTCTCTTCCTTGCCCCGCCATCTGTCTTCTCTCTCTCTCTCTCTCTCTCTCTCTCTCTCTCTGTCTGTCTGTCTCTCTCTCTCTCTCTCTCTCTCTCTCTCTCATACACACAATCTAAAGATCATCAATTCTATCAATCTTTCAAAGAACAAACTTGGTCATGTTATTTCCTATATACAGTATTATTCGGATTACTCTTTCATTCATTTCTGCTGTAACTTTCGTTATCCATTCAATGCTTATACTATGTTTAAACTTCTCTGCTTTTACTAGTCCTTAAATCTGAAGATTAGGTTATCTATTTCAAATGCATCTTCATTTTAAATATAGCTGTTTACAAGTATTAAACATTCCTTCTTAGCACTGCTTTAATGGAGCTCACAAGTATATTTTTTCTTTTGTTTTTATCTCACTATATTTTCCTTTTTATTGGTATATGTTTGTGATAAATCATAGTTATATTTGCTTTATGTCTGTCTGTCTGCCTGTCTGCCTGTCTACCTGTCTGTCTGTCTTGATTATTTGCAATTCTTTTCACTCCTACCTTCCTTTCTCCTCCCATACTACAATCCCCACCCTTATTTCTGAAAAGTCTGTATCCTATCATTTATCCTTTACTTTACATTTCAGTATGTTTGTATTTCTGGTTTTTCATATGAGAGAAACATGAAAGGATTTAACTTTCCTGGTCTGACTTATTTCTCTTAGCAATATAGTTTCAAAATCCACTCTTTACTACAAATTAACTTATTGGATATTTAAGTTGTTGTGGTTTATTTTGCCGCTGATTTCTAGTTTTATTCCACTATGACCCAATAGGATGCAAGATATTATTTCAATCCCTTCCTTATTTTGCCTTTACTAAAATATGGTGTATAGTCTAAAATATGTTTGACTTTAACATCTTTACTTAATGGATATTTAAATTGCTGTTAATTTCCACAAATAACTAAATTTCCAAAATTTCCTTCTGTTGCTGATTTTTATTTTAATTGCATGGTGCAGAGGAGATGCTTTGTATGTTTTCAGCCTTCTAAACTTCATTAAGTCTTATTTCATACTTGTTCTGTAGTCTATTTTACAAAACAGTTTATATACATTTGAGAAGAATGTGCATTCTGCTTTTGTTGGGCAATTCACTAGGTTTAGCCTTTCTTTGTAAGTGTTGGTCAGGCCTTCTAGTTGCTGACAGATATTCTTACCAATTATTCTATATTTTATTTTGATAGAGTAATAGAAATCTTTAATTATTATGGTTGTATTTTCTATTTATAGCATCAGTTCTGTGATATTTTGCTTTTTGACATCTTGTCTACCTTGAAGTGAATAGATGTATAAAGTTATTATACATACCTAAAGTGTTGACTCTTTTATTATCAGGAAATGTCCCTCCTATTTAACATTTTTATTTTAAAGTCTATCAGATTGATATGAATATAATTGCTCCAGTTTTCTTATGGTTACTCTTTACCTGGTATTTTTTTATCATTTTATTTTCAATTTTTAAAAATTTACATCTAAATTACATTTGTTTTAGAAGATATCTACATGGATGGTGCATTTTTAAAATCCAATTTGTTAGGCTTTGCATTTTTATTAGACTCCGTATTAATTCATATTAAATTTTATTTTTATATAAATGGATTTGCTTTGTAAAATTTTTGTTTCCTATATTTCTCATGTCTCTTCCCCTATCTTCCCTTTTATTGCTACTGTTTTTGCATTATGTAAATATTTAATATGGCATTATTGAAATTACTTTAATGTCTAACTATAGATTGATATTTTCTCAAGGCTTGGAAAAAATTCACTTATTAATCTGCTAAGTCAACTTAGGTTTATATTAAAATAGTTCCAGTAAAATATAGAAACATAAGCTATTATCTACTTTTGTGCATCCATAGACATATGTAACATAATATAATGTGTGTATACATCGTATATGTTATGCTATACATCATGCTATATAAAATATATATACAATATATAACTATATAATGTCTATTAAACTATATAATTATACATGTATATGACAAAACAAAGAATATACTTTTATAACCACTGCTCAATAAAATCTGATGAAAGGAAAACAAATATTCATAAAGTTTATATATTAGTCTACTTCTTTCTGTGGATTTGAGTTATCATTTCATATTATCACCTTATTCTAATATATAAATATTCTACCTTCTACCCTATGAGATTTACAACTAGGTAAACTTTATTTTTACATTATAGAGTCAATAATATGATTATGCGTAATGTTGTTTTATTTAGTTATTTTAAAGTTTGTATAAAGAAAGAGAGAGGCCAGTGGTTTAGCTCAACACACCTGCTTTGCAAGTTCAAGGTCCTGAGTTCAATCCCCAGTATAGGGGATAAACAAGAAAAAAAGGAGTATATACAATTATTCTGTTTTTTATAACTGCAGTCTTCATTTCCTTATTGGTATTTCTTTCTTTTCTTTTGTGGGGGGTTTGAAATACAGTTTCCTGTCACTTGCTTTCAGCCTATGGAACTTCATTTCATACTGCTTCTAAAGCAGATCTTTGTGTACTAATATCTTTTTGCTTTCATTATCTGGAAATACTGTTATTAATTTCTGAAAGACAATTTTGTTCAGCTTAGTATTTTTTATTTTCAGTTTTCTTCTTTCTTTCAGTGATTTAAATATGTTATTCCATTACCTTCCAGGTTGATTTCTGATGAGAAGTCAGTTACTAATCACCTTGACCTTCTCCTGTATATGACCAGTTATTTTTCTCTTACTGATTTCAATAATATTATTTTGTTTTAAATGCATTTATGTTTGGAGCTAGGAGTATAATTTTTTCTATGAATATGGATGAAAATATCATATTTTAGGAAATTTTCCATATGTATGTATAGAAAGGAGCAGAACAGTGCAGGCTCAGCTTGTGATATGTAGATTATTCTGGGTTACAAGATTCTTCCTATTTATTCAAACTTGTCACTCTTTGCTCACTGTATTCCAGGATCCTGTTCTCAAGTTGTGACTTTTTTGTTTCCTTTGCCTGGGTACTCTTCCCTGTAATGGATCTATTCATTTCACCACAGAATTAATACTATTTCTTCATATACAGACTTGCCTATTGCCATCTATAGAGAAAGCTTTGCTACCAATTACACCCCATCATCCTACCTACATTTTCTATCACATTGCTATGGTTTATCCAGGACACTGATCAACATTTAATATCATTCTGCTGTTTATTTTCTATGTTTTGAAGTATAAATCTCACAAAAGCAGAATTCATTCTGTATTCAGGATAGCTTGGCCACCAGTTCTCAATTTTTTGACTTTAGAACCTATGTATAACTCTTAATAATTGTCGAGAGAATTTTTGTGTGAATCACATTTATCAATATATACTATATTATAAACTAAAATTATTTTAAAGTACTCACTTGGTACAAACAAGCTCAATATATGTTAATATCAATATAATGCCATCGTCATAAACTACGCAACCTCTGGGGAAAACTGCTTGTATATCCGTGAGAAAATGAGAGTGAAACTAACCATGGCTCAGAAGTGACACACTTGTTTCAAGTCACAATCTGCTTCACAGAAGTAAATCATCCTGATCTAACCACATCTCCACTAGGAAATGTAAAGAAACAAGCAAAATATTTATAATCATAAATCAATGCTATAGATCATCAAAGATTCTTTGATCCCTTTTGTAAAAAATTAAATATTCCCGGAAAGAATATAAGTGAAATCCTACCAAGAGCAGAGTCTCTAGATGTGACCATTCTCAGTTCGTTCTGGGTAAGTTTTTTATAGAGACATAAATGAAAAGACAAGCTACCTGCTGTCTACCCCATGCATCCACATGCATGTTGAATGAATACAGTCGGAATAGGGAGAGCCCAACTACTAATGAGAAGAACACAGGCTACATACGGAGGCTATGACGTTCCCCTGGAGTCAAGTATAAGCACTTCCTAAATTAGTCCCTGATTCTGCCCTCTGCGAGTAGTTTTCTGCCTACTGAAGGTTTTCTTTTTTTCTTTCTAAATTATTACCTTCCTCAGCTATATCTCAGGTGGAAGACTGGCAAATTGCCTGCCTTGAAAGCTTCAAAAACTTCCTCTTTGTACTCCTTAGTGCTGAAGATAAGAAACAAGTATGTACTCAAGTCTGGAATCGTCAAAAGTAATTTTTTATTGAGTTTCTTGGCACATTTTAGGTACACAGTGCAGTTACATTCATCACTGGGACCTTGTACCTCTACAAGACAGGTCTTGGTTCTCATTTTTCCCCATTCTCCTGCCCTCCCTTCACCCCCTCACCTGTCCCCTTGTTACCAAGACTTTACTTCCATTTTTCCCTTTTCTCAGATTTGTTTCTTTTCCCTTATTTCCTTTCCCCTACCCTTCCCACCTCCCCTATACTTTTAGCCCTTTTCTTCCCATTTCACACTGTCAGGTATACAATATGGATCTTATTTACACTTTTAGTTTTTCACACCAGAAAAAATATTTGGTATTTACACGTGTGTCTTATTTATTTCACTTAAGATTATGGCCTCAATATGCATCCATTTTCCTATGAATGACTCTAATTTCTCATTCTTTTTCGCTGAATAGTATTCCATTTTATAGAAAAACCTCATCTTTTTTAATCCAGCCTCCAAATGATGAGCAATTGGACTGTTTCTAAGTTTTAGCTATTACAAAAATAATTTAGACTAATAATTTAGATTTTCAAGTAATATCATTCCCTTATAACTGTAGTTATGGAACCAACCACATTTTAGGAAAGCTGGGGAGTGCAGAGAAACAAATAAAATATTTTGTAATGACAAATCATTGTCATAGGTCACCAAAGATTCTTTGATCCCTTTTCCTGATCATAGAACATTCGATCTAGTTTCTTCTGTCAGTTCCATGTACTGGCTGTTGTTGTTGTTATTAACTACTATTATTAATTTTGGTTTTTGAGAAAGACTCTTGCTATGTAGTTCTGACTGGCCTTAAACTCACTATGTAGCCCTGGCTGGCCTCCCATTTACAACAATCCTCCTGCCTCAGCCTCCCAAGTGCTGGCCCAGCTCCCACTGCCAGAAATCATACCCCAAATTCTTATAAAACTCTAGTGTTTTATGTTTTTCTTTCCTTATTTTCTTTCCATAGTTAACTCCAGAAATTTACTGCAAGTTATTCTGAAGCTACCAAAAATATGTGGGAAGTCCTCACACTTAATCTAATCTTAATGTTTTATTGTTTGCAATTTTGAAGCAGGCAGCTTTTGCAAATGAGCACGTCCTTGATTTTGGAACTCTCTGTTTTCCTTTATTTTGCTTTGCAAACTAATTACTTTCTGAAGCTCTTCTTTTTTTCATAACGTAACTTGCCAAATACAGTCAAATATAACCAACACAGAAAGTCAATATTCTTTCTTCTACCTCTTTTCCTTAGCGCCATAGATTAGTAGGCTAACATCTGCATGCCAAGTAATCCCAGGAAAATACTTCGTGATTAACATACACTGAAATGCCAGCTTTCCAGCTTTTGATCCTACTTAAACATTTCCTACAATTGATTACATAGATGTGACCATATTGTAGAGCTCTTTTGTTGTGGTGGTGGTACTAATTTCAGTATTTGTCAGCATAATTAATCCTAACTTCCATCATGGAGAAACCCTGAAATCTAAACAGCTTAGCCCAGGAAAGATCTATCTATCTTTCATCTAAGAACAATGTGGGTCACAAGGACCCTGCAGCTATGTTAATGGAACATGTTTCTTTCCAGATAACTACAAAGCAGAGAGACAGAATGATTCTTGTAATTGCTTTCACTCTGCAGTGGTTAAGTTTCACTTTTGCCTACAGTCAAGTGGAATGACTGCGTTCATAATCCCTACCTCACTGAACGGGAAGCTGGGTGCTGAAGGGGAGCACACGGAATACCGGCATTGGCGTTCAGAATTTAAACAGGCATCCAAATTTGTCTAATTTGAATTTTACCTTTTTCCTCTTTGTTCACGCCAATAAAGATATTAAAATTGAAGCAATCCGAATGATTGTGTGCCTAAAATATATATTTTTGTTTATTTGGTTTTAATTTAAAATATTGCAGCCAAGATTGTTAAATTCAGATGCATGAAGAGGCTCTAATTGCTCAATTTAAGTAATTTAGTTGGTACTGTTTTATAACCTAGACTAAAATTCATGCATTCCAGCAAACAATTTAGGAGAACAGAAAAGGAAAAAGAATTGTTAAAATTCTGTAAAGACAAGTGAGTTGAAATCAGCAAGATCTGATAAACTGGTTGAATTCAGAAGAAAAAATGTTGGAAGCAGAAAATGTAATGTGTTACAGTGGAAACCATAGAATCTCCTTTAGCTTCATTTCAGACTCATAAGTGGATCTGGAGCGAGACAAAGTATGTAATGGAGGAAAATAACTGAAGATTGTATAAATCTGATCACAGGCACTTTGATATAATGACCCTCAAATAATTAACCCTATGACCCTATATTCTGAATAGGAAATGTTCTCAGAAATGTCTTTTATGTAACAGCCAGCACTTTGTGCTAAAGATTGAATTTACTTCTTGAAAACTGTATCTGAAACACAAATGGTGTTTTGAAATAACTGTAGAGTTTTGGCCCATCCTCCAACTATACTTATGAGAGAATATTGAAAGCATTAACACAATACATATTTTTAAAGTCTTAAAAATTTGTAGTTAATTTCTAATACTAAAAACACTTGTTTATAAAATAGAATAGCCATTCATGAAGCATATTGCTTTTAAACTTCTGATCTAAAATTATTTATCATTATTATAAAGAAAAATTAAATTACTTGCTTGGGTAAAGTTAAATAAAAAGCAAAGGGAGTAATAGCTTTAGCACAAAGAAAATAAATATATGGTTTTTTTTACTAGATTACTAATTAATAAAACAAGCATTTTTGGATACTATCTATGACAAAATCAATCGTATCTAAGCTATTATATATAACTGAACTAAGAGATTTATTCAATAACATAAATAAAATGATTCCTATCCTTATTTAGAAGTTACAATTAGGCATACGAGGTTTTCTTTTCATTTTATATTTTCATGATAATTCTGCTTAACTGTGTAAAATGATCCTTACACAAAGTGATGAGCACTACAAAGGTAGAGGTTTTTATGCCCTGTTTTACTGCTGGACTTTGAATGCTTTAAAGTAATAAAATCCCACTGCAGTAATAAATTAGAATTTAATAAAAGGACAACCAAGTGTATGAAAATACTCTCTAAATTTAAAAATATGTTGGAGGAAGGGGTTAAAGTAGCTAGAAAGTGATCTATTTATTTTATTTGAAAGGCAGATGCCCCTTGGGAAAGGAAGGGCAGTGATCTAATCTAATTGCCATGTCAACTGAACTCCAGAAAATGACAGATGATAGACAAATGATATTTTGTAGGAAGAAAAGACCTTATCTATTAAATACCTTTAGCAGGATGGTCCCTGGCTAACAGGTGGAATATATTAAATAAACCCAGAGTCTATGAGGTACACTCCCTGGAGAATTTCATATAAATTAAACAACCTTCTTCAGTCTTGTAAGTGTATCCTTTTAGTTATCAGTAAACTTTGACACTTAGGTCTGATCTCTGATTTATGTGAGTCTAATTTGACAATTCAGTCTTGTGAAACTTACACATGGGTGAGAGATAATGAGAATGGCTCACAACTTGTGTTACCATATATCGTTGAAGTAGGGACATGTTCAAGGCACAAAGACACCGTTACATACCAGGACATCAGGCACTGAAACATGCCGAGTTAAAACTGGGACACAGAGTTGTCGCACACATAGCCCATGAGTCCTTAATTCAATAATATACTTGGCTATCTAGTGATGGTCTAAATATTTCTGCCAACTTTAGATGTCTGGGTGAGAAAATGGTTGGAAAAATATGATTCCATGTAGGACCTGAAATATTCAACAGCGTATGAATTATTACAAGAGACTTTGTACTAAGTATAAAGTTAGAAAACATAAAAACATTAACAAATTATATATTATTGCTATACATGTTATACTTTCTAGGAAGAAAAGACTTTATAAGTATAAGTATGCTTGTGCATATTATATGTATTAACATAATGTTAAGTGAAATAAATTAGACACACAAGCTTAAATATCACATGGTTTCTTTTACTCAAGATACCCGAATTATAAATGAAGAAGAAAAGAAAAGATAGGTAACAGGAAGTAGTGAAATAGATCTTTTTCAAATGGGAAGGAGATCAAGGGATGGAAGGAGAGGGAGGAAGGGGAGGGAAAGGGGGTGCAAAAGGCAATTGCACTGTGTTAGGTGCATTTTGCAACTCCACACAAGGAATGCAAACATTATGTACTGGAACCTGTAGTGATCAAAATTAAAAACAAAAATAATAATATCGTTAAATTGCAGTGGAATCTGTAGATGATATGAGCACCACCCAGCCCAATTATACTCAGAACCACCGAGCATCTCACATGCCTCAAGTGAATCTCACACAACATCTGCTGTTTAGGAGTTCCTCATGGTATGCAGATGTAAAAATCACAAATTGTATAACTGATAATATCAGAAATATTACATACTGGGCAAGACTCTTGGAAATTAAGAGGAAGCACAATATCTTGCATAAGAGATGAATTATGCAATTCCTTTTATATCATCAAATATAAGGACCTCAGATAAGGCTTTGAAGGGGCCCTAAACCCCTTAAAATTATAAAGAAAATTAGTTTATGTTCATATGTTCATTTTTAAAAATGGGTTAAAGTTGGTATTTGTATAAGATTCTGAATTTTTTTCAGTTTGGGATTTGTTACCAAAGAAGGAAAAAAAATATTAAGAAGCAGTACTCAAGAGAAATAGTGTCTAAAGCATAGCTCCTATGAGAGTTGACCCATATTGTTAGGCAAAAATTCTCACATCCATACTCTGATTAATGGAGAGAATTTTGGCCTACTTGGAATAAGGTGCCTATTATCAGACAGTACTACTTTGACACATATTAACCCATAATTGCCCACTCCAATTCCCTTTAACTTAGAATAAGGAAGGGGTAATTGCCCGATCGACTACCTGTACCAGACTACTTTCCCCTCACTTACAGATCTACACATTACAAACTTCAGTAGATCCAGAATTCACTCTTCAAGTATGCTGATAATAATGTCCTTTTATAGTCTTCATATGATATATTTTTGAAGTATAAATATAATGCTTATAACATTAAAATGTCTGGATGACAATTTAGGATTTCTGCTGCTCAAAAGGTTGATTTCTTTTCTTTCAGTTCCCCGAAATTATTCTGAACATGAATTCTGTACACTTCAATACTCTTCAAAGAGTTAATATTGGCAATACTTCTACCTCTTACTTGAATTTGCTCTTAAATTTTATCCAGCATGGTTGTTGTCTTTGCCACTATTAAATATGCTCTCATAAAAGTCACTGTTGACTTCCATGTTCAAAATTCAGTAAGTACTATTCCGTCCTCATAGTCTAGTATTTTTCAGTTGCTATTCAGTAAGAGTTGAACAATCACATTTTTAAAAAATTCAGTTAGTTGTATCAAATTAGTACATGTATACATTTTATAATTCAGACAGCATTATAAATAATAAAATAACATATAAAGGTTTTCAAAATAAAGATATGACATGAACAATAACAAGTCTTGATCTAAAATGGTTTAGTTTTTTTACACAAAAAATGTTATCTAAGGCATGAAGATGAAGTTCAATGCCATAGCCCATGGTTAGCTTGAACCAAAACTTGGGTTTGACCCTTACTACAACAAAAAATAAATAAAAAGTCATGGGCTGAGGATATAGCTCAGTGGTAGAGCACTGTCTATGTGAGGTCCTGGGTTTGAACCCCAGACTGTCAAAACAAAGTTTTAAAATGCCCATCAAATGGGACCTGGATAAAGAAAATGTGTTTTTTTAATAAAATGGAGTACTACTCAGGCATAAAGAATGAGAAACTAGAGATAAGTATAGCTAAGTGGATGCACATTGAGGCCATTCTTAAGTGAAATAAATAAGACACACACGTGTAAATACCGAATAGTTTCTCTGGTATGAAAAACTGAAAATAAGGATCAAAATGTATAAAAGATAGTGTGTAATATAGGAAGAAAAATTCTAAACAAGTAGAGGAAGTGGGAGGGGTATGGGATAGGTAAAAAGGGAAAAAGAAAAATAAGTGAAAAGGAAAAACATGGAAACAATGTCTTTGTAAACAGGGAAGGTGAAGAGGGTGGAGGAAGGGCTGGGGAATGGGGAAAAAATAAAAACCAATGTAAGTCATGGAAAGGTACAAGACTGCAATGATGAATGGAACTATACTGTATACCTAAAATGTACCAATAAATTGGATTTTAAATAATTAAAATAGCACAAAAATCTTGACCTAGAAATTCACATTGACAGAATGAAACTCCAGTTGGTTATTTTAAATACTGGAAAAATTTTGAATGACAAATACACACCCAGGTATATATAACGACATGTACATATGTGTTTGTGCATCTGTGTATTTCCACATGTGAATATTCCATAACACGCTAAATTTTCTTTATCACAATTTATGTAAATGTGTAAATATGTTTGCTAATCACTCTGAAATCATTCGGTTTACCTTCCTATACCATATGGATTTTATTATTATAAATATGTGTTAGGACTTGAGAAATGTTAAGAAACACTCTACTATAAGTTTGCTGAACAGGTATCTCACTTTTATAAGATGGTATCCCTAGCATACAAAAGATACTCGTAATAAACTTATTGGAAAAAGCTAGTTAATAAAACCATGAAAAGTTTTTAAAATGAAGAATAAAAATTTAGCCCTAACCATATTGCTCATTTCTGAACATGTGACCTATTTTCTTTATGTACAATGCAGAATTCATTTATTCAACATCATTTAAAAATACTTTGGGTATAATGCACTATTATATTAGGAGAGAGAAGAGAAAGACAACTAATTTTTCAAAGGATTCATATTTTGGCCAAGAGAAATTAGATCCCCAAAACTACACATGAAGTATTATGAAAGTATTATGAAGCCAAGGCATTCAGTTTAATTATTGAGAAAACAAACTTAAATGTACAAAACATAATTATGGAAAAAATAAGCTTCAGCAGGTAAATTATTGTCCAAATGTGAGAATACGTAACAAATGTCTCTGGAATAAAGATTAAAGAACATTTTCTGATATAGCTTTATATTAAAAATATGTTTTAAGTGAAATAAAAAAGCCACACGTCTAAATACCGAATAGTGTCTCTGGTGTGAAAAACTATAATAGTACACAAGATCCTAATAAGATAATTAATAATGTGAAATAAGAAGTAAAGGGCTAAAGGTGTATGGAAAGTGGGAAGGGTGGGGGAAAGGTAATAAGGGACAGGAAAAATATGAGAAAATGAAAAAATGGAAATAAAGTGTTTGTAAATGGAGAGGAGAGGAGGGGGTGAAGGGAGGGCAGGGACAAGGGTAAAAAATGAGAACCAAGACCTGTCATGTAGAGGTACAAGATCCCAATAATGAATGTAACTATATTGTATACCTATATTGTACCAATAAACTCAATAAAAAGAAAAAAATATGTTTGAAGGAATGTAATAAAATGTATAAGATGTAGCAAATGATATGAAAAATAAGATTAGTGTGGTTTGATAAGGTTTATTTTTGATTAAATATTTAAAGTCATACCTTCTAAGTAGAACATGTGCGTTATGTTTATTGTGTATGTATGTGTGTAAGATGCATATCCTCAGACTGGGGAGGGAGTAAACACAAATTCATAAAATGAAAATCTTCACACCAAATTTTGCTAAGAACAGTGGCAGTTGATCATATACCACAAGCAGAACACTGGAGTGTTGTGGTGGAAATAGAACTAATATTTATGGAAACAGAATAAAGTCTACACATTATTTCAATACTACACAGTGAACATCATCATTCCAGAGAAAAATCAGAGAGAGAGAGAGAGAGAGAGAGAGAGAGATGTGTGTGTGGTTTCCAAAAATATTTCAGAATCTTAATTTTTTTATTTAAAAAATGTTTACTACTACATCTTTATATAACATAATGATCATATTTATAGCGGGGAGTCAATATATGTACATAACACATTTTAATCCCTTTTTCATCTTATTCCCCTCCCCTCCCTCTTCCATTCCTTCATCTCTTGTTCCCCTTTTTTTTTTCAAAAGATCTATCTCTCCATTTCCCATTATCTAAATTTTATTTTGCTCTTTTATTTGTTTATATTTTGGCTTTCTAATATAAGAGAAGTCGTGCAACACTTAAGCTTGTGTGTCTCATTTATTTCAGTTAATATTATATTCTCAAAGTATACCCATTATCTGACAAATGACTCAGTTTTTTTTTTTTCTTTATGGCAGAGTCAAAGTAACAGCCAAGTGTGAAGATAAAAACCTAAAGTATAAGGAAAAGAACTGGCACTTACTCATTTGGCAGAGGATTGATATCTAGAATACACAAAGAACTCAAAATTAGACCCCCCCCTAAAAAATACCTGATTAAAGAATTGGCAGCTGAAATGAAGACACTTCACAGAAGAAAAAATTAAAATGGCCAATAAATACATGAACAAGTGTACAGTATCTTTGGCCATCAGAGAAATACAAATTAAACCAACACTAACATTCCATCTCACTCAGTAAAGAATGGCTATCAGGAAATCAAATAACAAATGCTGGTAAGGCTGTGGAGAAAAAATGAATCTTTTTACACTGTTGGGAGGGATTGCTATTTCTGAGAGTGGTACAATCATTATGGAAATAAGTTTGCATCAAGAGCAATTCTACATAATTTTGAGGAAAACTCATTTCACAAATTATGATGAGGCCTAGTTCTCTGGTCTACAGGCCAGCTATGACACGTGGAGACATAACTCCATTTTCACCTCTGGTCACAGCTAAAACCTCAATGGTCTGGTGATGTTGTGATGCTCCAGGGCAAGATTACACCAGCTGGAGGCTTCCTGGGAGGAACAAAATCTTCATCTGCATGGTTCCTCATTGTTGTAGGATTTTCACCTCAGCTGCCCTCTGAGCCACCTGTTACGTTGATACCCTCAGAGTCACCGTTCACATATGTTTCTCCTGAGATCCAAATAAAGATGTGGTAAGCTCAGTTTGGGTCCAGAGTAGAACTGATGAGGCCCAAAGCTCAGCTTCTTCTCTAACTCTCATTTTCTTTCTATTCTGTCTAATTAATTAATTCACTTTGTATTCTCGTGTCTTGCAGGAGACTAGGACTTACTGCAGAGATTCTAGTAATGTCCCTTTCCCTGTTCCCTACAGGTATAGAGATTCGTCAAAAAACTAAAACTAGAAACTCCACTTCACCAACCTATTCTAATTTTAGGTATCTTCCCAAAAGGGCCAAATACATCATATCACAGTGATACCTGCATGCCTATGTTTACAGTAGAATCTTACTCTTTTTTATTTTGTTCTTAAATAATAGTGAACAATCAAGATTATCCATTATTAGAAATAACTAATAAAAGGGAATATGTTTGGATAATACAGTATGTAGAAAAAGTAACCCATAAACAATTAAATATATCTTCATAGTATTAATATTTATAGAGATATAGAGAGGATTTTACATCCATGAACCAAGAGCAGCAGTGTGTGTGTGCGTGTGTGTGTGTGTGTGTGTGTGTGTAAGGAATATCAAGAAACATCTTTGGATTTTAGGAAGATAAAAAAAGATTCAGAATGAAACATGTTATAATGAGACTCACATTGAAACACATTATATTGAAACACATTACAATCAAATCATCAAAACTCAAAATACAGTACATTAGACTGAGTCTTGAAAACAGCAAGAGAAGAATGATTTGTAATATACAAGGGAGCTCCAATAAAACTATCAGTAAATATGTGAGGCCAGAAGGTAGTGAAATGCTATATTCAAAGTGCTAAAAGAGAAAAAAATGTTGATCGAGAATTTATATATTTGGCAAAAATCTCTGTGATAGTAAAACTTATTTGCTAACTTGGACAGCCATGCTACTAAGATATTTGATCATACGCTATTCAAAATGTTTCTTTGATTTCATTTATTTATTTTTTTTTTTTGGTACCAGGGATTGAACTCGGGACCTTACACTTGCGAAGCAGCCAGCAGAACCACTGAGCTAATCCCCTGCACCACTTTGAAAATCTTTTAGATGAAATTGACACTTAAAACTAGTTGACTTTGTTCAAAGAGACAAAGAAAGACACTGTATAATGAGAAATCAGTTCACCAAGAAAAAATATATATACAAATATCACTCAGAGGTACAAAAATAACTAAGCAAATATTGAAGGAATTTAAGCAGAAATAACACTGACCTAATTTGTATGAATTTTGGAACTTCTATCAACCAGAAGCATAATCTAAATAAACATTAATTTGTGCAGTACTTAACTCCAGGTATTTTGATAGACAACATGAAATAGATTACTATACCTGCTAACAAAAGCCCATGAACAAGTGGCTTCACCAATGAAGTCTACCAAATATGTTTTTTTTTTAAAAGAAGTAACACTAATCCCCTAAAATTCTTCCAAAAAGTTGAAGAGGAGGAAATATCTGCTAATTCTATCTATGCAGTCATATTACCCTGATACCAAAGTCAAACACTCTACAGGAAAACTCCACAGATACTCTTTATGAATATTAATGCAAAATCCAAAACAAAATACTAACAAGCCGAATTTAACAGCATATTAAAAGGATTGCACAGCACAATCAAGTGGGATTTACTCCTAGGAAGCAAAGATGTTGCACCATATGGAAATCAATCAATGCAACACACCACATTAACAGAATGAAAGCTCAAAAAGTGTATGTTCACCTTGATAGATGCAGAAAATCATTTAATAAAATTCAATACTCTCTTAAGATAAAAATTACTCTGCACAATAGAAACAGAAGGAAACTACCTCCCAATAAAGGCCAATAAGCAAAAATCTACAAAAAAAGATCATTTTCCGTTATGACACTATTTTTTTCAAATTTGAGATCAGAAATAGAAGATAAATTTTTACCATTTTCACCTGAGGACCAATATAATTTGATCCCTCTTATATGAGATATGCAGAATAATCAAATTCGACCAACAGAAAGTACAATGGTGGTTGTCAGGAGGTGGGCTTAGGGGAAGTCGGGAATTGGTGTTTAATGGCTAAGATGTTACAGTTAGGAATAATATAAAGCAGTTCTGGAGATTATGATGGCTGCACAACCTGGATGTATTTGAGAGAACTGCAGAGTTTAAATG
>NW_022900945.1:9373129-9374742 GCF_012274545.1 Fukomys damarensis
ATATATACATAATGTATGTTCAACACTAAAACAAGAAAAATATCCAGAGTCGAAAAATAAAAATTTTCACTTTTAAAATGCAAATGAAATTGAATAAGGAAACCTAACCAGGGCTGGGGATTTAGCTCAGTGGTTCCACCACCTGCGTTGCAAGCACAAGGTCCCCAAGTTCAATCCCCGGTACCAAAAAAACCCCAACAACAACAACAAAAAGAAAACCTAACCAATCATACAAGATCTGTGAGAAAAGTCCCAGTGAAAATATAGAATACTTGAAAATAATGGTTCCAGCACAGCAGAGAGACAGATTCTCAGTATTGCCATGGAAAACAAAGAGCAAGATAATGGCTGTGAGAGAAAGCAGAATAGTTAAATTTAATAATAAAATAAAGGGCTCCAACAGGATTGCGTTCTTTAAAAATGTGTATACTTGACATTGGTGATTTTCATATGAGAGATTTTCAAATAATTTTCCAACAAAAAAATTGGTGTAAGAAAATAAATATATTCTGAATATATTATGTGGCTAAGCTAAGAACAGTATTTAAAACATTAAATGTTAAATTAGACTCCAATTAGTGATATTATAATTCTATTGGGATAATAATAAAGATGTAAATATGTAAGGATATGTATTAGGGAACATTTATAAATCTAAAGATTGGTTAGGTTTTCTTTATTCAAACTTGTGGTGGTGAATATAAATTCCATCTTTCACCATAGTAATTTGTAGACAATATCCAAATTTGAGCAATTTTAACAGTGTAGATATAAAATTATTGCAAGACCCAGTTAAAATTATTGCATTAAATTGTCTCAAGCAATAAGAAGAGCGAGTGGTATGATATGGACCCCAGAACTACTATTTTTCATGTCATCACACTTTGTTTTTAAAACTAAGAATTTAAAAGTTTTATAAAAATAAAATTACATTTAATAAGAGATACTGAGCTTTATAGAATACACAAAACACATGGAAAAAAGAACCGATGAATAAATAGTGCTGGAAAACGAGTAACAAAATTTGGGTAACAAGACAAAATAAAAAAGGGATAAGAAGAATCCAGACGTATTATGCACAGCTACAAATTCCTCATGAACAAATGTGATCACTATGTATATCAAAGGTGTACTAATAAAATTCATTTAAAACATGGATAAGGTCACCACCACAAGTTGTAAAAAGAGAAGTATTTGACTATTTAAGATGTAGGAGAATCAGTGGAGAAAATTGATGACTTTCAAGTGATTTTACAAAAATAACTACAATTATATATAGAAGACAGATATATAGAAAATAATGTTTTATCTTGTTCATAAAAGTTTATTAGAAAAAAATGTAAAAAAGAAAAGATAAATCAGCAATACTGATGGCCAAAATAATTAAGATAAATGCTATGTATTTTGTAACAATACTATATTCAATGTTGATTAATCTGATAACTTCATACATGTGCTAAAGAAAGTATATAGTTTCACAGTAACAAAACCATTAAGTCAGTATAATTTCTTTTAGCTAGTTTTTCCTAATTCTCAACTTCTACCCCAAATCAGGCTATTATCAGATTGTTGATATTAATCAATCTTCTGAAAACATATATATATATATATAT
>NW_022900945.1:9374824-9393339 GCF_012274545.1 Fukomys damarensis
ATATATATATATATATCACATTGTTTTGTATTTATGTATAGTTCACCATGCTCAAGTTCTAATTGCTTTAAATTTTCATTAAATATATTATTCAAATATAATTTAAATTTTATATAACTAACCTTTTTGAATGAGATGTCTTGATTTTTTTTATTTACTGCCAGTATCTTTGGTTTTTGATTCACATGAAATAGGGGAAACATCTTTTCTATGTTCAGTAGACAGTTTTGCATCAACAGGAGACACATTCTATGAAAAGAAACATAAAAGCATGAATAGCACTGTGTAAGATTTAGAGTTTTTGAAGAGCAGTCACATGTGTTTGGCAGTTAGTATTTATTTTCATTTTTTAAAAAACTTTGACATAGGCAGAAAGCAGAAAAAAATGAAGTTTCCTTGCTTATGATTTTAATGAATTGTCTTCCTGCTAACAGTTAGTGATATGACTTGGGCAGTGTCAGGTAGGAGATGGAGAGAGAAGCAGATCTACAAGGAGGGCTCCCGAAGTAGTAAACAAACGGGTATGTGCTCTAAGAAGCCGGAAGGAAGGTTCAGAGCAAGGTGGAGACAAACATTCCCAGAACACTGAAAGGAACTCAACGAAGGGAGAAGAAACTTGAACCAGATTAATAAGTCTAAAAGAACAAGTGGATCAGACATGAGTGAGAGGAACAATAAATGGAAAACTGAAGAGGAGCTTCAAGGGGGTACTTTCAAATGTAAACTAATAGTGTCTCTACAGGTATGTTTTACCAGCATTGTTTTCTTTCTTCTCTTCACATTTCATGCAGACTATTTCAGAGGTTTTACAAAGTCAGCAGGGACTCAACCCCTTTCAAAATTCACATATAGGGCCGGGGATTTAGCTCAGTAGTTCCACCGCGTGCCTCAAAATTCACATGCAAACACCATCATACTGAGCCTGTATAACTTCTTTCCCCAAGTTTTTCTCATGAATGAAGATAGGTACTAGACTTCTAAGCACTATGCTTACATTTCATTAATGAAGATAAAGGTAGGGGAAATTACAAAGGGGCACATATCTTGTGTCTTAAGGAGATTTCCTTGAAGTTCTTCTAATGTTTCTAGTAAAATCCCTTTGTCACACAGAACTACAAAGGAGAAGGAAAAGAATGTAGGTCTTGGCTAAAAAAAAAAAGGGGGGGGCATACTGAAGTGTAATGGTAAATTGTTATAAAAAAAAAAAACAAAGTGAGAAGATATTGGCAGGCAATAAACAGTTCACACAGGGAAAAGCTCAGAACCTTAGAGGGAAGTGTATGTTTGCATACTGAAACACTGTTCCAGGTCATTATAACAATCCTGGATGTTTTGTGTACTCTTTTATGGAATCCTTATGTAACACTTCATTTGGCCTTGTTTTAAACTTTAAAGATATGAATGAATCTGATACATAAAACAATCAAGAACTATGCTCTTTCAACCTAGAAATTCTCACAAACATCTTTACTAAATAGAATTAAAGTCACATACTTCTTCTATAACAACTAGTACTGCATTCATGTCTAGTTTTAGTGAATGGGGCCACCTTCATTCAAAACCAAATCAGGTAAATTCTCTGATATATCACAGTTGATAGGATTTTGAAAATAAAAGTGCAGTTTTTACATTTCCACCACTACTGTGACTTGTCTAATTATTCAAATCTCCTTTAAAAAAACCCTACTGGGATATATTTTCTGGTTCCCATATATACAAGTTTCTGCCAAAATTTCTGTACCAGGCAATATAGACATAATCAAATAGGCAGACTCTCTTTTAAATTTAACCATGATACTATCTAATTTATTTGTTGAAAATATTTTGCTTTTATAAAATAACTCACAGCTCTAGGATGTTTTATTGTTCATTACTGATACTAAGAAATATCTGTTCCTAGAATCAATCTGCATTTTTACTTTTCAGTGAAAAATATTAGACTGAAAAGCAATTGTCTTACAAGTGTTGATGAGTATCATAACAGATAAAATAAATTTTCTGTTAGAAATACAACTTACATATTTCTGAGCCATATGTTCTCTGCATGTTTAGAACTTTTAAGTTTGTGAAGAATAATTATAATAAAATAAAACATATCATCAAAATATGATACAATTTTAAGTGTAGCTGCTTCTATTTTCTTTTAAATCCAATTCTTCCATTAAACAAATAGGACAAGATTATATAGTATGCTGCTTGTATTATACAATTAAATCTGTGACAATTGATTGCTACTGCTTTTTGAACCACAAATTCTTCTATAAATTCTCTTCAAAATACAGCATTATTCTTATATCTTCCTACTTCCCAATTGTTATGTTTATTACTATTCTGTCTCTCCTTCCTAACAATGAAATTCAAATATATCCTTTTTTATTGTGGTTATCACATTTTTATCCTATGAAAACAATGTGGGTCCTCAAAGATTTTTGCTGATATTTATTCTTTTATATTCTCCTGAAAGAATAAGAAAACAAAAATGTATGTTTATCAAATCTAAATATCCAATTTCTATTTCAAAGAATTGTAACATAAAAATAATGAAATGTAAAAGAAATTAAACAGGGATTTAGTAACTTTGTTTCAAAAATATGTTTCCTTTACTTCACCCATTTATCCTTTTTCAAGTATCCACTGTAACTGCCATCATTTATAACAATTTTTATTTCCTTGCTTTTATAAAAAATTAATCATGAAGGATTCAAAAGTTACAGTAGATAATGATCAGATATACTAAATCTTTAAACTAAGAATCAAGGAAGCTACTCCAGAAAGGAAAACAAGTCTTTCCATCATGTATATAATTCAAGTAGGAAAAGAAAATGTGTGAAGACTTCTTGTATCTAGGAGATCACGGAGGAGAAGTTAACAGATAACTGTAAATGATCAAATGAAGACTTTGTTTTCAATAATAAATGTGTGTGCTGTTACCTATAACATCTTAAACCTAACACAATAATTTTAGGGAATATTTTAAGGGCATCTGGTAATATTCAACCAAGGAAGAATATAAGCTGAAACCAAATCAGCTACATCAGATACCATTTCATTTATAGTAGGATAAAAGAAAATTCACACTCACATATTCATGGACTAATGGATAAACCTGCATTCATCAATAAATTCAATATTTCATTACTTGTGAAATGTCAGTATTATTCTGTGGTGATCAGAGAGGCTAAGTGAACACATGAAGAAGAGTGAGATTTAATAAAAGGATGCCACCTTGAGAAATATCTCTAATGTCATCATAAGTGAGTTCTCAGCCCAAACTTTATCAATATTTTCACATATAATTTGAATAACAACTTGTAAGAAATGTCTCATCATTTTCCCGATGAGAAAGAAAAGGAACAGATTCACTTAACACTGAATAGAAACCTAAAATATTATTCATGATAAAATACTGGAGCAGCGAATGAAATTAAGTAGATTAAATAGCGGTAAATATTGCAGTAGGGTAAAATACATGTAGTCACTTGAATATACTGCTTGATCTAAAACATAAGTGAGAAGAGGCCAAAGTCTGGCACTTAAGATTAAATTAACATGAAATTCATTGAATGCTGCCATCCTAAGTTATATTAGCCTTCCATCTAGAATGAGGGGAATGACAGACTTGTCATATTCATTTCTGATCAGACCCATAGCTAAAGCACTACATCAAGTCCAGGAAACATTTTTAGATGAAACATGAGCAGAGGGAAAGCTACCTATATTGTTAAAGTAAAACCCACACAAGTAGCCATATATGTATAAGTCTAAAGTAAAGAAAAGGTAACTAAGAGAGATTCAGGCCCCCACTTTCCCACTTTTTCCAATATCCATCTTTCTCATATTGGAAATTATAAATCTGTTGTTTAAATGAGAAAAATGGAATATGTTGTCTAACCCTTCTTCTGAATATTTTTTATCTAAGCCATTTGCAAAACGTGGTGATTGTAGCTGCAAAATATATTTCAAATTGATTAGTTTCTCTCCATTTTCAGTATTATTTAAGGAAGGCTGTAATCATGTGTATTTAATCGCAAATACATCCTAATGGAAATTATAAAACACAGTGTTTTAACACAAAATAAATACAAACTGGTCAAAGTATAAATCTGGTCATGTTTCTTTTAAATTTTAAATTCTGATTCCTACTCAACATTTTAAGTCTTTATGAGCTACAAAAATTCAGCAAAATGTGACATCCTCTAGCCAAACTTATCTGATGTTACTCTTAACTTTATTACACCCCTGCACACCAGATTTCATTCAGTTCCTCGAACACCTTCCAAAGAAATCCAGCTCAAATCCTTGCGCAGTTTCTTCCTTCCTCTTTGAATGCTGTCTTTCCCATACTTTGCCGGGTTTGCTCCTTATCCTTCAGGTTTTAAATACTATCTTTTCCTAACAACATTTTGGACCAACCTTACGGGAACTAATCTCCATCTTCTTATTCTTCACTCAAGACACTATTTGTTTAATTTATAATGTTTATCACAAGTTTGTTTAGTTAGGTTACATTTTCTCCCTAGAATCTAGCCACAAGGGCAAGGACTTTACTTAGAGTATTTTACTCAGTGCTGTGAGTCATCTCTGGCATTCAATACTCAATCAAATGTTAAGTGAACAGTAGTGCCAAACAGAAATACAATTAGGAATGGGTGGAGGCTCAGAAACTTTGGTTCAATATATTATAAAATAGAGCTGCATCCTTTGGAGATAACCCAATAATAAGAAATAATTGTAGAAGGAAGTTATAGGCTGCGTTTTTATCGAATGCTATCCCCATGCATTTTCAGCATTCCTTCATTTCTGAATTTGTTTATACTTTAAAGATACTCCAAAGCTTTTTACGCAGAAAATCTTCGTAATTCTTACAGTGACTTCTAAGCTATTTATCGTGTACATTCACTTGAACTCTAAAATTTCTAGGATCTCATCTGACTTACCAGTGCCTGATTTCATTACATGGACAGAATAATAGGTAGGAACAATTATATCATTACTCGGAGAAGTATCTCTATCTGTTTCATTGATTCTTCATCCTAATAAGCTAAAGAACCAAAACAGTAATGAAGCTCTTCTTACATGAAAGAGCTCTTCTTGAGAGTAGAGAAACAATCAAAATATTCTACAGAAGGTATGAAAGTGGAAGATACCTAATATAGGAATACATTTCACCTAATTATAAAATATCTCATAGGGTTACTAAAAATTGAAATAGATTAGCTGAGGATGGATAGAGTTTCTTATAACTGCAAAAACAGGTAGGAATCTGGCTGTTTAAAAAATAGGTGTGACTCTACTAGATACTTATTTCTCTAAAATGATGATTTTTATCCAAAAATTGAAGAGTAAAAATTATAAATTTACCTCTACCTTTTAGATCAAGTAAAATATTCTATACTGAATTCTTTTATATCTGAAGCTCAAAGTTCATTTAAAAACTTTCATTGTTGGGCTGGGGATTTAGCTCAGTGGTTTGGTGGCCTGCCTTGCAAGCGCAAGGACCTGAGTTCAATCCCCGGTACCAAAAAGAAGAAAGAAAAAAAAAGTCATGTTTTTTCTGAATTTATATGAATTATTGTTCCTTAAGCTTGTAATTTGGGCTTCAGTTAGCTGTTATGCAAACCAAAGCCCAACAACTTTAAAGGAAATTGCAAGGTTTTGAACAAGAAAGAAAAAAAGATTCATGTTTTTTCTGAATTTATATGAATTATTGTTCCTTAAGCTTGTAATTTGGGCTTCAGTTAGCTGTTATGCAAACCAAAGCCCAACAACTTTAAAGGAAATTGCAAGGTTTTGAACAAAGTAGTCTGCTGACACAAAACCGCTCTTCACGACTGTACTATCCACGCCATGTCTGAACAAGATGTGCTCTGCTAACATTTCATATTGTCCACTGTAAAAGTCTCTTCACAAACAGAAAATCACCATCCACCACCTAACCTGTCTCTTGTTTTGTCTTTCCTACTCAATATTGTTTCTGTTTGTTTCCTTCTCGTTCACCTGGGGAAAATGGAACATATACCTTTGTTATCATAATCATTTTTACTTCCACTTTCCCTCCCTGCCTTCCTAACTTCTCCCATCCATAGAGTCCCTTCCATTCTCTACAAGGTCTGCCTCTGTTTCCTTTTTTCTATTATTTTGCTCTTTGAATCACCGATATTTTGGGTTTCACATAAAAGAGTAACCATACAATATTTAATCTTCTATGTCTGATTTATTTCACTTAGCATTATATGCTCATGGCGTATCATCTTCCTATGAATGATTCAAATGTATCCTTTTTTATGGCTGAGTTCATACATACCATTCATTACATACCACATTTTCTTTATCCTTTCATCTGTCAATGGGCCTGTAGAACATGGCTTTTAACAGTGTTAATCTAACCTTAAGTTTTCAAGATAATAAAAGGGAGAATTTTAGGATTAGACTAAACACAAGCTACAACTATTTCTTGTTTGTCTGAAAATCGTTAGATTTCTTGTTTGGTAGCATAGCTTCTCATTAAATTAGTACACACCACTTTCAACATAAGGGAGGTTAACATATTGATCCAGGTGTGGCTAGTAAATATGGTTGTCCTCAAAGTGTGTAAGCTGTAGCACACCACCTGTAGCCTACTTTTGATAGTAAATGCACAGTATCAGAAAAAAATACAGAAATGAACATGGTTTTAAAATAATGTATGAAAACAGTTGCTTTCAATGAAATTACCATTTCATTAACTTAAAGTTTTAACTGCTGCTTGAAAAATTGCTACTAGTTTGCATTTGATCCCAATCTTGCTTTTTCTTCACAAAGAGGAAATGAAAAGCTAATACTGAAAACATGAGGAAGAAAATGCACAATGACCTAGACAAAGAACCATAGGCAACATGGTAAATATAGAAAGAAATGTAGCATTTCTCTCTCTTCTACATGGAAAGTAGACAAGGGAGAGAGGGATGGCCAAATGCCGTTTTCTGCAAATGTCCAGTTAAAGAACACAGGGGGAAGAAATGGATCGTAAAAGCAATGTTTCTTCATTGCAAGCATCTTTGAAGTTATGGTCCATCACTTTCAAGATTAGCAGCACCACAGAGGGAATAACTGAGGCAAACTCTTTGCTCTACTCCAGCAGATACTTAGTACGAGCAGCTGTAGAAACCAGTACAAAGTTCCTACAAATTTCTATGAGACTTTAGAGAATAATTTTAAATTGAAAAAAATGAATGCTAGTCTATGAGATTAATTACTGATACAAGTTGGAATAAACAAAGAAATGGGTGTGAGGAATTTCAGACTGTATACATTTCATTTTTAAAATCTGTCCAGAAATTTATTTGATTAATTTTTAGAGAGCAGTGCAATTCCACTCACAATCATATCCTAATTTTCCTAATTTTAGGTACTGTTTAATCCCAACATTACATACAGAATGAAAATACCTTATGTGAAATTCTTGGGACCATAAAAGTTTCAAATTCAAGATTATTTCAAATGGTGGAATACTTGCATATATGTAATGATATATTGGGGTTAGTATCCAGGTTTAAACACAAAACTTATTTATGTTTCACATGTATCTCATATGCCTATGTTGCAGGTAATTTTTATTATTCAGCTTACCTGTTTCTAGGCCAAACTATCTGGCACCAGCACCTTAAAGGAAGAGAGACTTAGTTTGGCTCAAGGTTTCAGAGGTCTCAATTCATAGTGAGCTGGCTGCAAGGCAGAAACATCACAGCAGAAGGGCACGGTGGATTGAAACTGCTCAATTCATGGAGGCCAGGAAGAAGAGCACAGGGGAGGAGTAACCATAAGAGATATGCCCTACATAGCCCCAGTACCCAGCCCATCCAACAGGGCTCCCTTCCTAACAGCACATCCAACTATGAAGTTCAGTGAATTAAACCACCAATGAGTGTAACCTAAGAGTAACACCATACATACCATGTAATACTGATGAATATAACGACATATATACCGTGCAATGCTGATGAGTATAACACCACATATACCATGTAACACTAATATAACGCCATGTATACTGTGGCAACACTGATGAGTATGATGCTCTACATACCATGCAACACTGATGAGTGTAACAACCTATATACCATGAAACACCACATATACTATGTAACATCACATATAACATGTAACAGTGAGTTTAAACCATATATTCCATGTACCACTGATGAGTGTAACAACTTTTATACCATGTGACACTGGTAAATGTAACACCATATACCCCAGTGGTGGTGAACCTATCCATATATACTGTAGCAGGCTGTTTACATCACTGAAATCTCTGAAATTTTGGCATCACCGATATATACCTTATAAAACCTTATAGCACTGATAAGTATAACATCCATCACCTCCCCAGGAATCTCTTAATACAGTTAATTGGACAAGATTAACCTGATGTCATTTCAATATTTTTTAAAGCGGGTCTACATTTTGAGGACAGCCCATCACACAAGGTCACTCACTTTTGGCCTCATGCAGATGCTCAAAAACTCTGAAATTTAGATCATTTGAGTTGTGGATTTTCATATTGAGGATGTTTACCCTGGAGTAAAAACAGAATAATTTTGCATCTGGGTTCATAAAAATCACATTTTAAACAAATATCTCTTCTCCCTTTCCATAATCAATATAATTTTGTTCATAACTTTCAAAATATTCATTTGCATGTTCAGAACCTGGTCTGATTAGCTGGGCTCCTCTATGCAATGGAAGGACATATATGGTGACAGATCTTGATAGCAAGCACCTAACAGATCTGCCACACAGACACTCTGTAAATCTCAGAAGCTGGCTGGTGTATGGGCCTCTTCCCCAGCCTCCATGAAGTTTTTCTTTCTTATATAATGGTTATTTATATTTCTTACCCCTTTTAAAAATAATTCTAAAGCCTGGGACAGTGGTTTACTTGTTTCATTATCCATACAGCACTCTGATTGGATTATTTAACCTCTGTCGTAGCATTAATTCACAAATACAAAGAATGAGAAATTTGATTAGTTTTTCAACAAACATGTATCAAGTGCCAACTACATCAATAAGCTTTTTATTAAATTCAAACTAGAGTTTCAATAAGAGGAGGTACTTATATTTTCCATAGGAAAATATCTCAGATTAACAGCACGACAACATACATAATCATATTTCTACAGTAAGTCATAAGTACAAAGTCATTATTTATATTCATCAGTATTTAAATCTACATAAATATTTCCTGATTTATATTTAGTTTTCTACGTAGATGTAGAAACCATGATAAGGCACTCAGAGTAAGGAAAACAATAGAAAACATAAGTTAAATGCTAAGAAATCTACTGAAAACAAATCTGCATTTTCTTAACCTTCATGTTGCAGTAAATTGGTTAGAATAATATTTGTCAAGGGGTATATCCAATAATTTTGAAATTAAATAGAAACTGTGTATAACAAATATGAATTACTGTTCTTGTATACTCTTTAAATGGGTAAGCTTATAGTGTAAAGCAAAATTTAATGATATACAATAAAATAATTTTCATGTATAGAGAAAGCCTTTTCTTCTTTAGTAACAAAATGTAGAGCTTAATGGTCTACATTTTGGGTTTATTTGAACAATATCTCATTTTAAAACATAGGAGAAAAGAACAGCTAAGAACTGACAAATTTTCCTGATGTGTAAAATACTCTTTAAAATTTAAACACCTTAAACATGCCTAAAATTTTAGAGCTTATATGTTTAAACTAAAGTTTGAATAAGAGGAGGGGTATATATTGGAAAATATATGGAAAATATCTCAAATAAATATACATAATTGTGTTTCTAAAGTAAAGCCAGTAACAACCTACTTGAATGTGATTTCTAAGTGCATACTGGTAAAATATCAAATTCATTCATAGTTACTTAGGTAATATTTTCTAAAATCACACTTTAAAACTCTTACAACTAGGAATAATATATGTATTGTGAGAGTTTAGTCTATTTGTAAAAGTTGTTTCACACAGCTTTATTGTAATAATGCCTAAAGAAAGTTTCAAAAAGACCATTCCAAAAGCAGGGTAATTATACTTTTCCCCTCTAAATGCCACAAGTACACAAGGAACTTCAGGGACTTTTTGACCAAAAGGTAAATTAAACAAAAAGTGAAAGCTATATACACAAAACTACATGTACACAGGTTCATATACACAGAAATGTACATCCTTACCATTGACCCCATACATACAGCTTGCAAGTTTTACAGCCTGTGCATAAATCTGTCTGTCCAATATCAATGATTTATTGAAGCTTCCTTAAAACTTTAGCTCTAATCTTTTATTTTTTGAGAATCCAGCTTTTAATTTATTTACTTTTTGAGTATCCAGATTTTACTTTTTTTTTTCAGATCTAACCTTTCTTATCAGAAATATTTCAGTCAATGTCCAAATGCTAATTATTTCTGTGAAGTCCAATATTCCTACAACTGAGTATCACTCAAAACCATGTTTTGGGGAAAGCTGATTTTATTGTGATATGTCAACTTCGCTTGAGTAGGAAGTGCCCAGCAGGACAGTACAGCTCCAAATGTGTCTGCAGCTGACTGACACACAGTGCACAAACTGAATGGGGAAAGAACCATTAAATAGGCCAGTGATTTAAAAAGAGAAAGAAGAATGAAGCCTTCCCCTTCTCTTTTTTGGAGAGGCAATGATTTTTGCCATTGTCATTGAATTCTTGTCTCCAGTTTCCTCAGCCTATCAGAGTAATCAGCACAGACCCCATAAAGAATCTCACCAGACTCTGCAGTGAGAGCTAAGCCTCAGCCTCTGACTGGATCCCCTGGCCCTCCAGTGGGGAGACAGCCATTTAGCATTCTTCCACTCCTGATTCTGCAGTTATCCTTTGTAGCCCTACTTAGTAAATCCTTACATATTCATAGTTGAATAAACCAGGTGGAACAAAAATGGACCATATGACCCCATTCATAAATGGACCCTAAAAGAGTTGACTATATAGAAGTTGAAAATAAAATGATTATTACCAAATACTGACGTGGAAGGAGTGACCAGGAGAGACTGATGGCTACACAGCAGCAGTTAGAAAGCAAGGAGTTATAGTGTGCTGTTTGCTGAACACTTGGACTACTATAGGTAACTACAGGTACCGTTAGCAACAGTAGGTTACTGTTTTCAAAAAACTAGAAGAAATGATTTTAAATATTTTCACAATAAAGAAATAACAAATGTTTGAGTAGATAGGTTTAACCTGACTTAAACATCACATTGTACACAAGTGTCAAAAATCATATATGTTCCTCATTGATATGTGCATTTTTGATATCAGGTATTTGTTAAAATGTAGTTAATTATTAAACTTCACTGGCAAAATTGGCAAAGATGTAAACAGGTCTACTTTTGCTTCTTAAACTCTGAAATCAGCTTAGTTAGAATAATGTATATTTGGTTGATCAGAAGCTTAAAGGTAAAAAATTTCCTGCTAGTTACTGAGCCTTTCCAGACTTCCTAGGTGAGTCCTATAAGCAAAACCCATGTTCAGGTACAGTATCTTGAAACCTATCTAACTACAAAGTATCAGCAGTATGATTCAATAGTTAATATTTTCCTTCTCAGCCATGCTGCTCATATTTGTTTTGCAAAAATTCAGTGACAGTGATGAACAGATGAGTCATAAAATAGAAATCTCAACATTCAAGGCTTATCCCAATAGTTTCCTTTAAACAAATAAAAATTCATTCTGAGTATCAGGTAAAGAATGGTCCTTTTGTTGATTTTATTATGTTTCTATTAGAAAAAGATGAATTGCTTACAAAGTTTTGCGCTAGTAGCTTCTGCAAAGCAGTAATCTTGTGGTGGGACTTTTCATCTAATTGGCAATTGGTAATATTAGTTTTATTGCATGAGGAAGTGAGTAGTTTTATGAATACTTTGATGCAAGTTTGAATGTGTTACACTCTACTGGCTTAGATGAATTAGGAAGTGTGTTTTCTTTTCCACTTTGCACTTATCTTACGTACAGCTGATCTCCCTAGTGTCCTGAGACAGGCATTCGTCCTGTTGTCCAGGGAATGGTGGGCACAATTCCTTTTGACACTGATGAAAGGTGAATACACACAGCCAGCCTACTTCAGTGAAAATTGACTCATAATTTTGTTTTACCCTGAAGAAAAATACAATAGTGAAGTTTAAGGTTGAATTTTTTAAAATTTTCCCCTTCAGGTATAACATTAGTTAACAAAAGTCTACAATCTTTATATCTTTGTCTTAAAGACAGTTAGCTCAATACTTGTTTTTAAGCAGCCATGAATCCTAATTATCATGCCTCTCTAAATGATAGCATGAAATATAAACTGAATTTTAACATTTAACTGTGATCAAAAGTTAAAATTCAAAAAGAAAGACGTTTTAAAAATTATTTTTTTCATCTTTAATGTCCACTAAGATTTTTCCTGCAAAATGAGTATGGACATTTCCTATAGATATTTAGTAGTTAAAAATACTTATTTCTCAAATAAAAAGTATGCACCAATTTTCTTTTATGAAAATCTCAGTGTTATATCTGAATTAGGATTTTCAAGATTATTTCAGTGTCCTAAAAATAGGAAGAAAATCACTTGACATACGGAGTCTCACCAACTGCTTCAGTGCAAATATCTTACCTTTAAATGCAGTTAAAAAAAGAACATAATATGAAAAGTTAATGCTGTTATCTAAAACATTTTCATTTTCTAGTAACACCTAAAGATCTACTAGTCATTAACTACACAATTTACTTTCAGTTTGTTAATATAAATAGCCTACAGAATTTCTTCAAATATGTTCTACGTGTATTTTAACTTCTAATATGACAGGTAATAAAGTTATTTTATTTATACAACTCATCATTCCATGTTTTATTTTTGACTTGCATTTTATAATTTTAATTTATCTTCCTTCAATGATGCCCTTTGCTTTTCATACTCATATATAAAGATCTCAATTATAAGGAGTTTCTATTAGATATTTTTATAGTAGTAGAACAGTGGATTGATATTTTCAGAAATATACTAAAGTGGCTGGGTTAGAAGTAATAGTCCAAAATAATATAATCAAGTTTAGATTTTACTTCTTTTAAATGCAACAAACAGTATTTTAAGTAAATAAATCTTGAGTGCCTATTTGCACACCACTGTGCCAGATAAAAGGTGGCAAAAGACAAAATACAGCATCCCTTAAAGTGGCTTATAGTCTCAACAACATTCACACAAGAGTCACTTTAAAAGGACACAGTGTATAAATAAATGTAAAAATACACAGGTAGGCTAAATCTGATGACATATTCCAATTTAATCAAAGAAACAAATTTATCCTAATTCTAAAAGAGGGCTTTATTAAGAAGAAACAAGTATTTGTTCTGGATCACATCAGGGACTTCGTTCTTTGATTCAGTGCCGCAAGCTGAAGCAAAGAGTGAAACAGATTAAGAGGTACAATCTGAGAGCATTAATATTCTCAGATAAATCAAAGTAAAGAATAGGTGTTGGGAAGGAGGTTTTGACTTTGGAGCAAATCACAATCTAAGGAGAACAAACAAAGGGGTTTCAGCGCCTACTGAGATGGAGACTTTGTAATATAATCTCAGGGAAAGGCAACGTCCAGAATGGAAGTGCACTGGAAGAGGACACGGTGATGCTTTTCTACCTTAGGTCTAAGAAAAAAGAAAAGACTGTTTCAAAAGTTGGCCGACTAATTCATAGGAGAAAAGGACAAATATTATTAGGTAATTCTAACTTGATTCTAATACTGAAATCTCATGACATTCATCTGTAGCTCTGGAGGTAAAAGTTAATGACAGAAAATGTTTCCTTTTTATATCATCTTCCTATATCTTTGGAGTTACTAAATCACGAAATAGAGACCCCACTCTCCTAATTCCATGACCTAATACAGGAGACAACTAAACCTTTCCTGACTGATGATACTTAGTGTCCTTCCTGCAAAGCCTGCCAAATAATGTTGGTAATTGAATTTTTCTCTCAATCTGAGCATTCATCATTCTTTTCTGTCTTGCTTTTGATGTCTGTTGGTCTTGGACCATTTCCTATGCCTCCATTCTAGCAATGAAGTGTTCAGTCCCACTTTTCTTCAAATAGGCCATGGCATAGTGTCTGAACGTTGATACCTGATGATAAACTTCATTAGCACTAGCTGCTTATCTTAAGCTGATTCAGTTTCAATGTTGTTACACTGCACCAGTCCTCTGCCTGGTCTAACTGCACGGACAATACATAGAATGCACAGTACTCAGTGGATAAGAAACCACCTGAAAGACTGACTCTCTTTTGCTAATGCCTAGTGTTTTAAAGACCCCACTGTTGGTTTTTATTGTTGTTTCTTTTGCTTTTTTGTATCATCCAGTTGCACAAATTCTTTCATCATCTAACATATTTGGCTTTAATACAGCCTTTACCTATGTAAAATAAGTGTATCTGTTCCAAAGTGAGTGACTTGTTAAAGGTTCTAAAAATTATCAGAAGTTGAATTCATTAGAAAACATTATAAGGAGCCAGGGATTTAGCTCAGTGGCACTGTACCTGCCTCACAAGTGCAAGGTCTTGAGTTTGATTCCTGATACCAACAATAAAAAAATCATAAAAATAACTTGGAACTTGTGTTAGGTGTGAAAAAATAGATACTGCTTAATTTACTAAAAGAAAAAGATAAAGCAAACGTAAGAATGAGGGAGTAACTTGAAGAGAATGGTGAGGAGACAACTAGCTATACGTCCTGTTTGGAACAGAATAAGAACAAACACCACTGAATTGGTAAACTACACAATACTTAAAAGCTCACTGAGTACTGAAATACAGAGCTTCTATTTTGCTCTTTCATCTAGGCTTTTGGAATTTACTACATTTTCCTGTCATCTGTGATATTTCACTACCTAGAAAACTTCACATTAAGAGGAGTGTGATCGCTCTGTATACCCTTTACTTTATATCATAATTAAGATCATTAAGAAGTCTAACATTTAGTTGCCTATGTAAAAGTTTGACTAGCAAATATAACTTGTTAATTCTAAGTGTTTTGTTAGGTATCAATTATATCACAGCACATATGGCAATAACATGTAGAGAGCTACCTTTTCTTGCCAATTAATGACTTGAGTGCTTAGACAAAAATAAAAATGTTCATAAATGGCTCTATTCAACTGTTTTTCCTCATTTTTTTCATACGTCTCTTACAGTAATTGCAATAGTTTCCTTTCCATTCACACATTTGTCAGGATAATTCTCACCTCCACGTGTTTGAACATTCTGTTTTCCTAGTTCACACTTTTCTTCTTCTGCTCTCTGTACAGTTTTTATTTGTTTTCCTCATACACTTTCCTGTTTTGGTCTCATGTTTCTCGGTGGTGCAGCATGTGCTCATTGCTCCTTTGTAGATGTGCATCAGTCCCTATTACATCTGCATTATTCTATTACCTCATCTAAAATATTATTACTTAGAGAAAAGAAAAATGACCTAATTTTCCCATGGTGCACTGAGGTTTTAAAAAAAGCACCGAAATTTGTAAATAGAATTTCAAACACTAAACTAAGTTTTAATGATCATATAAAATATCTATATCAATATTTACTTATATTTATAAACCTGTGTGACTATATATCTACTGACCTTAAAATATGTGAGAAAAACTATTTTTTTATAATGACTATGATATTCACAGTACACGATGTGGCCTACCATTGAAATAAGTAAATATTTCTATAAATGGAAAATTTATGAATCATCTCTTATGCATTGAGTATGCTTTCAATTTGTCAATCTAATATCTTCTCCTTAACATATTATTTATTAAAACTCTGAAAATTGAAAATTTTTCTTTTAATTTTTGCAAGAAAATAACATACTACTCATACACATGGGTTTTCATTGTATGTTAACTTCTGAATTTAAGTAAAATGGTCTAAAATAATTGAATTATAGGAAAGTAAGTTTAAATGTTATACAGGACATAACAGTTAAACATTACTGACAATTCTTAGGAATTTTTCTTCTGCACCCCCCCCCGGTACTAAGGATTGAACTTGAGATCTTCAACTTATGAAGCACATAGTGGAATCACTGAGCTCAATCCCTGCCTCAGCAGCATTCTTTAATAATAAATTCTACATTGCCAAAATTATTGTAAGAATTGATGCACATTAATAGAACAGAGTTCAGAAATTAAACTTTATATACGGTCAATTGAAATTTTACAAATGATCAAGATAATCCAATAAGGGAAGTTTGTTTTTCAACAAGTAAGGATAGAATAATTGGATATCCACGTTGAAAAACCGAAATCAAAGTCCTAACAGAGAACAGCTCAAAATGTACTGAGGAATAAATATAAGAACTAAAACTATGAGAAGAAAACACAAAATAAAAAGGAAGAAACATAGAAATAAATATCTATGACTTTGATTGAATGACATTTTATACATGACATGACAAACCTGACAAGAAAAAAAGATAAATTCAATTTTCCCAAGATTAAAAAGATACGTGCTTCAAAGGATATCATTTAGATAGCAAAAAAATAAATAAATAAACACAAAAAACAAAAACAAAAACCCCAAATAATGGGAAAATTAATTTTCAAATTATATATGTGCTAAAATATTTGCATCAAGAAGGTATAAAGAATGCTTACAATGAAGAAACAAAATATTATAAAATGATCAAAGGATTTGAATATGAATCTCCAAAGAAGATATAAGAATGGTTAATACTTGAAAAGTTCAGAATCATTAGTCACTTATGAAATGTAAATCAAAATCACAATGATACATTACATTACTCACATTAGAATGGATGTAATAAAAGAATCTCACGCACTGACGGTGTAATTGTAACCTGGTGCAGCCTCTGCAGACAGTATTCTGACATATCCTCAGAGATAAATCTAGAATTACCGTATTATCTAATAATTCCATTCCAAGGAAACAAAAAACATATGCTACATGGAAATTTGCACATGGAAGTTTAGAGCAACATTATTAATAGGCAGATATTGTAAATAAGTTCAAATAATGAATGGATAAAGCAAATGTAGCATATTTATAAGAGGTATGAATATTCAGTAATAAAACACAGTACTGATACACATTACAAAATGGATGACTTTGAAAACACTATGCTAAAGAAAGAAGCCAAATCCAAAAGACCACATATTTTGTTATAAAATCATATTAAATGATAATAATAGACAAATTTGTAAATATTGAAAGTAGACAGTTCCAGGGACAGTAAGAGTATCACTGATGAATATGAGGCTTTTTCTGGAATTATAAAAATATTTGGGTATCAACTAATGGTGATGGCTTCACAAATTTATTAATACACTAAAAACTACTACGCTATTCACTTTAAAATGGTATATTTTGTGATATGTCTGTATAGCTTTATAGAATTGCTTTTAAAGCTGCATAATCAACAATACAGCTTAAGTATGTGAAACTTATGGAGTATCAAAAATAAGAGATACCAAAATAATGAAAATATTAGAAAATAATTAAAAATTAGGAAAAATAATAGAAAGATATTGTAGAGAGTCACTAAAAACTTTCAGGTTAATCCAGGATTTAACTTTTCAAAAACTGTAAGATTCATTAATATTCTTCATAATAATTCATTAAACAAAAACTCAAATTGACATTTATTTTACCAAACTTCATTTCACCATTTGCTAAAACTGAAGAAAATAACTAAAATGAAGAAAACATATTTATCATTAATTATTAATTACACTTCTATTACTTTCATTTTAAGTTAGTAGGATTTTTGTAGATTTTTTTCTTTTTGAATTCAGATATAAATGATTTAGTATCATCTACAGCGTCATAATGAGTCACGGTTCAAGCAAGATTATTTAGAACCAAAAACCTACAATTACAGGGCCGGGGATTTAGCTCACTGGCACCACACCTGCCTTGCAAGTACAAGGTTCCAAGTTTGATCTCCAGTATCACAAAACAAAGAAACAACACAAAACATGGAAAAACCTAAAATTACATTTAAAAGTAAAACTGAGATAAAAATCCTTTTAGAATTTACCTGCAATACAAGAGCATAATTAGTAGCTCAAATTTCCCAAGATTACAGATAAGTTAGGGCTACAATTCTCAAGAAATAGTGTGCAATATAAAGATTACTAATGTTAATGGTAGGAAGGAGAAGCAACCAAGGGGTAGTATTAAAAGTTTTAAATGTTATAAAATCACAAAATAAATCAAATTTGGGTTGTTTTGTATTTAAAATATACTATAAAAGTAAGATGTGTGTTACCAGGTAAAAAGAAATCTACACTACAATTTGTAAGAAAAAACAAAGACTAGAAACATCCTCAACTAGCATTATAAAATAAAAATCTGGAAAAATTCACAAGTTTAAAAAAATGGCTAAGGGCCGGGGATTTAGCTCAGTGGTTTGATGGCCTGCCTTGTAAGCACAAGGACCCGAATTCAATTCCCGGTACCAAATTAAAAAAAAAAAAAAAAAAAAAA
>NW_022900945.1:9393596-9412863 GCF_012274545.1 Fukomys damarensis
AAAAAAAAAAAAAAAAAATGCTAAAATAATTTTTAAAAATCTTTGAGAATCTAGAAATGACTATCAAGAATGTTTGGACTAATTACATCATAATTAGAGACTGCCATATAAGCATTTAGACAAGCATTCAAATGCGTTTGTTCTGAGAAGATTTGCAGAGCAGGAAAGAAAAGAAGGCTGCACACTGGTGGGCAGGAGTCACATTTTGGCTGGGTGCACAGATACCTCAAATAAAAAATTCAATTTTTCAGCCTTCCTTGAAGCTGAATGTGGTTGAGTGACTCGATTCTATCTAAACGTAAATTTTGTGGCATCATTTAGGAACGTCATTCAACAAACAACTACAAGAATCCTCAATCTCTTCTTTGTCTCTTCCTATTTTCTAATGGCTGGAGTGCACATTGAATGCAGAGGTTACTGCTGCATGGAAGCAGTGCACAGAGGAGGGTAAAATAAAAAGAATGTTAGTTCAGTCTTGAATGAAGGAGTACCTTAACATTAGTTTTAGGTTGTATATTTCTGGAACTTTACATGAGATATGAATGAAAATGTACCTCCCTGAAGTCAGTATCATTATAGATTTTTCTTACTCATAGATTAACATAATTTCGACTGACACCAATGTGGTAACTGAAATTAGTATATTACAAAGGAAAGACTGTAATGTAAATGGCCCTGATTCCGTAGAGCAGTGACAGGTGATAGACAAGGAGTCATAATATTGTAGGCTGAAGAGCCAGTGACCTTTATTAATTTAGAATGAGACATTTTCACTTTGGAAGGCCAACCACAAGCTGTCTCAGTCTATTGTTTAAGAGAAATTATAAAAAAAATTCAAATTTGAGTTCATGGTTTATGTTACCTGACACTTTTAAGTTTACTGAGAGATATAAATCTGAGCTATATCTAGCCAGCCTAAAAGAAGAGGTGAAATGGAATTCAATTTTGTTAAGATGGGTGCTTTCTGTAATCTGCAACAAAACTAATAAATTCTAGTAATTTGGAACCTCACATGGATGAAAAGCTTTTTTGTTTTTCAAATTGAAATTAGTAGTGACAAAGGGAGACTTCAAAGTTGAAATAAGACATATCCTGAGGTAGAAATATCCAGAGGAAAGACAAGATTGAGAATTTTGCCACGGTTTCAAAGCTCATTGTTTCAGAGTTTATCTCTAGTGTTATTATTAATGTGAAAGATAGGGAAATGTATGGAGAACAAAGCCAGTAAGTAAAAGACCAGAGTCTTCAGGATTATAAACTATGTTAGACAAGATCTTTGTAGTTACTTAGCCATACAACCTACTGAAATCAAATCAGGAAGATATAAGGGTTTTAAAAAATCTTTGTTTTAATTGTATAATTTAGAAATACATAATGATCACATTCATCACAGGGAATTTGTACCGGTATGATGTATCTTGATTCCTCTTTTTTCCCATTTCCTCCCAGTCCCCTCAGCTCCTCTTCTTCTCCTTACTTACAAAAGCTCTGTTTCAATTTCTTTCTTTCATTTCTCATTTTTATTCTTTTTCCTTCCTCCCCTGCCACCCAGGATTGTAAGGAAAAATACTGACAAATAAATAAAGTTTGTCCTGAAAACAGCTATCGTTCTCCCACTTCTAAAGCAATCCACAGGCCCCAAATCTGTTAAGTCCATGAAACTGTGCAATACCCAACAAGAAAAAGTTTGCTAAGATCTGCTTCTGATGTGTCCATACATAATAATATACAGGTAAAATGTTTCATGGGAAATACGTCCTTACTCGGGATTTGGTCATTACTACGGGAGAAGTAACAACTGTTTTTCCCACTCTCCTACTTCTAAAATGGAAGTTGTTACTAGTGGTTATCTGGTTCTTCTGTCACCATAGGTCCTGGTAGTGTAGGAGGCAGGTACTTTGTATTTTAGCTTATAGGTTGTCAGATTGTAAGCTACTACATCTCACCTAAGTGAAGAAGACTGTACATCTACTAGTACATGAATCAGAATTGTTTGATTTTAAGTAGTGACCTGTTCAAGATAGTCATTTATTTTCATTTCATGTGAATATCCAACTATAAGAAGCCTAGGGACAATAAGAACAACCCTATAATTTTCTGTAATGAAAGCGCTCATAGCTTTCTCCTCCACCACCCTGTGTGACTTTCTTACAGTCTAAAATAGAGTATCCACCCCAGCATATCAGCTATAGAACAGAGGAAGGTAGAAAGAAGAGAGAAAAGCCATTACCATCTATCTTTGGGGGAACATTTCCAAGATTCTGCCAAATATTATTTCCACTCATAACATGATTTGTTATGCTTAATACAGGTCTGCCATGTTTACATACAAAATCAGAGAAACACTTTCTTTATTAGCTACTTTGGTTTCCCGTAAGTTACCATAGAGTGAGTGGCTTGAGAAACGGGTATTTATTTTCTCACTGGTATGGATGCTGGAATATTAAGGTTCTGATGATTCTGATTCTGCATAGGGCTTACAGATGGCCACTTCACACAGTGTCCTCAGATGCTCTTCTTCACAGGGTGTGTTGTACGGTCAGGGTAGAGAAGACCCTCTCCTGTCTCTCTTTGTAAGGATGTTAATTTTATCAGATCAGGGATTCATCCTTATAATATCATTTAACCTTTAAACACTTCCTAGATCCCTCATCTTAAAATATAGCCACACTAGGAGGTTAGGGTTTCAAACTATGAATTTTGAGAAGAAACAAGTGCTCAGTCCATAACACCTTGTATGGCAATGTGATGAGGATAAACCAAGCTTCAGAAGGAAGAGTATTACCAAAGAAATCAAAGTCTATTCTGAAAACTTTTGTATTCTGAAATATTTGTAGAGGGAGACAGGACATTAGAGAGGGAATAGGAGATGTAATGATGCAAACAAGAGACAGAATTGGTGGGACAGAGGAAGCACATGTCATAGAATGCTGGAAGGTCCCAGGAGCTAGAACAGGCATGGAAACAGGTACTATACTGGCATCTCTAAAATGAAAAAATCCTGTCCATAACTGAATTCAGCAGAATAAAGATTCCGAGAACATTATCATGCACAGTTGTTACATCATCTATGCAATATTTATCTCCTGACTTATAAAACAGAAAAATGAATTTGTTTCATTTAAGCCACTGTTATTTAGTGTAATTTCCAGCCCAAATGATGCACTTCATTTTTCTTCTCTTTTATTTCTTTCTAAAAGGTTCACTTTTAATTTTAAATGTTGTCTCTAAAGGCATATCTATGACATATATGATAAAATTCTGTCTTTAAAATATACCATTGAGGCATTTGAAGATACACAGATTGAGAACTATTATAGCTAAGATATCCAGAAGAAACTGTGTTAAATACATGATACCCATCTAAGTCTCACAAGTAACTGATATTAACACAGGTATTCTAGATAAGTAGCAAAGTTTTTTTTTGAAGACAGTTCAATATTGAATAGTGTATACTCAAAAATTTTATGAATGTGTAACTATATTTGGGCCACATGAGATATACAAATACAGAAATACATCTATACTATTATTATTGGCAGATTTATACAAAGTATTTTAAATTTGATATTTTATCATTCTAGGGCTATATTTAAAATGAAATGATAAAATTTTACCTAATGAAGTGTAAATTTAATAAAAGTTATCAATATATTTGGTCACAGGAGTTCTTTGTACCCATAAATTTATAAATCCTCTAAACACCTTTTATGTGTTTCATATCTTCCAATATTTACCATATCAGAATGGAAAAGAAAACAATTATTCAAATATTTATTGATTTTAAAATATTGCATCCACTCCATATTCAAAAATAGTGAGAAGAATGTTTTACATGTTTGAGAATCTATTTAGTGTCTGGTTCAGTAGATGAGATTTTTTACATCTGTTTACACACTTCACCTTTTCATTATATACGCGATGCAGCTTGTCAGAAAACTTCATGATACACCGATGAAAGACTGAGATTGAGAAAACAAGATATTTCCACAGTATTACAATTAAAGTTATTTTGGCATTGTAACTCACTTACAAGGCCTTTTGAGAATACTTAGTGTGTTCTTGAGCTACATTTTAAGAATCACTATTATTTAGAACAGTAATAGAAAAGAATCACATACAATCAGATCAATTACAAGAAAGTCAAAGTTCATGAAAATTTTCAAAGCTGTAAAAGGAGGAAATTTGGAGACTATACTGAGATGCCAGAGTGGATTTTAAGAATACATTTTCTCCATGATTCCTCTTGAATTCAAGAGAGGGAAAGGAATGCTTAGAAAATAAGGAAAATGAAATGGTTACTCTCAAAATCGTTAGCAACAATATTAACTGCACTAGCAGGTAAGTAGAGGTGTAATGCTAAACGTGTTCATTTAGTTTTTATTGTAAAGTGGATTAAAAACTTGAAAACATATTTCTCCAAAGAGGATATGCAAATTGTCAAGAACTATACGAAAAATGGTCAATGTTAGTAACCACCATGGAAATGTGAATTCAAATCACAATAAAACATCATCTCCTACTCTTCAAGAGGGTTGTAAAAATAAATGAAAGACAACACATGTTGGCAAAGATGTGAAACATTTGGAATCCTATGAACTATTGATAGGAATTCAAAAGGGCACAGCTTCTATGGAAAACACTGTACAAATCCCCCCCCAAATTAAACTAAAATTTAATTAAAATTTTTAAAACTAAATTAATCTCATTTTTAAGTATTTATATAAAAAAAAACAAATCAGAATCTCAAACAGATAGGACTCATAGTTCCCTGCAGCACTGGCCACTACAGTCAAAATACGGAAACCACCTAAATGTTCACTGTCAGGAGAGCTGGTAAAGAAAATGTGTGATATTTGGAGAGTGGAATGCCATCTAGCCTTTAAGAAACACGACAAGTGTGCAATATGTAGTGTTATCGATAAACCTTGAAGAAATGTGCTAATGGAATAACATGTAAGTACTTCATGCGTCCACTTTATGGACATACATAAAATGGTCCATCACAGAACAAAAAAGGGGAATGATGGCTACTGAGGGCTAGAGGAAGTGGGAATTACTATTATGCATAAAATTTTAGTCATGAGCACACTCTAAAGATATGCTGCACATTATAACAACAGCCAATTATAATATATTACACAGTTAAAATTTGTTAACTGGGTAGATCTCATAGTAAATGCTCTTATTACAATAAAATAAATTTGACAAATAATTGTGAAAACACACGCACATAAATAGGTGTGGGAAGGGGTCCAAGGTAGCGGAAAAGAAGTTCCCTGCAAGTAATTCTGCCACAAAGCTGAATCAGGACAGCAAAGGATAAACTATATTTGAGAAGAGAGTGGGGGAGAACTCCAGAAATGAGCAACAATTGATGGAAACCCTAACCAGCCATGAGCGTTGGAGAGTTAGAATAGAAACTTAGAGAGGAGGCAAGCCACAACTTCAAACTTAGCTCCCTGGCCAGAAGCAGGGACACATGAAGTGGGAAAGTGAGGGAAATTCCACAATAATTGCAAGTTTTAAACTCAGTTTGTGGAGTTGGCTGCTCTAAAAGTGACAAGGCCACTCCAAAGAAAGTACCCACTCAAGACTTCTCCCAAAACCCAGAACTCAAGCTATTACAATGGCCATTCTGGATGCCATCTTTGCTCATGAGTCTGTGGCCAAATCTTTGACCCAGCCAGAAACTTTGGTCTGGCACAAGCATCAGTGGATAGTGGTTTCAGGATCCTGAAGCTTCGGAAGCCTGAATCGAACCCACATTTATTTATGAACAGGATCTAGTGAAAGTCTCCTTCCCAGTCCCATTCAAATACCAGCTTCATCTGCATCTGTGCATCAAAAGCTGGGAGGGATCCTAGTCAATTCCCACAGTTCCACGAAGACAGCTGTCAATGGTCCTAACCCCTGCCGACACCTGCATTCACCCAAAAGGAACCAAGGAAGACCCTTCTATACCATGGCTTTAGGACTTCAGCTGCTTGTGTAAAAGAGCTCAGTTAGCACCAAGCTTGTTCACAATGAGCAGTGGAAGGGCCTCGCTTCTTCAACTTCAGGACTATCTACCAATAATAAAAGACGTCACTTCCTCAAACTGCCCCACATGATTTCCATCCTTGCACTGCAACTCCAAACTCAAAAAACAAGGCAACAACCAAAACCAAACCAAAGTACTTAGGGTAGGTCTCTGCCACGCCCTATGCCCATACTAGCACGGACGCCAGTAGTGTAAGCTTGGCTATGTCAAAACATGCACTAGAAGACACAAAAAGTATCTCCACAGACCATAGATTTCAGAACACAGCTGCCGGTGTATATAATCCAAGTGCCACATGTATTTGTCATCTAAGAACTCAAGAAGACATCATCTCTGTCTATAGCTATGTGAAAGTCACTTACAGAAAAAAACATGTTAGCACAAATTGTAAATTACCCCCATGATCTAAAGACGGCCCCCCTCATGTTCCAAAACCTTGAGGCCATAGTTACTAGCACCACAGACCTGAGCAGCATCTGTGCTTGTCCCACAGAACCTGTGAAAGGCCCTTTGCCATCTGGTGCCTGTAGAACATTGCTATTGCCACAAGCCCAGGTATTTCCCATGTTTATCCTGAGAATATGGAAGAAGGTTTTCACAGCTTGTGATTCATGAACCATGGCTACTGGTTCCACCCTTCCTGGCATCATTTGACAGATCTGGGCACAGTCTTCTTTTTCTACATCACTGCTACTGTGGTAGCTCTGCCAAAAGGGTCAATACCATCAGGAATGGACTTGGTGAAATCTTGAGACACAAAATCTTTGGAAGCTTCACTCCACTGAAAAGCCATACAACTATTTTCATGAAATGCTGCAACTGATGAGGCGCTCATAGGCACTGCTGACATCAAGCAAAGATGAAGTCACACACAGACTATGTTTTTGAGTTTCCCGTGACCTACCCAATTTCTCCACAGAGCTCCTTAGACTGTATGCTTTGGGGGCGGACCAAACGTCCGAGTCAGGGTGGCTTGTACAAGTACACCACTGGAGACTGCCTTTCTTTTCTCGTCTCCCCGCACCTTCTTCTCCTCTTTACTGTCTAACTGGGCTGATTTAAAAGACCCGGCCTCAAGCTCAGAAGCTCTTCTGCTCATTCACTCTGCTGTGGAACCTAGCATCTTTTCATTTCATTAGGTTTATGTCCTGAATTTCCTGATTGGTTCCCTTTTATTTCTTTTTTTTAAGTGAATTTTTCATTAATATCATAAATTGTTTTTCTTATTTCTTTGTAGAATTTATCTGTATTCTCTTGCATTTAATAGTTTCCTCAGAATTAATATTTTAAATTATTTTCTTAAGAAGTTCATAGATTTCCTGTACATAGGCATCTGTTTCTAGAAAAACATTTCTCTTCTTTGGAGATGGTATGATTTCCTTTTATGTTTATGTTGAGGCCCGCACATTTGAGTTTGATATTCATTTCTTCCAATTTACAAAGTAGTTTTGGAGGAGAGTTTTTCATTGGGATAAGATAAAGTAGTCAGTTGAATAGGTGATTTGGGTTTGGTGCTGAGCTCAAAACCATAGTCTCTGTGTGATTTCTTCATCTTTGATGATGGTGGCAATACCTAAGCATACCTCGCTGGTCTCTATTGCAGCATTTCATGAAAACAGTTGTATGGCTTTTGGTGGAGGTTAGGCTTTCGAAGGTTTTGTGTCTTGGGGCTCCACAGAGCAAAGGATGGCACTGAGCCTTGTGGCAGGAGGGCACCACAGTAGCTGTGGTGCTGGACAAGGAGATGCGCCCAGATCTGTCAGGGCTAGCACAGGTGACACCTGCAAGGGTGTCATGAAAAATAAAACAAAATTTCATAACAAAATAGTAAGAGTACAACAGCTAAAGCACTCCGTACTACCTTCAAAGTAGTTAGAGAACAAGACATAGAACAATTCTTACAGAGAATAAACAAATAATACAGAATTATGCTTTCAACAAATTAAGATAAACTAGTTGTATAGATGAAACAAAGTAGCGCATATATAGTTTTCCAGCTTTCTTTAAACATTTGTTTAGAGTATCTTCCATTTATTCATGATGTATTATTTATTCATCTCTATGTATTTGATTGTACATGTGACTGAATGCAGGGCCTCCTTCCTGGTAGGAGCTACTGTAAACCTTGTTTTATTTTTCATAAAATAAACATAAAAATGGTGATTTTTAAAAATATTTTATTTGAAATGGACAATTTTAGTTAATATATTCAAGGTTTATTTGTTATAATGACTCAAGAACTGTTAAAATCTAAGTCATCTTCTAATACTTACAAAAAGATGTGAAATATTTACATTCTAAAGTCTAAGGAACATTTCAATCCTATGGGCAACACTTATTAAAACATAATCTCACAATACTTAATTTCTCTATTTGTAAATTGTTCCATGGAACAGGAAAAAGACGAAACTGTTGTAAGCTTAACCTTTATCCTGATATTGCTATCTCAGAAAACACAAAAAATAAAAATAAAACAGAACAGTCTCATTTGCAATTGAAGAACAAATGTTTAGCATACTCAAATTGAGTATTTACCATTCAAACAAAAACACAATGGCTTAGGTTTGATTAAAGAATGCAAACATAGTTAAAAGTAAAAAAAATATGATTTAAATCACATGTAACATTAAAATAAAGCCCTTAATAGGTTTGAAACAGCAAAAATAATCCTCAAACAGTATTAATGCTTTGTATTTAAAACAGTATTTTTAAATATAACTTTGAGAAAGTAGTAACTTTCTTACTTTGATGAAGATTATCTATCAGAAATTACAAAACCATATTTAAAGATGAATGATTATTATGAGGATATGGACATCAAAGTCAGAAAAGGGGGCCAGGGATTTAGCTCAGTGGTTCCACCTCCTGCCTTGCAAGCACAAGGACCCAAGTTTGATCACTGGTACAAAAGAAAAAAAGAGAGATGAGGGAAAAATACCCACTTACCACCACAAACATTCTACCACTTCAAACGATGGGACAATAATCACATTAGAAAGTATGATTTTGAGAAAAAGAAAAATGACCGTATTGTAAATACATGATTTGAAAGTCTAAATTAATTGAAAAATAATTGTAATTTGTAAGATAACTAAAGAAAGTCTAGGTAATCCTTCATAAAATCACTAGCTTGAAATTATGATTTAAAATATTTTCAAACCTCAACAAAAATCTTTTCTATTAATCATATACATATTATATATATGAAATAGGTGAATAAAACTAAACAGCTTAATGAAAACAAGAGATACAAAGATATAAGTTTTCCTTAATTAAATGACCCAATGTTGTCACAACTGTTTTCACATAATCAATTTCTGCATATAATATTAAAAACATCTTTTATTGTATAAGTTATTTTCAATTTTATTTGAAGAAAACAAAGCATAATGAAGACTGGCTTGCACTATTAAAAATCAACGTCATAAAATTAGAATGTTTAAAATATTTTCAAATAAGCAGATACAAGAATATCAGTAGAAAAGCAGTAGATGATGTTCATATAATTTAATTACTATATATAAAAATAGTTTTATCTTTGAAACTGCAGGGCACTTGCAGCCTGATCCACTTAATTTAGAACTCACACAGTGAATGTCATGTGAATTATGTTTCTCCATTTGCTTTTGGTTTGCCTGACAAACAAAATGTTCTTACAAAATTCACTTAAATTTCCTTGACTTGTCTTCTATTTAGTGAAATAAAAAGCAACATGAGGTTAAAAAAAAAAAAAAGGTTTTATCTTTACCATACTGTAAATCTAATGGGAAAAGGATTAAAAGTAAATAATAAAAACAGAAAAGTGTTAGAATGAAAGTATTTATCATTTTATAATCTTAGGGCTGGGAAGAACAATTTTAAAGCTTTAGCCAAGGAATGGATACCCCAAATGCTCACAGATTTGATTATGTTAGAAATAAATTTTCTGAAAAAGCACATATGATACAGGCTAACTTTACTGAAAAGTTCCTTTTCAAATTAAATGGACTATAGCTCTATCTAGAAACTCCATCCATATCAACAGAATAAACAAAATTGATGAATGAACGAAGAAAAATAAAGAAAATTTACAAAGCCAAGTCTCAAAGTAAGAAATAAAAAATAGTCAATTTTAATAAAAATTTACCTTAAACAATGTTAAGTATGCTGATGTTAAATCTCCATTATTTTTAGTAAAGATATTTTATAGTTTAGGCATGTCCACACGAAGTACATGTTTCCTCAAAATTATATTTTACAAATATCTTTAAAATGAATTATCATACTATAGCAAGAAGGAAAACTAAGTTACCCATGAGATATTTTGAAGCAGGAATTAATTGTGCTGAGTTTAATGAAAGTAGACACTCTAATAATAGGAAAGTGCTTATTAGGAAAGGATCCTACAACAAATTTAGTTCACATCTATGTACACAGAAACCCAAAATAGGAAATAGATGGAAATGTGCAATAGGAATATGGCTGTAGAAATACAGAAAGGAGACCAAAATAATGCCAGAAAATCTGTCTTTAAATAAGAAAGAGTGGGTTTAAGGCTTGAGGTCTGGAAAATGAGACAGACAAGAATAGATGGACATATACGTGAGCCAGTTTTCTGCTTGTATAAAAATAGGCCTTCCTTCCCAGTAGGTTTCCCAAAAACCCAAAGAAACTCTGAGTACTAAAGTAAGTGAAATTGAAGGATATCCTGTATTTTTCTAGCATATTTATAAGTTAAAGAAGAAGACTACTTATGGTAAGTGGAAGTGTAGACAAGTGCTTTTGCACATGGAACAAAAGAGCACTTTCAAATGGTGTATTTGGTGAATGAAAGTCTATGAATACATGGTCAGTTGCCTCTTGACTGGTCTAAGAAGGTCAAAGAGAGCAAGTATGTGAGAGTTCTTCGTGAATAGCTGAAAAGAACCTATGATTATGAAAAATCTTAATGTTTTCAATAAGGTAAAAATATAGACATCTTATTGAAGAACATTAAGAATAAAGAGATTTTTATTTACATCTCTATTTACATTTATCTTGTGACTCCTAGGAGAAAGATGATACACTATACATTTTTTAATATTTAAAGTTCATAGAAAACAATTGAATTTTTAAAATTGAGTTTAGTGGTACATTTTAGGGATATAGTACAGTTACATTCATCATTGGGATCTTGAACCTCCACATGACAGGTCTTGGTTTGCATTTTTTCCCCTTACCCCTGCCCTCCCTTCACCCCCTCCTCCCCTCCCCATTTACAAACACTTTATTTCCATCTTTTCATTTCCTCACATTTTTTTTCTTTTCCCTTATTACTTTTAGATAGACTTTGTATAAGGTAGATGTTAAGGGAAGACTATAAAATAACCATGTGACATAATTTATGAGGATCTTCCTTATAACTAGTACTTTATCTATAATCTCTCTCATTTTTCTGTCTGAAGTTTAAATTACTGAACTTTCCATCATTCACTTTAATGCACAAAATATTTGTAGACCAAAAATATAAATATTCTCTGGTTCCTTTTCCTCCCCTTTTCCAGGATGTGTGAAGACATTAAGTACATTCTCTGTTCAGTTCTTTCATTTCTCTAGTGATCTGTCAACAAACCTCTGCAAACCCCACGGCTGTGAGTCTCAGATTGTGTATTAATCTAGAATTCACTTGCTGCCTTCCGAAATTACTTCTACAATCATTGGGTTTTTCTTATTCATATATTTATACAGCAAGACATACTAAATAGTGCCACAGGTTGACTTCCAGAAAACAGGTATCAAGGCATAATTAACATGAAAACAAACAAATTATGGGAAGTCACACGTATCAAAGAAAAATGGGGTGAGAGGCATGAGCCATGACAGCCAAAGTTTCTCTCTGCTCAGCCAAAAACTGGAGCAAACTGTGTAGTGTGAAAGCTCCAGCCCCACACTGAGCAGAAATGATCAGATCCTTGTAAAGCCGAATAGCTTGCTATCAATTCTTTGGAGTCTACCTAGAGAATAGCATGACCTTGCCTTGAAAATAGAGGTGGATTTAGAAAACTAGCAGGTTGAGCTATAAACTATAAACTAACCATATTCCTTGCATGTAGGCAGCAACAAATGGTATCTAATATTATCTATCTGTTGTCTGTATTGCATACCTCCATCCTTGTCTTTTTCAACTAGCTACAAAGTCTTCTCCCTGTAATTAGTAAAGTCTTAAGTAAAGGATATATGTCTTATTTATTTTCTTTTTACTACTAGAGACTATCAGAGTGACAAAAAATGCATGTGATAAATAGCTGCAAATCTTTATTAAATTGTTGAATTTATCCCCTTACATGCTTAAGCTGTAGTTTGCTTCTAAGTCATTAATGTTGGTTCTTTGACCTCAAAAGAAAGATGCATTAAATAAAATTGCCCAGCCTCTATCAGCCATATAGCATCTTCAGATAAATGGCATATACTTCCAGCTGACATGAAAAGCCATTACTTCTCAAAATCCTTAATACTCAAGACAACTCCCAACTCCTTAATACCCATTAGATGTAGGGGATGGACTGACTAAACTGGGCTTGAATTTGTATAACTTGTTTGATTGTACACTTTTTAAAAATCAAGTCCTACCCAGCAAGTTTTTCCTTGTTCTCCCTCTGCCTTTACAATTTCCAGTACAGAACTTACTTGATTCCAATTCTAAGCCTTGAAGTTAACTACAATGCTAAACACATTCTAAGTACCCAATAAATACCCATATTTCAAGTAAAACTATATTTTATTGAGTTTCAAAATGACTGCTAAAAATAATAGAAGTTGATTTTTAAGAGTCTTAACAATACAATTGGAAATCTTACTTCTTAACAGTATAACAACTACTACATTCCATCAACTTATCATTATTTTCCAGTGTAAGGAAACACAACTCACCAACCAATAAAATAATTGATGAAAAAAATAACCATAAGGTTTTTTAATATCTCACATATTAAAGTGGGTGACCAACTACACATCTTGTAAGTCTGATATAGTATCAGTCCCACCAATATTTTCTTAGTATCACTAATATTAAATAAGACAAAGAAGAAAGCAAGAAGCCAATTTGATATTTCTTGGCCTACAATATTATGCAACCAATTATTCTCTCCCTCTTCCCTCCATAGTTGCCTCAATTTAAAGTCTATGTAAAGTAATCAAAACCATCAACTGCACTGAGTTTTCAGGTATATAATATAATGACATCTCACCCTGATTTGGCGGCTATAGTTGGCACAGCCCTCAAAAATGCTATCTAGGTAGTTTGTGATATAAATTCAACCCTGAATTGTCCATTGGTAGCTCTGAGGAACGTAAATCCTTTCTCTCACTTACTCCATAGTCTGTGTAACAAATCATCACATTTTTGTAATAAAAAGAGAACTACACTTCACCAAAGAAGACGCACAGATGGCAAGTAAGGATATAAAAAGATCTTCAACCTCATTAGTCAGTAAGGAAATTATAAATGAAGATAATAAGAGGTATCACTCCATACCTGCTAAACAGCCCATCTTCAAAGCACTAAACACCAAAAGCTGGGGAGAATATGTGGCCAAGCAACCTGGTATTCATTGTTAGTAGAGTATAAAATGATGCAGCCACTTTGCACACTTGTGTGTAAGATTTTTATAAAACTAAATATACTCAACACAGAATTCAGCAATCATATTTCTTGGAAATGATCTACTTGGAAACATATAAAAATACATACGGATATTTTTAATAGGTTTATTTGTGCTTGCCAACCTGGAAGCAGCCAAGATGTGTTTTAGTACGGATAAACCTGTAGACAATAGAGTATTATTGAGAGCTTTAAAAAATGGGTTATCAAGCCAAGATCTGACATGGGAGAAACTTAAATGTGTATTTCTCAGTGAAAGAAATCAATGTTAAAAGGTTTTGTACTGTGTGCCCCCAACTATAGGACATTCTGGAAAAGGCAGAAGTGTGGAAATGGCAACAAGATCAGTGTTTGCCAGGAATTAGGTGGAGAGAAAAATGAAAAGACAGAGCACAAACAATTTGGGGTGCATGGAAAAAATTGTGTATGACACTACAATGCAGATATGTGTCAGCAAACTAAGAATTTCAGGTGCTAAGTATATGTTACTGTTAGCTTTAACAAATGTACTGTTAGTTTTAACAAATGTACCACTGCAAAATGCAAGGTGAGTACTGGGGAAGTTATGTGTGTAGGAATAATGGGTATTTTAGAAATCTCTATATTTTTCTCTTAATTTTGCCTTGAACCTAACAATGCATTTAAAATAAGGTTCACTAATTAAAAACAAGAAAAACTGATATGATGTAAGATATAATATGATATGATACAAAACAGAAGTCCCTAAAGACACATTTGTTATAAATGTTCTACATTTATGTTATAAAAAAGTAGGTAAAAACTTTTACCCATTACAAAAAAAATATTTTACTTTGCAAATAAAACACAGAACTTGAAAAATATATAGAACTCTCAGAAAGAAATCAATATCACCTAAAATTTACCACACTAATAACTACTGTTAGCATCTTGATAACTATGCTTTAATCTATTTCTATGCATATGGAACATAAAATAATTTGTTTATAATTTTAGTCTTTATTAAAACATAATATATCCTCTGGTTTATAACAGCAAATATGAATATATAAACATTTAAGAGGATATATTTAATAATAATTAATGGACCAAGTACACCGGAAAGTTTATATTTGAGAACAATTTTATTTCATTAACAAAAATGCCATTCAACATGGCATGTATATAGTTCCATCAGTCTTTATTATGGGAAAAATAATCTTTGAAAATAAGCAAAAATCAGTTAAATTGTTCTAGTGTGAAACCACATCAGTAATTCTTTTTTTTTTTTTTTTTTTATTGAGTTTATTGGTACATTTAGGGATACAGTACAGTTACATTCATTGTTGGGATCATGTACCTTTACATGGCAAGTCTTGATTCTCATTTTTTTCCCCTTACCTCTGCCCTCCCTTCACTCCCTCCTCCCCTCCCCATCTACAAACACTTTATTTTCATCTTTTCATTCTCTCACATTTTTTTCTTTTCCCTTTTTGTTCTTCTCCTACGTATCACACCTTCCCTACACCTTTAGCTCCTTTCCTCCCATTTCTAAATGTCAGTAATCTTATTAGAATCTTATGCATTGTTGCAGAATATTCACACCAGGGAAACTATTTGGTATTTACACATGTGGGACTTATTTATTTCACTTAGGAGTATATCTTCAATATGTATCCATTTTCCTATGAATGAATCTATTCTCTCGCTCTTTATGGCTGAGTAATATTCCATTTGATAGAAAAACCACAACTTCTTTATCCAGTTTCCAACGGATGGGCTGTCACATCAGTAATTCTTAAGCATGACTTTAGTACCGTCGAATGCCATATTAGATTATGTCGGATGTTTTCTGGACTTCTTTAGTGCTACAAAGGAGTACAAGGTATAAAGGTATAAGCATTCAGTGCAAAGTTTTCAGAGAGTTTCAGAGAAATTCCTTCCAAAAACGCTGTAGTAGGTTATCCTGCAGACAACTTTTCTGTTTTTGTTTATAACCAAGTAGAACTAAGCATCTGCTCCAGAAGATAAATCATAACAATGGATGTGAAATGTTGTCAAAATGGACAGTATTTGTTAAATTCTAAGAAAAGATTAGACCATGATTCTAGGACACAAACTGTCAAAAGAGAAATCTGCAAGTTTGATTTCTTCCTTGTTCCTTCTCCTTTCCATTCCTTTCCCTCCTGCTTCCTTCTCTCATTCTTTTCAATGAGGTTTAACTAGTAAAGGTTCCTGACTATTACTTTCTTAACTCACTGATCCTTTCCTCTCCTTTTAACAAGACTAAATCATCTAAATGAAGCCTCCAATTTGAAGAGAGGGACAGGGAAAAAGAACAAGCAGTATCACTACCATAAATAAAGTGCCTCCACCTCCGTCCCTAATGAACCCCTTTCCTTTTGGTCACAATGAGTTCAACTATTTCCCACACTATATCTCTGCTATGATTCATGTTTGAAATGTAGAGGATACATGAAATAAGGCCATGCATTTACACAAAGTACAAGAAATGAAGAAATCACCTCATGGTCAAGCTTATGTTAGTATAATTTTATAAGGAACTTGAAGTTAAGGCCCCAGTGAGGAACTGCTGTGTTTGCTATGACTCCCTGTATGTTTCCCTAAGTGATCTCTGAAGTCTGTGGCAAAACAGATTTTAAATCTTCTTAGGTGTCGCAGAAAACTCCATACCAATAGTATGCAGATTTCCCTAAAATATATAATAATAGTATCCAAATTTCCCTAAAAATTGTTTTAGCTGAACCACCACAATCCTGAAATTATATTTGTCCAACTTAATCCACACAAGCAACAACCATCCCTCTGACTAATATCTGTAAGGGACAGATAGATAATTCCCAAAATGTTCCACATCCTCAATTTATTCTATTCTGACACAGTTTCTATCATCACATATATTCCGCATAGCTGCTGTCCTTTGGTTCTGTACAGTGTTTAACATTGATTCCTCCTTCACAAATTCTGGGAATTTATTTGGACATTTGGTTTATAAACGTATTTCTGAAGTGAACGTAACTTCACTCCTCTCACTAATTTAACTTTAAGTTCCTAAAGATATGGGACGTTTTAAGCCCTTTAAATCTCTTTATTCCCAAACACAAAACAGATTCAGACATTGATTACTTCATCTAAATACGGAACTCTGAATAAAATTCTGTCTAATCATTTCTATTGCTTTCTTTATGCATTTTACGAACTCCAAATTTTAAATGCTAATCTGTTTCCACTCCTCCTCCTTTCACCATTTCTTGGGTCCAAGGTTCTCTTAGGCACTGTATGGTGTTCTTATTATAGTTTCTTATAAACTCAAAGGCACAAGGAACTAGATAGATAGGTAGTGAAAATAATTAAAGAATAGTATATTAAGCAAGTGAGTTGAACAGGAGACTGCAAATGAATCCAGAGGAAGGGTGAAAGCCAAGTCTATTCAGAAGAACAATAATTCATTGAAAAATGAATCTTACACTCTAAAATAATTTCCATTACTTTAAGAAACTGAGCATAAGACAATGTTTACAATATTATGCTAATTGTAAACAATGAAAATACATATATGAAAGAAGAGCTATTACAAAGTGAAATTAAAAGTGATGCATTTCATAGAATTACTAAAAATATGAGATAAATCTAACCCATCAGAATAATTGCAGATTTCTGTGCATAAAATTTAAAAGCCAAAAAGTTAAGCAACAATGTAATTCAATACTTCAAAGAAAATAACTGTCAAACTACATTACAATATGTAGCAGAGCTATCCTTCAGAATTTATGTTATACATTTTGATCCTTATTTACACTTTCAGTTTCTCAAATTAAGGAAACTATTGGTATTTACACGTGTGTATTATTTATTTCACTTAAAAGTATGGCCTCTGTGTGCATCCATTTACAATAAATGTCAGTATTTTCTCATTCTTTATGGCTGACTAGTACTCCATTTTATAAAAAAAAATCTTCTTTATCCAGTCCCTGATGAGCAATTGGGCTGTTTGTGTGAAATAGGAAGAAAAGGTCTAAAGTGGAAGGGGAACTGTGAGAAGTAGGGGAAAAGGAAAGAAGAGGAAAAGATGGGAAAAGGAGAAAATAAAAATAAAGTATTTTTTAAATAGGGAGGGGTAGAGGGCTTGAGGGAGGGCAGGGAAATGGGAAAAAAATAAAACCAAGATACATCATGGAAAGGTACAAAATCCCAATGATGAATGTAAAATGTACCAATTAACTTAATGAAAAAAAAATAGAGAAAATAAAATTAATAATAAAAAAGAAAAGAAAAAAGACACATCTGGCAGACTGGACTAAAAAACAATAAAAATTCATCATAGGGACTATACCAATAAAGTGAATGAAAAAACAAAACAAAACAAAACAGCACGAGGCCTGGGATTTAGTTCAGTGGTTCTGGCACCTGCTTTGCAAGTGCAAGGATGTGAGTTCGATCCCTGGTACCAGGAAACAAACGAACAAACAAACAAACAAACAAAAAACAGCAGTTAACAATTAGAAATAAAACTCTTTTCTTTAAAAAATAAACAGACGGGGATTTAGCTCAGTGGTTCTGGTGTCTGCCTCACAAGTGCAAGGACCTGAGTTCGATCCCCAGTACCAAAAAGTAAATAAATAATTTAAAAAATAAAGAAATCTTTGTTTCCTGCATGGTATACACCTCACCAGCATAGATATGCATAGACTGAAAATGAAAGTATGGAAAATGATATTCTGTGTGAATAGAATCCAAAAGCAAAGAGGAGTAACTGTACTCATCCACCAAAGCAATGTGAAAAGTAAATTTTGTCAGAAGTGAAAACAAAGCCAGAATAATAATAAAAGGAACAACCTATCAAAAAGTTATAACAATTGTAAACATGTATGCACTGAACCTTGGCAGTCCCAATTCACAAAGCAAAACTGATAGACAGGGCCCAATACAATAATAGTGAGTGACTTCATTATTCCACTCTCAACAACAAGGACATCATCAAGAAAAAAATCAACAACAACAAAACAGAGTTAAACTACACCATAGATCAAAGGCACTACAGTCATCTAAAGAACATTACATCTTAAAAACTGCCAAATACACATTTTTATCAGGAGCTAATAGATCATTCTCCAAAGTAAATCACTGTCCTTAAAGAAAGTTTTACAAAATACACATAATTAAAATAATTGTTTAATCTTCTCAGACCATCATGGAAGGAAACTTAAAATCATAAAGAAAAACTACAGAAACTCTACATATGTGTGGAAGACTGTGGTTTTGAACTATGAGTGTGTCACTGGAGAGATCACAGTCAAACTTTAAATGCTTCTAGAATGGAAAGAACGGGGAAATATAACACACCAGAACTTGTTGGATACAAAGAAGGCAGTTTTAAGAGGATATTGCTATTGGTACCCATATCAAGGAGTCAGATTTCAAATAAATAATGATGTATCTAAAGGTCTTAGCAAAACAAGAAAAAGAAAAAGAAAACCTAACCTAACAGAGGGGAAGAAATCACAAATATTAGAGCTAAAATTGGGCCAAGGATTTAGCTCAGCGTTTGCACCACCTGCCTTGCAAGCACAAGATCCCAAGTTCGATCCCTGGCACACACACACACACACACACACACACACACACAA
>NW_022900945.1:9413120-9504661 GCF_012274545.1 Fukomys damarensis
ACACAAAGCTTGAAACAGAGAATAAAAATACAATACAAAAGACAATAAAATGAAGAGTTGATCTTTTAAAAAGTAAAAGATTGATAAACCTTTAGCCAAATGAAACAAAAGTGAAAGAAACTCAAATCAATACAATTAGAGATGGAAAGGGGGATCTTGAAACAAATAACACTAAGCACCATTTTAAAAATATATATTTCAATAAAGCAGAGTCTCAAAGAAATGGATAAATTTCCAGACCTATATTACCTACCAAAATTAAACCAAGAAAATATAAAAAACTTACATAACAATCAATGAGATTGAAACAATAAAATATCTCACAACAAAGAAAAGCCAAGGCCCAGGGATGGTTCACTGACGGATTTCCCAATTTCTTTAAAAAAGAACCAATACTCCTAAAACTAGTTCATGAAACAGAAATAGAAGAAACAATTCCAAATATCCTCTATGAGACCAATATCCCTCTGATTAAAAAAAACAAAAAGACAAGGACACACTCACACACAATGAACACAGATGCAAAAATTTCTTGATAAAAAAACTTGCAAACAAAATTTAGCCACATTAAAAGAGTTATACACCATCACAATGGTTATGCTTGATAGCATACATGACTGGCTTGGGATTATTAAAGCACACATCTGGTGTGTCTGTCTGGGTAACGGGACTATGACTTTACGACTTGTCCTTTGGGTCAAGTTCTGGTCCTCTCTGGTGCTCTTCTTTGATCTGCTTCCCAGCTTCAATGAAGTAAGTAACTTTCCTCTATACTGTGGTTAGGACCTGAAAAGTTCCCCTCAACTCTCATAAGCTCACAGGGACGGCTTTTTGAGAATGACTGGATGAAGGAGCACTGTCTTCTTCGGTAGATTCACCCACTGCTAAGTTCACTGATTGATGTGCTGTTGGGAGTTACAGTCTACTTATAAAAGGCAGCTCACTGGACCGGGTGAACTGGAAGGATCTATCTCCTTCCCCAGGTCCTGCCTTTTTCCTGTACTTCCGGTCCACCAAAATGTAAGCAATTTTTCTCCATGCCAGGTCCTTTTAACACAGTTTCTGCCTTGAAGCCAGCTGACCATGGCCTGTAACTGTAACCCATAGTAAATCTCTCCTCCTTTAAATTGTGGGTATCAGGTACTTTGTTTTAGCAATGAGGCAATTAAAACAAATTTTGGTACCAGAGAATTGGGATAATTCCTGTGACTCTACCTGACCACATTATTTAGAAGTCTTCAGAACTTCAGAACAAAGGAGTTGGAAAATTTTGGAGATGCTTACTAGAGAATTCCTAAAGTGCAGTAAGCAAAGAGTGATAGGAGATTTTGGTCAGATATCAGAAAATGAGAATACTGATAGAAATGCAGTGACGAAAGATCAGTATGACGAAGTTACAATTGGGAATAAAGTCTCCACTGGCAGTTAAATTACTTGGCCATGTATGTATAATACGCTGTGGAAAAAAAAAAAACCTGTCTACATTTTCCCCACGTCCTGAGAACTTGCAAGAGATTGAGATTAATGATGGTGAAATAATCTAGCACTGAAAATTCAAGACAGCCTAAAGAAAAGGCTTTGACATGGCTATAGGCAGGTTTAAAGTGAGACTCAGGAGCAAAATCCTATTTAAAAAGTTTGGAATTTTACATAATAGTAACATCCTTCAAAGTTTGGGCAAAGGAGATAATAGTTGTTAAGAAGATAACCATTCAAAATGCAAAAGTTCTTTGCATCCAAATGATAGCCTTGAGGGTATCTCAGGTATCAGCAAACTTCTACACTTTACTCTCTCAAGGGTGCAAAAGGATAATGGTAAACTTCTTTGAATGCTTTTGCTTTGAAGACAGAGCTCCTGAGAAACCTGCTTTCTGGTAATTGCTTTCTGGTATGCCTTTGTCAGTACTCATCTATGCAGACATTTGGAGACCTCTGCAGCCATTGTCCAAGGGAGCCCAGCTACTGATTAATATAATGGTAGACCTCGGAATCATCCATGCTGTGCTGGTTTTATAGGAATGCTGAATCAAGTGTTGAGGAATTAGTGAGGAGATTTCAGTAGGTGGCCTGGAAAACCAGGCAGTCCACCTTTGTGTGGGCATGGAGTGAAGCTATGACAATGAAGTCAAACATTTAGTGTACATCCCACAAAGATGGAGAAGCCAGGAACACCGAACATCTGAAAAAAAGTCACAGGCAGTAAGCAAAGCTGACCCAAGAGAGAGACCATGAAGGCACAATCTGCAATACCACAGAGGAAGGGCCAGCTAAGCCTTTTGGACCTCCCATCTCATCAAAACTTGGCTCATGGATATAGAGTTAGAGAATTTAATATGTATTCTGCTGGGTTTTGGTCCTATTACTTTCTATGCACTTATTTCTCCTTTTCAGAAAGGCAACATTTATCCTGTACCATTATATGGTACCTATGTTCCCGTGTTTAACTTTCTTTTCGGGGGGGTACCGGGGATTGAACTCAGGATGTTACGCTTGAAAGGTAGGCAGTAGTACCACTGAACTAAATCCCCGGCCTGTAACTTTATTTTTGATTTTTAAAGTGGCTCAGTCTAAAAACTTGTATCAGAGGAGAATTTGGACTTGGATACTTCTGCAATACTAGCATGGCTAAAACTTTAGAAAACCTTAGAGATGGACTAAATGTATATTGTATAAAGAGATGTTTAAGAATCTTTTGGGGGCCAGGGGTAAAATGTGGTTTGGATCTAGAATATCCCTCATAACTCTCATAGTGGGGGATTCTGGAGGGTGGCTGAATCATGGGGAGACCATAATCATTTGTAGATTAATACACTGGGGAGTTCAGTATTTGCGTGTGCTGTTGTGGGGGAGGCTTGGTAGGAAGAGGTAGGTCTTTGGAGGCATGACCTGGAAGGGTATATCTCTCTCCCAAGACCTCCCTTTGCTCTTTGCTTCCTGGTCACCATAATGCACGGAGTCTTCAGTTTGCCTACTTATCAGGTCTTTCCACTGTGCTCCTTCTGCCTTGGATCTAGCTCAGCAGGAACTGTCACTGTAACTCAAAATACTTTACAATGTCCTCTCCGTGTTGCTTCTGCTTTGGGAAAAGGTAAAGGTGGACTAAAACTTCTGGACCTGTGAGGAAAATTAAATCTTTCCTCCTTTAAATTCTGGGTGTCAGGTATTTATCTCAGAAGTGGGAAAGCTGACTGACACAACCATATTCAAGTTAGTTTCATTCTAGGAATGCCAAGATGGTTCACTATATACAAATCAATAAATGTAATATTCTACACAAATAAAATCAAAGAACAAAAACCAGATGTTCATCTCAATTGAGACAGAAAAAAAATCTCTGGCAAAATTCAACATCATTTCATGGTAAAAATCCTGTAAAAAACAGGTATTAAAGGATCATGCCTATATATATAATAAAGGCTATCTACAACAAACCCAGAACAACCTCATATTGAATAGGGAAAAAATTAGAAGTATTTACTCTAAAATCAGAAATTAGACAAGAATATCCATTCTCAGCAGTCCTACTCTACATAGTACTTGAATTTTTAGCCACAGCAATTAGGTAAGAGAAAAAAATAAAAGGGATATAAATAGAAAAGGCAAAAGTCAAATTATTATTCTTTGTACACAATAAAATTCTATATGTAAAGATCCTAAAGAGTACACTAAAAGACATTTGGATCTTTTAAACAAATTCAGCAAAGTATTGGAACACAAAATCAACATTTAAAAATCAATACCCATTCTATTTGCAAATGATGAGAAAGAAATCAGGAAAATTCCATTTATAATAGTTTCAAAAAACTGAGCAGGACTCAACCTAACCAATAATGTAAAATACCTCAAAAATTAAAACTGCAGAATACTGAAGATAGAAATTGAAGAAGATATTAAATATGGAAAGACAACCCACAGTGATGAACGGGCAGGACTCTTATTATTAAAATGTCCATATTACCAAAAATGATCTGAAGATTCAATGCAATCCTCATCAAAATTCCAATAACCTTCTTCACAGAACTAGAAAAACATTCTTAAAATCCATATGGAAACATGAAAGATCCAGAATATCCAAAGAAATCCAAAACAAAAAGCAATGAGGGAAGCATCACAATACTACAATACTTGATTTCAAATTATATGACAAAGCCAAAGGAACAATAGAATCAGAGTACTGGCACAGAAATGGTCACGAGAGCAATAGACCGGAAGTCACGAAAGAAATCTACACTACAGCAATCTGCTTCTTGACCTAGGAGACAGCCTCTTTAACAAATGGTGCTGGAATAAGTGGATATCCATACGTAGAAGATTTAAACCAGATCCTGTTTCTCACCCTCTATTAAAAAATCAATTTAAAATTGAACAAAAACTTAGGTACAAGGCCTTCAAACTGTGGAAGTGCTAGAAGAAAACATAAGAGAACCCAAGAAGTCATAGGCAAAGGCAAAGACTTCCTGAGGAGAATTCCAATGACACAGGAAATAATAGTTAAGAATCAACAACTGGGACTAAATCCAATTAACAAGATTTATACAACAAATGAATCAAGAGAGTGAAGAGACAGCCTGCAGAACTGGAGAAAATCTTTGCTAGCTACTCTTCCAACTAAGGATTAATATGTAGTATACAAGGTATGTAATGGGGTAAGGATATGACCAAAATATATTAGACATGTGGAACCAAGTATTTTAAAAATTAATAGGCACTAAGAACAGTAGTAAAAAACTAAAAAATTCTAATGTTCTCCTACAAAAATTAGCACAATAAATAAATGGGCAAATAAATTGAACTGACACTTCTCAAAACAAGTACAAATAGCCAAAAAGTGTAGGAACAGATGTTCAGCATTTTTAGCCATTGGGGAAACAAAAAGAAAAACTACCTTGAGATACTGTAACCCCAGTCAGAATGCCGATTATCAAGAATAAAAATAATAATAAATATTCACAAGAATATGTGAAAAGGAAATCCTGTTGGTAGGTATGCAAATTAGGACATTCATTATGCAAATAACTTTCGAATTAAAAAACAAAACAAAACAGAATAGATCTGCCCTGTGACCCAGGTACACCACTCCTTGTTATACCCAAAGGAATCCCACTTGGTATGCTATAAGGATACATCAATACCCATGTTTATTGTGATATAATCACAACAGTGAGGCCGCAGTTGACATATAAAATGTAGTGCTATTCCGCTAAAAAAAAGAATGGAATTATGTCATTTGCAGAAGAAATGGATAGAACTAGAGGTTGGTTTGTTATGCAGAATAAGTCAGAACCCCAAAGCCACATTTTGTATGCTTTTTCTACTACACAGTATCTTAAAAAAATAGAGAGAGAAGCATACAAGGGAAAGTATTACTAGACAACAGGCAGAGAATAAAGGGGAAGAGAGAGGGGATATAAATCAAGGTAAAGGTGGATGATATGATTACATGTCATATATCAAAATGCCACATGGAAATAAAACACCTTGTAAAATTAATTTGCTCCAATATAAATGTATTTGAAAAAGAAATATAATCGTGAAAGAAAATAGAAATGGAAAACTCCTTAATAAATATATGTAACCAAATTTTGTAATATTAAAAGTACTTGCAAAGCCTTTAAAATATTATATTCTGTGTAACTTTATAGACATTAGATAAAATAGTATTTCAAAGGGATGTCAGGGGTATGGGGAAAAAATGAGAACCAAGACCTGTCATGCAAGGGTACAAGACCCCAATGATAAATGTAACTGTATGGTATACCTAAAAAGTACCAATAAACTCAATAAGATTAAAAAAAGATAAAATAGCATTTGAAAAATGAATGTTATTCCTATGCATGCAAGCAACAGTCACTTCCCAAACTTTACATACATGCATAAAATATATATTATATATTAGCACATATATATTTAAAACACATGCACTGGCTATCAATATATCCACATATATCCAAACTAGTTATCAGTCTACAAAAATTAGTTATCAATATAACAACAATTACAGAAAGCCTCTTTTGTTTTAAAGTATATACAGAAACAGTCGGCATGCTGTAAGGTGAATGACTATATTCTACACTTGCGTCAAGAGAAACTTCACAGGAACTTTATAATTCGATAAGCGTTTACTCTCGTGTGGAGCAATTTAATACAGCTGACTCTGAGTAGTGGTGAGGAAGAAGCTTTGAGTCAGATCCATTTGCCTTATGAGAATCCATGTTTTTATTCAGAGGGTAACTGTGACTTGAAGACTCAAGGAAGATCTTATCCCACCCAGAGCACAGGTTTTTATTTACATAGAAAGCTGCCTAATGACAGATGAGACCTTTCCTGCTTCCTTTTTATCACGCTTATGTAACTGAACATTTTATAGTTCAGGCTGCTCAGGAACAGGCTTACATATGAAGTTTATATATCACAAACACAATGATTTAAAAATTATACAAAATTTACCATCATTAATTCCACCTATAATTCTGAGTCTTCATTTCTAGCACTACCTAATGTCCAAAACAAAACAAAATAAAACCCGAAAGGTTAAAAAAGCATACTCTAACATCAGATGACCCGAGGTCAAAAGCATATGTGGATTTTTGAAAAAAAATCACTGCTGAGCCTTGGTTTCCCTATTCATAAAAGTAGTTAAAATACCTGTCTTCTGGTGTTGTGCAGAATAAACTACATTCTACATTCAGATACCCAGCACTGTCTGGTGCATGGCAAGCACTCAGTTGACATAAGTATATTTCTTTCTTTTTCCATTGTATCCTTAAAGAAACTTACTTTATCATAAAACACTAAATGTTATACTGTACACAGATAACCAATAAGTTTTCTATTAGTACTACAACTTGCAATAAATGAGAGAAAAAAATAGAGAGCATTAATTATAAAATTGTTGGGATAAGTCAATGTAATATGTAATAGTGTACTAATTGCATTACTTATACCAAGAGAATGTAAAGCAAAAGATGAACAATATAATGGAGGATATCTAAATATATAAGTTGCAACTTTAGTATCACAACTAAAATTATTTCAAGGTAATTAATCATACTAATTATATTTAACATGCTACTAATTACTTTCATGTTTGCAATGTGCAAGTTTTCCTTTTATTTTAGTTTCAGACTTGGAAAAGATATCCTTAATGACTTTGTCTTCATTGTCTTTGGTTATGTAAATCCATTTGGTGTCACAGTCTCTAATAATTTTCTCCTGCTGCTTTTTACACAAAAACGAATGGCTAAATATAAGGGGAGGGTTAACTATCCATTAGTTTTTTGCCAAAACAGTCAAAACTACTGATGAATTTATAACATCTTAGAAATTATGATGATAAATATAATACTTGTTTTTACCATATACATTAAAATACTATGTAGAGACTAAAATTTGTTCATCACTACTCATGAAGGAATAGAAAAACTTCTGAAAAATTTCTTCTGCTACAAACCCATTGAACAATTCTTTAGTAATATTTGTTATGTATTTTAAAATAAAAAGGCAGAAATAACATGACTAAATTATCAATAAAAATATAAGATAATCAGTGGGCCTTTTTCCTCCTCAGTAAATAAGTAACTGGTGTAATTTCTGGCCTACAAAAATTATATCTGTATTACATTACACAAATACCAAGGATAGTAGTCCTGAACAATAATGTTTAACAGAATATTGGACAAGCCACTAAATAATGTTCATCTTTCCGTTAGTCAAAGTAACAAAATTAAAAATAAATAGGTAAGAGTAATTTAATTCTATACTTTAATACAATATACCAAAAATATTAATGAGACCTACAAACTGCCACCATACTTAATGGTAAAACTCTGAATACCCATCCTTCTAAGATCAAAGACAAAAAACAGTATGTGCCCTCCCATTAAAACTATTCACACTGCAACACCAAGCAGAACTTGCTCCTCTATCAGTGGAAAGAACTCAACACTGTAAGCAAAGAATAATAAGATCATATTCATGTCATCACATGAACAAATAAATGGTGGAAAAAAATGCATGACCATACAAATAAATGCAGAAAAGGCATTAGAAAAAAACTCAGTAGGCCATCTTTTTTCAAAAAAAAAAATGTTTGTAAGGGGAGATCAAATTAAAGAACACCCACATCATGGAAATTACTTACCAAAAATTGATAGCATCCATTTTATGTGGCAAAATAGTAAAATCATTTGAATCAAAGTAATAACCAGGTGGAAAGTTTATTGTTACAGCACTTATTTAATAGCAGAGGTAAAACAAACTAATGCAAGAAAACAATATTCCTACTTCTCAGATGCCTCAAGTGGGCTCTATTTACTCTTTAATTCAAAATATTTTTATTGGTGACCTACATATTAGTTAAGGTAAGATATGGTAAGAGAATAAAATCTAAAATAGTGTCAGTTTACCTCTCATGCTGAGCATGGGCTGGAATACATTCATCACATGGGTTGAATGATGACATCCCATGGGAGAGGGAATACATGAAAACAAGGGTGTCCTGAAACCTCAAAAGTAGGTGTTACAGTTTCTATCTGGAGGTCCCCCAAAGCCTCATGTACTCATAGGTGGGATTTCTTGGAGACGACCGGTTCATGGGGCCCTGATACCCTTTACAGCTCACCTCCTTGTCTGAGGTGAATCCTTGGCCAAAAGAGATGCCAAAACTCTCTCAGAATTTTGGGTTATGTGTTTGGCATTACTTCTTATTTTGAGCAGAGATGAGTGGACCATCCTTATGTACTACACTCATTTTTTATTTTACTTAGTTCAGTCAGTGTCTAAGAAGTGTGTTGGGAAGTCTGTTGTTTTTTTTTATGTTTTTGTTTTTGTATTTGTTTTTTGTTTGTTTGTTTGTTTGTTTTGTTTTTTTGAGATAGGATCTCACTATGTAGTTGAGACTGACCTGGAACTCACTATGTAGCCCAGGCTGGTCTCGAACTCACAGTGATCCCCCTGCCTCGGCCTCCCAAGTGCTGGGATTACAGGCATGCGCCACCACACCCGTCTGGGAAGTCTATTCTTAATCAGTATTTTTCCTAATTCTAAATAAAAAATTCCCTTAACCTTTGTCAGCATTTTTTCTCTCATTACCATTCATCAGATATTGCCAAAGCTAGGGAAAAAAACAATATTAGGTCATTTTCACTCTGTAACTCAAACCACAAACAGGAATCACTATGTACCAGGCTGGTCTCGAACTCACAGTGATCCTTCTGCCTCGGCCTCCCAAGTGCTGGGATTACAGGCATGCGCCACCACACCCGTCTGGGAAGTCTATTCTTAATCAGTATTTTTCCTAATTCTAAATAAAAAATTCCCTTAACCTTTGTCAGCATTTTTTCTCTCATTACCATTCATCAGATATTGCCAAAGCTAGGGAAAAAAACAATATTAGGTCATTTTCACTCTGTAACTCAAACCACAAACAGGAGGAATATGAAATATAGTCCTATATTTACCTTAAATCTTATTCTTCAATTAACTTATTTTCAAAGTTAATAATAAAAATAATTTTTGTTTTCTCTGTCATTGTTAAAATATCTTAAGCATTTTTAAAATGTTGCAATATTTATATCTATTTATTTCATTAATGATTGCTTTGGTTTTCATCTGGCAGCTTCCAAAAAGTAGGGTAGTTCTTTACAATCATCTACATAAAAATCCCAAATACTTAATAAACCACATATCTAGCATAATGGAGAAAATCATTTAAATTTTTTGACTATTCTTTGTAACATTTACTTTTAGTTAATCAATACAGCACAACTTAATAGTTTGTTTACTTAATTGGTTCTGCAGATTTCATACAATTAGAAACTTTGCATGCATTATAAAAAATCTATATGCAAAATCTTAGCCTGTTAATTATGTAATTATGGTTGCTTTGGGAAAAATAGAATGCAATTTCAGAAGTTTGAAGAAAATGAAAGAAGAAAGAAAAGGTGGGAGGGGAAGAGGGAGGGAGCAAAGAATGGGAGGCGAGGATTAAAGAGAAAAAAGTGATGACAGCCACTATCAAAGCAATCTTACCAATTTGTAGTCACTCACTATGTGGTTCTTTTTTCCTACCACAAGCACCACTACACTTCTCTACAATGTACCTATAAATACTTTCTCTTCAACCTCTACAGCTATATATTTTTTTCTGTGCCAAGGATCAAATTCGGGTCTTTGTGCTTGCGGCGAGGCAGGCAGCAGAACCACTGAGCTAAATTCCTGGCCCCGACTACAGCTATATTTTTATCCAGGCCCTTTGGCAGATCTACACACTTTTAGTATTTGCTGCCTGTAGTTTTTCTCTTACAATTTTTACTCCAATAACTTAGAGAGTGATATTTGATTTATTTCATGCACTTAAAAACTCAGAATGGTTTGCACTACCTATAGTAAAAGGTAACATTTCTTGATATGAATACTGACTATATAAAATATTATCATAGGATTCAAAGATAAAATTACACTGCATAAAGCTATGATTTGGATCTTGAGTGTTTACAAAAGTTCCCCTTATTAAATATGTAGTCTCTAGCAGGATGCTATGGGAAAGTGGTGGAAATTCCAATAGACAAGTCGTAGAGGTAGGCAGGCCTTCCAACCATGGGAGCAATGTCCTTAAAGGGAACTGTGCAACTCTCATCACTTCCCTCACTCTCTCTTTTGCATCCAGTCATGAAGTGAATGGTTTTGCTCTGCCACATTTTCTTGGCATGATATACTACATCCCTACCAAAAACCTAAAAACAAGGAAGCCACCCAATCACTGCCTGAAACCTCCAAAACTGTAAGCCACAATGAACCTTATCTCTTTGTAAGTTGATATAATTATGAAAGCTTACACAGAAAATAATTTCTAAGAACACGAGTCATTACTGTACATAATTATGCTGAAGAGTTTTAAACTTTTCACCAGCTCTTCCTTAAAGGTCTACTATCTAGAATTTATAAATAATTTAAAAACATCAGACCTCCCAAATTTAAACACCCAATCCAAAAATGAGCATCTGAAATGAACAGGAATTTCTCAAAGAAGGAATAAGAAATAGACGTATGAAAAATGTCCAATATCACTGGTCATTTGAGAGATGCAAATGAAAACACTGAGATTCCACCTCATCCCACAAAGAATGGCTGCTGTCATGAAATCAACCAAACACAAATGCTGGCAGGGCTGTAGGGAAAGAGGAACCCTGCTCCACAGCTGGTGGGAGTGTAGACTGTTGAAACCACTGTGGAAATCAGTGTGGAGACACCTTAAAGAACTAGGATTGGAGGTCCCAGCCATCCCCCTGCTGGGTATCTTCCCCAAAGAATTAAAAGAATCATAACACAGTGATATATGTGCACCCACATTCATAGCAGCAGAATTCACGATAGCTAAAACTTAGAAACAGCCCAACTACCCATCAACAGGAGAATAGATAAAGAAAATATGTTTTTTTTAAATAAAATGGAGTACTACTCAGCCATAAAGAATGAGAAATTAGAGATAGTTACAGCTAAATGTGATATAAAGTGAAACAAACAGGACACACGTGTAAATACTGAATAGTTTCTCTAGTGTGAGAAACTGAAAACATAAATAAGAACTAAAAGGTATAATAGACATATGAAATGTGAAGAAAAGGTCCACTGCAGAAGGGGAAGTACAAGGGGCAGGGGAAAAGAAGGGGGAATTAATATGAGAATAAAACAGAAACAAAGTCTTTGTAGATAGGGAGGGGTGCAGGGGTTGAAGAGAGGGCAGGGGAATGGGAAAAATAAGAACCAAGATGGATTATGTAAAGGTGCAAATTTCTGATGAATGTCATTATATTGTATACCTTAAACATACCAATAAAATTAATAAAAAATTAATTGGTTTGCAAGAGAAATTTGGAAAAGCTTGATGGAGTGGGCCAGAGAAAACCTACAATACTATATTTAAAGCTTAATGGAGGGCTGGGGATTTAGCTCAGTGGTTCCACCACCTGTCTCACAAGCACAAGGTTCTGAGTTGGCTCCCTGGCAACAAAAAAAAAAAAAAAGAGAAAAGAAAAGAAAAGCTTAATGGGGGTTCTGGTGAGGATTCGGAAGATGCTGGTGAGTATACAAACAGTAAAGGTGATTCTGATTAGGTTTCAAATAAAAATGAAGCAACTGTGTTAGCAGCCACCCTGCTTACAGGATAGCAATAAATGTCAATGCATTTATCTATGCTCTGAGATTTTGGGGGAGGTGAAGCTTAAAGGTGACAGACTACTTCATCTAGAAAAGAAAATTTCAAGGCAGCACAGCATTCAGGCCCCAGAGGAGGTATTATGGATTGGTTTTAGATAAATGCATTTGAAAATTAGTATCAAAAAGGAAAAGAGCAGAAGGATTTTTTTAAAAATGCAGTTTTGCCTGAAAGGGAGCATATTTAAAAGTGCTTTTCAAGGAGAGCGCAGTGATAGGTGCCAATAGAAAGAAGCCAAGTGCTTTATATTAAACAACACAAAAGATTCCTGGAGGAAACCTCAAAATCAGCAAGGCCTCAGGTATCAGGGACCCACAAATTAGAAATAAAAATCTGTTTAAAAGTCTTTTCAGAGCAGATACTTCTGAAAAAGCACACCAGGAACCATGCTTGACCAGGATTGTCTAAGCCAGCAAGTACTCAGCTCCTACACAGCCACAGCTCAAGTGGGTCCAGGGCACAGCTCATGATTGCAGTAGACCTCGGCATCTTCACCAGGACACTGCTTTTTTTGGCATGTATTATGCAAGAGTTCTATGGTGTGAGACGCCTACACACAGATCTCAAAGGAAAGCTTGGGAAGCCAGAGAACATGCTGGAGAATGGAAGCCGCTGTAAGTAGCCCTTGACAGGCTGATGTGACGCTGAAGCTGGGGTGGAGATCCCAAGAAGGAAGAGATGACAGGAACATGGATTTCGTCCCCAAGGAATTGCTGAGAGCCTGCAATATCTGCTCATATGAAGCCAGTATGGCTACAGGGTTGGAGCAGCTGAAGCCTTTGGGATTCTCCCTTCCACGACGTGACCTGGAGGCTACTGGAAGCTGCAGGATTCAGTGTTTGCCATGATACGCTTCAGCCTTGCTTTGGTCTTCTTTGGATGACAATGATCATCCTGTGCTACTATATATTTTAAGTACATAATTAGTTCTTTTGATTGTTACAGGATCTGAAAAACAAATGTGCCTTGAGTGTCAGATGAGACTTTGAATTTGGAGTTTTGAACAATACTGGATCAGTTAGACTTCGGTGACTCTGAAAAAATGTACCTCACTGTGCTTGGTGGAGCATGGCATGAGAATGCACGTAAGTTATTTACCAAGGCTACACTATTGTAATATGCACAGCCATAGATGTTACTGTCTACAAGTGTCCTGAAACCTGAGATATCACTATGTGCATTCCACCCCATGGTCACTTGAGACAGTAAACTGGTAATCTCTACTTTTTTTTTTTTTTTTTTTTTTTTTTGGTACTAGGGATCGAACTCAGGTCCTTCTGCTTGCAAGTCTGGTGGTGGAACCACTGAGCTAAATCCCTGGCCCTCTACTTTTCTTAAAACAAAAACAAACAAACAAAAAAAACCCAATATTTTCTGAAGCTGAATAAGATTACTGTATATGTGTATACGTCACAAAATTGCTTTACATAGTTATTCATCACTGGATACCTTGGCTGTTTTCTGTCTTAACTACCATTAATAATGTTACAACAAACATGGGTGACAGATATTTTTATCGGAGGTTTCTCATCTTTACTTTGGGTCTATACCCAGACAAGGGACTGCTAGGTTATATGGTAGTTTTATTTTTAATACTTAGGAATCTTCATGTTGTTTTCCACAATGGCTGTATCTTACTAATTTCCACCAACAATGTTGTCAAACTGCTATTCTATTAAAAATTAATTTTTCTCAAGTTCTTAGTCATCCTATCCAATGAGATAATGAAAATTACATATTACTGAGAAATTATTAAAGCTTAAATTTAGATATGACCTACTAAGTGTTTATCTACTGTCCACAAGCAATACAGAGTTCACCCACAGCCAGTTCACTTCAAGCAAGGAAATGTTGCATTATAGTGTGACCTTCAGACTTTGTAAAGTTTGTAGCAGAACTGTCCTTAAATTAGGTTACCAAAGCTCATTTGTAGGTCACAGATACAAAGCACTTAAGTTTCAGTGTCATATACTGTAGGAAATCTGACTTGAATTATATATTTTCACAAGACACATGTTTCTGGGATAACCACTGATGCTTGTTTTAAAAGGTCAGACTGTCCTCATCTGGATCTATAAAAAGCAGCAGACAAAGTTGATTCTGTTATGACAGTTTGAATCATTAGGGCATGCACCAAGGCCAGGCATTAGTAATTATCTCCCAAAACCCGCTGACAGATGAGCTGTTCGTACCCTAAGTATGGGAATATCCAGAGGGTGTTGGAGTGAATCCACCCACCATTCTATGCCATCAGTCTACCACTGAGTCTAATGAGGGCAAGACGACAGTGATAAACCCTGCTTATGTGTTTATTTATGCAGAAAATACATTTGTTCTGGTAGAAAGCTAACATAAATATTTCACATCCTCTTCCAGAATACAAAACTAGTTTCTTAAAAGTCCAATACAGAAGTCTATTTTTAATTTTGAAGTTTTGGTGAAATCAAAACATCTTACAATTGTTAGTACAATTAAATTTACTTAGGGTAAACTTGAAATAAAATGAAGGAATAGTTCACTCTAATTCTAATGACTTAAGTAGAAAAAAATATTCAGCTTGAAAAGATGAAAGGTAAACCAAGTAAAATGTATTTAATTGATGATATTAAATTATTCAGAATTATATCTCCTATCAAAAAATTCTATTGATCTTTTGGTAACATTTAAATAAAGATGAATTTTGGTTAGCAAACACCAAAAGAAAGGATATTTGTGCTCCAAAATAATATTCAACTATGCTAAAGTTGCAAATTTCGGGCAGTATTGGCTTGAAATCAATACCTTTTCTTTACATATTATGATTAATAAACCCTATCATATGTAAAGCTAAAGATTTCTTTGAATCTTTGTCCATATCCCTCATATATAATTTACAAAAATTTTTGTAGCAATGTTGATCTAAATTTATTAAATTATTCTCAAACTGATAACATTTAGTTTCAGAAATTATGCTACAGTTATTTTCAACATACTTAAGTTTTAAGGTAGGAATTAACTTAATTTTCATAAGTACACATAAGTAATTCATAAGTACTACATAAGTAATCATTTCCCAAGTCATACAAGTTGTGATATTAGCTTGTTCAGTATTAGCTGTTATATCATTTTATAAGTTAGTGAAGTATTAGTGATATAAGTAATTGGAATGTGGTAATAGTTGTTTCCATTTGGGCTATCTGAATTAATATAGAGCTATTTGCAATTTATCCATGACTTAAAGGTGGAGAAAATCCTTTCTCCCTTTTCTTAAAATCTAAGGCATTTCTTCATATAAGTAAATTTCAGTCCATTCAATGCTTTCTGTCTGGTTTTTACTTTGTATAGAGAATAAACCAAAAGTGCAAGGACAACAAAAGAGTACTCAATGCAGCCTCAGGAGAATGACAGAGAGATGAGAAACCAATAGTAACGGACACGGAGGAGAACCCCAAGCACCCTGCTTCTCTCGTGGTGTTCTTGCTCTCTTGCTCATTTTCCAAGTGCAATTAACATGGCTGACTGTATTTTCTGTGAGATTCCTAGGTACATCTTCAACAAATTATTCATTCCTTAAGTCATTTAAAATTAGCTTCTTCTGTTTGCAACCAAGAACTTTAGATACTTTATTTTATTCCATTTTATATTGCTATAACCAAATACCAGAGATTGAGTAACTTACAAAAAGCAGAGGCATATTTTTTACAGCTCTAGAAGTTGGTAAGAAAAAACTGAGAGGCTGCATCTGGAGAAGGCCTTCTTGCTACATCATAACATGGAAGAGGGTGTGATATGACAGGAAAAAGCAAGTGATGGAATTTGCATCATCATTAAAACAGACACGAGACTGGAGCACTAAGACCCTCAATATGTCCCACGAGGCTTCACCTCTCAGTAAATTCTTTATGGAGATATATTCAAACTACAGAAGTAATGCATAATATAATCTTACGAAATTTTATGTAGGATGGATAAGAAAAGTAGTTTAGTAATTTTGTGAGAAAAACTACTTATGAAATATCTGTCAACACAAAATTTAAAAATCACCAGGAGCATATTATATTGCTGAGTGTAATGCTACTGACTAGAACAGCTGCATCAATTTTAAAAGAATTCTTAGATATTCCACTACCAAAATACAGTAAATTATTTTTTCTCAATTATATTCGTATTGAATGTGCAGTACTTTTTCCTCTTCCTTTTTCATTAAAATTATTTTTGGTTATACCAATTGAACCTAGGGCATTGTAGATGCTAGGTAAATGGTCTGCCACTGAATTACAGCCCCAACCCCTATTTTTCAAGTCTGTTTTTATTCATGGATGCTAAATTTTCCATGATAACAATACCTACAAAGTAATTATAATATCTATTTTACAAAGGAGCTATGAGGGTTGCATGAGCTAATACATAGTAAATTTAAATTTGTAGACAAAATAAGTATATGTCAGTAAGAATAATATATTAAGAATAAAAATTATTTTATATTATAAATAATACACAATCCACTATATGCTGATATATATGTGAAATTAATCATTTTACTATATGTAAACTTTGGAGGGCAGTGACTTCAAATGATTTGTTCAGTGCTGTATATTCAGGACCTAGAAAATTTCTAGCACATAATATGTACTAGGTAAATGCTTATAGAATGTACTACTGAAAATTATTAAGTATATCCTATTTTATATTATGCATTTGAGAACCAGTAGAGAACCTTTGTACTTTCATAGTATCTCTGTAATTATCTGTGTAATTTCATAGATTTGCAATAAAAATGTTAAGAAGGAGTATTATTTTCCCAGGCTCTTGCAAGTAGTAGCAGAAAAAGAAAAAAATTTTATTTGGCCACAGTACATAATGTGTAAACCTAAATTCTGCATCCACAAATTATAAGCATCGTAACCTCAGGAAATTTATTTACAAGATTGCTTATCAGATCAAATGAGGTAGACAGAATAAAACATATAATGCCAAGCCAGAACTTAAATATATGTCTGTTGATTCTAATCTCTTGCAAACTTTAGATAACTCTAAAAAATTCACAGAATATTTAATTAAGCTATGTTTTATATTGCATACTTCTTGTATGTCTGCTTTTCCTTTTCCTAAATGAAAAAGAAAGTGAATACAGGAATTGCTTACAATTAAAAACATTTATACCAAATTTTATTTGGTACATTTTATCTATAAAGATTTGTGTTTCTTGCCGGGCATGGTGGCGCACGCCTGTAATCCCAGCACTTGGGAGGCTGACGCAGGAGAATCACTGTGAGTTCGAGACCAACCTGAGCTACATAGTGAGTTCCAGGTCAGTTTCACTACATAGTGAGACCCTGTCTCAAAAAACAAAAAACAAAAAAACAAAACAACAACAAAAAAAGATTCTTGTTTCTCATTGTATAGCTAGAAAATTCTAAAAGAAGTTTATAGTTGAGAAGTCTTTCTTTTTTGACTTATTCATTTTCTTTGATCAACTATTAAATATTCTAAAGTCACTGATAACACAAAAACTATTTTAAGATATTAGTCAAATGACAATTCACAGCAACATCAGATGCACCATGGTGATCATAATAGAAAACAATTTCAGAATGCTAATCACTTCAGGAAAGCTTTCCCACATCAGAACAGAATCCAAAAAATAAAGGTGTTCAAAATCTTTAAATTTTTAAAATACATGCAGTAGTAATAAAATAATCAAATAAATAGGACACAATATTAACAAGCAAGTACTTTACCCCTAAAAAAATGACTTTCCCAAAACAAACTTACAATTAGGCAATAGTAGTTAATTTTTCTTCATTTTTAATGTATCATTACTTTCAGTACAGTAACAGCCTGACTTATGAACATTCGAGATGCAAATTTTCACAGAAACAAACAGACCTCGCATTATGAACAGTCCTAGATGTGAATCAGTGGCGCAAGTAGCCCACGTGTCTGCCGGATGCGGTCACTGCTGTGTGATTGCCTTGCAGTGCGACAGTGCACAGTAAATATTACCGTGCTCAGTCAGAGCCTGGGATGCTCGGAAGCCAGAGGAAAAGCGGTGGGAACGTGGAGGGGACAGCTAGGATGGGCAAAGCAATATATGGTGTTTATTTGTGTCAAAGGGGTGCAAAACTCACATGGTCAGACTTAGGAATGAACTGGACTATTGAAAACATGACAACAGATGTAATCATTAAAGTGTTGCATAAGCAGCAATTATTTGTCATGGAGTGGATAAAAACAAATATTTTGAAATTCTCTACAAAAGTGCATATTTCAAATATTCTCAGTTTTACTATAGCTATGATTTAATTGAGCCACTTCCAGTAATTTGTATACTATTTAATAATTCAACAAATATGTTTCTCATAAACTCACTTTTCAATGAGTAACTTTTGGTTGTAAGAGAGTCCTCAATTTTAGATGACTTAAAAAAAAATAAAAATTTATTTTTTCCCAAGACTGAAAAATCAGGGCTAAGACGTTTTGCTGTCTGTTCATCTTGAGAACGAACAGAGATAAGCTGAAGTTCTGACATCATGTTATTTTTCTAGTACAGGTTGCAAAACTCCTATAGTTTTGATTACGAATATACTACGAATACAGATCAATTTGGGAAGAACTGACATCTTTAATACACTGATTCACCTAACATGAAAATATTTTATTCATTGTGATCTTGCTCTATTAGCAGTATTTACTAGTTTGGGGTTTAAAGCAATTGATATGTTTACTAACACAATCTGAAATCTGCAGCATACAAGAGTAATGAACAGAGTGTGCTGCTCAAATCTCTCCCCACAAACTACTAGGAAAGGCACAGCTGATTACATGTTCCAGCAACTGTTCCTCTGGTACCACTGTTATGCTTGCAAAGTTTTTCCCAGCCAATGACTGAGCATATCAAAGACAACAGTGTTGCCTCATTTCTGCCTGATACAAGATTCCTCTAATATACAAATTTGTGCAGGGACACACAACTGGCCACAGGGAGTGTGGTGTTGCCATCTGAGGCCTTTCCTGACCAATCCTTTTCTCTCTCAAGTGTCAGATTCCTATGAGAGTCTGAAGGATTTCCCTGTCCATTTCTGTCCTTTTCCTTTTTATTTATTTTTTAATTTTGTTTTGGTTTTTTGACACAGGGTCTCACTATGTAGTTGAGACTGACCTAGAAATCACTATGTATCCCAGGTTGGTCTCAAACTCACAGCAATTCTCCTGCCTCAGCCTCCTGAGTGCTGGGATTACAGGCATGCACCACCACACCCAGCTTGTCCTTTTCCTTTTGTTTCTCAAAGGAACTTTAAAATATACTTCCGTAAAATATGCTTTTTGTACATCTAATCTTGTGTGTCTGCCTCTCAAACATTAACAGTGTCTTTTATACTATCAGAAGGGGTAGATTTTGTTTAATTTTTCTAGTTGATCTCCTCTGGATATCCAAAATGTGAATAAATGGACAAAATGTACGGACAACTGTAAGACCACTGTCCTGTTGGCAATTGTGTGGAAGAGAGTAGATCTTCCATCTGAAGCATGTGAAGAACAGCAACAGGACAAAAAGATACTTCCTAGAAAATTTGGAGCGTAAATTTAAGAAGACAAACTAAAGACTAAAGGAGTTTTCCATATTTCAGTAATGTATGAGTACAAGCACTCTCTAGAAAGGGTGTGAAGTATACCAGGACTTTGAACCCAAAAAGCTTCCCTCCAAATCCAGGAACAAAGCTGAGGAGAAGCTGCTGAAGGGAAAATCCAAACAGCCTCACTCAGAAACGGAAAAACAAGAGTGGAGGGGAGAAATCCACATGCAACGAAGACAGTATGGACCACAACTGGAGATCTGAAAAGTACACCAGGATATTTTTGGACACTACACAAAAGCAACAGAAGAGACAATTTGGGATCTGAAGGAAAAAAGAAAATTTAAAGTTCAGAAAAACTAACTTTTCATTTAAAAAAGGCAATAAAAACCACGTCCACGAATATAACACAGAATTGTGACAAAGAAAAAAGAGGAAAAGAAGAATAATGACAATGCTCTAAACAATACAACAAGCCAGAGAATAAAGCTAACCTAATAAAACTATTACCTATTATTTCAAAATGAACTAAAAGATAGTAAGGAAATTACATGAGACTCACTAGACAAATGTAGAAATAATTATTGGCTTCAGAAAAAGAATCTGTGTTTCAAACTCATTTTAGATAGGAAGACTAATTAGAAGGAGTGTAATTACAAATAAACATGACAAAATGCTCTAGCAAAAAAAGAAAATTAAAATAATTTTTTAAAATTACAATGAGATAAAATAATTATACAAGGAACTAAGAGCTAGCTCTGATAAATCAATCAAGTAATTGTTCAACACAATATTGAACCCATGTATCTTCAGTATAAAAACAAAAAGTATCTGTACCAAATTTGGGACTTTATTAAGTATATTATTGATAGTAGCATGCATATAATAATTCTGAAAGCATTTTGTGTATATTTTAGGAGTAAGCTAATATGTAATAATGCTAATTAAGTTTCTCATGGTAATGGGAAGTACAATGCTGAATGTAAACCCTGAAGAGCCCTCTGTGTTGGACTAGCATTTGAGATGGCAAAATGAAAGCAAAATGGAAAGAAGACTCCATAAGATACTCTGTCTGACAAAATCACATCAAAACCATTATAGCCCAGTAGCAATAAACACATTTAGCTCCCGTATCTTAGTTTCCAAAGTCTATTACTGATTACAGGACTGTGAAAAGTAAAAGCACAGAATTAGGAGCATATGAAACCTGACATTTACAGAGTTAACGTACATAGTTTAGTCTCTTTCTAACTGACAAGTGACCAACATAAATAACAGACATGCAATGGGTATCTTAACTTCTCCAACAAGTTAAATTCTTAGTGCTTTATCTGTAAAACAGAAAACATGAGGCAAATTCAAAATCTCTGTGAATTAAGATATAAAGTGGATTGACATGGTTCTTTACATAAATTGTACATTCAATAAATATTTCCTATTCTGGGCCAGGGATTTAGCTCAGCGGTTCGGTGGCCTGCCTTGCAAGCACAAGGACCCGAGTTCAATCCCTGGTACAAAAAAAAAAAAAAAAAAAAAAAAAAATTCCTATTCTCTTTTCCATTTTTAACCTTTTTTTTTTGTACAATACATCAACCCAACCAATAATCTTCTCTATGACCTTAATATGGCTATCAATTAGGTTTGGGAGCCTGCCAATTTGATTACAATATTTCATTCCAAGAATAAACATGCACTTTGCTTATATCAATGATCTATATTAGATACGCCCACACTAAATCATAATTCTAAATTTATGCTGTATGATATTTCTATGAATAAATGATATTTCAAATCAGTTTAAGCAAAAAATTTTGAGAAAGATGCAAAATATTTAATAACTGGGAGATACTTCTCCTGGCTAGAAACAGACATAAGAAGACCAATCACTTGGAAATGCTAGATGTGGCAATCCACAGACACTCTCTAGGATAGCTTTTTGTTTCCTATTTCTTACTTTCACTTTCCCATAGAAGAATCTAGAAACACTTTTTTGATTCCAGGTCCCACATCTTTAATTACCGATGTATTCGTCAGTTCAGCAAAAATGTTTTGCGCACTAAACATGTGCCAAGCACTCTTCTATTACACGCCAGAAATGCAAAATGGAAAAGAATAAGAGATGTAGCCCTGGCATCACAGGGCTCACAGTGCATCTGATTACACAGCCAAGAATAATAGCAGACTGCGTGACAACTAAAGTGTGTGATGCACACATGTGTCCTGGGCAAACTGAGTTCCACTTACCACTTAGCACACACAGGCTAGTAGTAAAGGAGAACCTTCTCTGCCTCACCACAGAAGGCTGAAACTCTTTTCGGTGAAATTCTCTAATTTTACCTTCTCAGGAAATGTCTGCCTTACTCTATATCTATTTTTAAATTATTACTATTATTATCATCATTATTAGTATTATTTTAAAAACAGAGTTTGCTAAGTAACTCAGGCTGACCTTGAAGTCACTGCATAGCCCAAGTTTGCCTTGAACTACCTTGGTCTTCCTGTGCCTGAGTGCCGGGACTGCAGTCATGTGCCACTGTTCAAACTTACCTATATGTCAGAGCCAAATTTCATTTCTGTCCTCTGAACTTTATTAGCTATCAAACCATAATAAGCTATATATGTTCATTTATTTTTCATAAGTTTGATATTTGACATGACTACTTAAATCTACATTGATGATATACATCCTTATCTCCCCAAGAATATTGAAAGAATCTAAAAAGAAAACATTTTCTTTATTTGCAAAGAATAGCAACTGCAAAGGAACACAAGAAAAAGAGAAGGACAACTAGTTAAGGGATAACAGAAATGGATGTGGTAGATATTTTAGTAAAACTGTCCTCAGATACCAACAAAATATAAACTCCTTGTATATATTTTTTCATGATTTATACTTCTATGGTATCTCATTACATAGTCCATGAATTTTTTTCTACTACACAAGTTACTGAGAGAATTTCAATGTGTGTTACTGATTTAGAGCTTTATATTTGATTTTTTAAATGTAAGAATTATTCAAACAATTAACAAAGGTTTATTAGTTTAGTCAATTTAAAATAAAAATACAGCATCAAATTTTGATTATGCTAAATATTGCAGGTACATATGTGTGTGTGTGTGTGTGTGTGTGTGTGTAGTTTCTGTGATATTTTCCTTAAAATTAAATTAAATAGCTTATAAAATATTTTGAAGATAGAGAATACAAAAAAGGGAAATTATTGGAGAACTATTATTTCATAATTGATTTTCTTGTTTCATTTTCTAAGTAGTAATGAAATAAACATACCTGAAATGTTTTCTAACTAAGACACCGCATATCCATCTCTGAATGATCAAAACTGGTGAGTTATGGGCCAGAATTACATTAATTCTTGAAATAATATATTTATTATTAATTTCATCCTCATAGGTTTTTCCCTGTATAAAGAAAATATATTCAATAACATTTATCTTTCATGAAAATATTTCTAAAGTGTATTATAAACCTGGTAATGTAATGATATAAAGAAATTAGTAAAATATTCTTAGCCATCTTATAGGCATAATAGTTAAGTAATTAGTACATTTCATAGTAATTTTATTAAAGTAATTTTATCAAGAATCAGTAGCATCAAGTAATTTCAATTTTCTACAGAAAATGCAAGATTACTGATAATAGTCTGCATTCAAGATTCTTATGCAAACTTGCTAACATATATGTAACATGCTGACCATACTCATTCTGGCAAGAACTGGTGGCCAATGAAACTAACAGTGAGCTGTGGATCACCATAAAACTGACATGTGTTGAATTCATAAAGTAAGTTACAGTAGTTAAAAATGGTGTAGCTAACTAAGATGTTAGGTGCTTTTATTAGACCGTATGCATTCCCTTGGGAAATCAATTACCTTTAAGAACAATCTCCTTTCTTTCAAATCTTTAGATTTGAGACCATAAACTCATTATACCTCATCGATCACTTACTCAAGTGATCAATTATTATAATTTCTGTTATTAGAAATAAGGTCAGTGTTGTGTTTTCAGTGTAGGATAATACGTATAAACATGATATTTACTTTATTTTAAAGCACCTAACTGAAGATTACTATCCTTGTAATGTTCAAAACAGACATCTCTCCCTCCTGTACATATGATTAGCTTATACACTGCTGGGAACGAATCACAAAGCATTGTAAAGAAGTGCTGCTTCAGATTTATATTTTCAAACATGATCTCAAGATTAATTTCTATTTGTTTACTGCCTCAAAACAATAATATGTACTAGAGCTGGAGCTGATATTCTGATCACATGGCAGGCTTGCTTAATGTATTTATTTGATGGCACCAGACGATCACTTACAAATGTCTTGACTTGGCACAGAACGTTGTTGATAATTTCCTTCTTTTCTACTTATTCAGATCTCCCTTCGTCACCCCACACAGTACCCTCCACTCTGGCAATATGCAACCTCTGAAACTCTTGCGAAGTGCCTGTCACTCACACCTCAATGCCCTCTACACACGCCAGTCCACTTTTTTCAGTGCCCTCTCAATAGTCTTTTGGAAACCCTATTCACTCCTCCAAAAAATAGTTTTCTGACCTTGATCGGAGAACAATATTATCCTGTGCAATATTAACTCACTCGTCAGAGCTGACAGTGTTATATTTACCTGCGCCCTGGAATCCTGGAAAGAAGTAAAAGTTAAGAAGTTTTCTTGTGTCTTTGTTTTAGGAAATGCCTTACTGTAGAGTTGCCCTCTTCTTCATGATTGATACGCATAAACCCACAATGCCCCTCTTGTTTCCCTATAAGGCCTGACACAGACATACCTACTAAAAATTAGCTGAACTATTTAGGCCCCGCTGTTCTATCAGAACGAAATGCGTTTCAGCCAAACTTTGGTTAAGATGCTCTCCTTCCCTTAGCCTGACCCACCTTCAACCTGAGCCTACAAACAGCCTTTCCTTAGCCCCTCCTGAGAATAGGGAAGTTACTGAATCCAGCATATTCTGATCTACTGTCGGGTCATGACACTTCATTTATCTCACTTTCTTACACCAAGACATTTCTAGTCTTGTTTACTCCTTTCTGAAAAAGAGAAAACCATTTTGCCTAACCTTTCAGACCTCTGCATAGTTTATACTACCAAGTCCACAGCACTGTCTCTATTACAACAGCCCCCTCCCACCCATCTTTGTCAATAGTCCTTTCTCTGACATGAAATAAGCCTTTCAAATGAAGCCATCTACTTTCTAAATCTTGATTTTCTAAATACTCTGTTGTTTCTACCATGATGCAATTATTGACCTATTTTTGCCACATCAGCTCACCAAGTTTAACAACCTGTTATCTCTCTAGGATTAAGTTTCCTGGTTTATAACTGGCATTTGATTATCAGTTGACTATCAAGTCACTCTTCTGATTTTTCTATCTTTTTAATTTTGATATTTAAGTCTTTATTTTTGGTTCTTCTGAAAGGCATACAAATATTTGGGTAATTTATAATTTATGTCATTTATTTATTTATTTTTGAGAGAGGGACTTGCTATCTAGTTCAGATTGCCTCCAATTCACTATGTACCCCAAATTATCCTCAAACTCACAATGTAGCCCAGGCTGCCCTTGAACTCTCAGAGATAAGTTTCCCAAGTGCTGGGATTACAGGTGTGAGCCACGATGCCGAGCTAAATTTTTAATCTCTAGTCTAAATTTTCTTCTTTTATGTATGTACTTACTAAATTAGGTTTTCTTTCTCAAATCTCTATTTGCTAACTTTCCTCAAATGATCACCTTCCTTGTGATATCTTATTGCTTTAGATATGTAGATTATTTATACAGCTCTATTACCTGTCAGGAATCATCTTTTAAATTACAGACTTAGAATGAACTTTTAATTCTATTTCTCTACTTGCATATAAAAACTGAAATAATTATTTCCCCATTCATAACAATGCACTTCATATCATATTACTTATATAGTAATTAAAATGAATGTCATCTTGTCACTCTAGTTAATAAAACCACACTGCTTTTTCTCATTCTTTTCTACCCAAGAAATCATTTAATTCTATCAAATAAATATCTCTTCTTCAATTTGTTACCTATTACTTATATGAGCTCTACCAACATATTAAATCAGCCCCTTTAAGGCTCAAACTTCTAATAGCCTCTTTCAGAAACACTCAGCCTCTGATAAAATGAAAGCTGACCGAGAGGCCTTTAGACTAGGATAGGTCTATGTTCCTATGTGAATAAACCAAAGCCCTTTGTAAACAGTAAATTAAAGAAACTACCAACTAACATCTTACTAGGAACTTTCCTTGGTAATTAATCAAAATTGTTTTCAATGTTTTCTAAGTCTTCTTCCCTGCCCTTGTTTACAAAATTTCTCCTTTTGCCATCTGGGCAAAATGCTAGCTGTTTGTACTCTGGTTCCAGAATATTCACAGAAACTCTTTAAAATTTAAATGTGCTTATGCTTTTCTTTTATCAATTCAATTTCCCTCTGCTCCAAAATAGCAGAATACAGAATAATTTTTGTAGAATAAAAATGGGGCCGTGTAAAAAAAGCTTACATATTTTCACAAGATCTTGCAAGAAAAAGTCCTGTTTCCTTGGTAGTATTACATTTACTATTAAAATCCTGTTTTTGTTCCCAACATCAATTGACACACGCAAACACATTTTCTAAACTCCATGAGCACAAAATCACTTGTCACTTGGATTTGCCAGGCTCTATCTACCCTGTGCCTATGCAAATGTTTTCTGCTCTCCCTCCCTTACTCAACACTGTGGCAAGACCTCTATTTGCTGAGACTCCTTACATTGAAAAACTCATCTGAACTACACAGATTATTCTTTCTTTTCTGTTTCATTTTTGCACTACTACAGAGCTTAACTTTGGAGATTTCTGAAGAAAATACATAGAGTTCTTTTATTACATACAGAAGAGCTAGGTAGAAATATTACAGGCAGTCAGATAGGACTAGGTCCTCCAGAGGGTCAGGACAAAGGTGGAACACACCACAGCTGCACCAGAAACACATCAGCTGAAAATCAGGCCTTGAGATAAAGACAAGATGACCAGGGCCGGGGATTTAACTCAGTGTTTCCGCTGCCTGTGTCACAAGTGCAAGGTCCCGGGTTCAATTGCCAGTACCAACAGAACAATAAAAGAAAAGAAAAAAGACAAGACGACCACACACATACTTTCTTAAAGAACAAACACTGGGCCTAATGAAGACATCAGCCACCCCAGTGGGGTGACCAGACACCACTTCCTAGGAGAATCTTTGTTCTTTCCATCCACGCTTGTTACATGATTTATTTCCCAATTAGACCAATATTACCTAAGGGACTACACTTATAATCTTTTTGGATGTCCATGGCTATGGCCCACATTGTATCCACGTGGGTTTAACCCCAAAAAAACTCCTCTGCAAACTGGGGTTTTCCAGGCTACCCACCCGGGACACCTCCTACACCACAGGAGCTTTCTTATCAATACTTAGCTTTCTACTCTTACTCTCTGTTGTTCCTAGGACTCACTCTTTGATTTCTAGAGAACAAGAACTCAGCATATCATACAGTTAACAGGTTGGGAGACATAATATTTCATATTTTATCTCTGGTATTATTTACTGTAACACTTTCATAGAGTCATCAGATGAATGAAATTTTCACCATTTACTTGATTTTATTTATTCTTTATTTGCTTTAATTTTGTCTACTGTAAATTCAATTCATGTATATTGGATATCCTGACCTGGACTCTATGGCTTATTCTTTTCTCAATATTTTCACCTATTTTCTTCTCAATTTGGGGAAGCCATTCTGTCAAAGGCAAGCTTTCTAAAACTATGTGCTCCAGTTAACTTGTCAACTCCTCTATTTATGTGGCTGAATCTAAATTCTTTCTCTTTTTAATTTCCTAGTTGCCTTGACACAGAGTCCTTCCATATATCTATTTGCTACTTTTTATACCCCAAACTATATTCGGGCCTCTCTATGAAACTTATTCTGTGATCTATATCAATTTATATCAACTACCTCTTGGTCCACCATTACTGTCAACATTGCCAGGATTTTCTCCAGTAGGGAAACATAAACATTCAGACCATAACAAGTCTCATTTTCAATATTTAAAAAAGAAAAAAATCATTACATTGCATCTATTAAACACCTTTAAAATAATCATTTTTGTAAAACACAGATTAATCTCTAATGATTTCTAGTAAAAATATGATTTCCCAAATTTACATGTGTTTTTGTTTACTTCACTGGGGCTCATATTTCAATATGGCTCAGCAATGTTCAATGTTGAGTATACAAAAGTACATATGAAAGAAAGAGGGAAAAATTAGGTAAAAGAATACAGGAAGAAATTTAGGCAACTTAAGACTTAAATTGTCCTCAACAGATTCAATTCTGATGAGAACCATTAAGTTCACGCTGGAGTTTATAGCAGAGTCCTACTTCTCACTGAATTATAAACAGTTCTTTGTCTTTAAGGTGATATGCAAAATAGTAATCAGATATGGGTAGTATCAACATGTCTTGCAGAAGTTAAAAAAAATATCTATCTATCTATCTATCTATCTATCTATCTATCTATCTATCTATATATATCTTCCAGGTATACTTAAGCTTTTTGGTACCCTAAAACAATTATTTCCCAAAATGCCAATGAAGATATCCCTGAAAATTTGTATAATAGCCATAAGCCATTTGGTATCTCAAGGTAAATAGAAGTTTCCTCTTCAAGGAAAAGTAAAGTATTTCTTCCATTACAGGAGTGATAGCTCTGAATAAAAACTACCACAGTTAAATCCCAGTATGTGCTGTGCGATGTAGGGTTAAATAACCCATTTATCCCTTTTTTCATCATCTACAAAGTGGAAGATAAAAATGATATTATCTCATTGGGTTGCTGTGACATAATATTTATAAAGCATTCAAAATAGTAGCTGGAACATGTCAAGCATCTAAACAATACCTACCAATATTTTTACAGTAGTACTTAAAATGACATAGTGTTTTAGATTTTTCAAAGGACTTTTAGATACTTTATCATATTTGGAGTCCCAAAAACTGAAGTAAAGAAAGATATATGGTATTAATTTATCCAAACTAAAAACCTAATGTAAAATTATAAAACCAATGAACTAAATGTAAAAACAATCATTTAGTATGAAAATTTTCAATCATACAGGAAGAATTATAGCAAAAACTTGGGAAAGAAAACATATTTAGGCTGAAAGCAATCAATAATCAGTAAAGTAGGGGGTAAATATGAAATACCTGTACTCCGCTAAGTACACAGAATGAAACTGGTTATTATAAATCCTGGTATAAACTATAAGGAAGCATTTGAAAACAAGATTAGTAAGGACTTTTGTAATGATTCATATACATGCTGACAGTAAGAATATTTTTTAAAATTATTTCTAAAACTAAATTCTATTCAGACTAAACAAAAATTCTACAAAGAAATTGCTGATTAATACTTTAAATATTTTTGTACTTATTTAATTTTTTTTCTTTTCTATTTCCATGTTAACTCTACATGTATGTGACCCATAAGATTTTCTTTTATTCCATCTTTGAATTTTTTCATCAGAATATCCTAATTTGACACAATTTTCTCAGCAACTGGAAATGTACCACATACCAACACTTCACGTGAAGGCTTCTATTGCATACACACACACACACACACACACACACACACACTCAAAAACGCATTTATCTATAATAACTTTGTAATATCACTATAACAAAACACCTGCGATGCGCTTCTTAGGGAGATAATGTATTTATTTAGCTTATGGTTCTAATGATTAAAGGGCATGGTGTTACCATCAGTTCAGCTCATTTGAAATTGTCATGGATAGTACGTTTTGGGTGGGAGCAAAAACGACACCCCATTATAAGAGGTACAGAGAGGTGGTGAGGCCAGAATTAGATTTTTCTAGCAATCATTCATCTCACAAGGACTACTCTTATCCATTCCGAAGCCAGAGCCTCTAATGCTTGAAGGATCTTGCACTAGGCCCCCATCTCAAAGGTGCCAGGTGACACAGGCCTCCAGTTTACAATGCAGCAGGAGACACTCACCAATGTTGGCCCCATATTTTTGAACTTCCCAGTTTTCAGAACTGAAAGAGTGATGGTTTGGATGTGGTTTTGGTGTGTCCCCCAAAGGTTTTTTAGTAGGGAGCTTGGTCCTCAGCATGAACTAAATAAACCTTTGGACTTTAGGTACTTTGTAATACCTAATAGAAAATGGGCTTAACACACTAAAACACAAGTTGCTTTTTTTTTTTTTTTTTTTTTTTTTTAGGAAATAAAAGTTGAGACATACTTTGCTACAGGAATTGATGGTATTTTCTTAGACAATTTGAAGCTATAACGCAATTGTTTTTTTTTTTTTTTTTTTTTTTTTACCGGAGATTGAACTCCGGTCCTTGCACTTGCAAGGCAGGCCACCGAACCACTGAGCTAAATCCTTAGCCCCTAGAAACAAGTTTATTTAATTAGGGTCTCAGATACTCAGTTGTAACAACAAGAACCGACAACAAAGAAAATGATGCAAGAAGTCAGACTGTTACTAACAGTAAATACCTCAAAATGCTATCATTTTCTAATATAATTTTAAATCTGGAAATTTATTTTTTCCCATTACATTATTAAAGCAAACAATAGAGTTACATTTATCATTGGTATCTTGTTCCTTTACATCACATACTTGGTTCTTGTTTTTTACCCATACTCCTGCCTTCCCTTCACCCACTTGACCCTTCCCTATTTACAAAGATTTTTATTCCATTTTTTTCCACATTTTTTTATTTTCCTTTATTTCCTTTCCCCTCCCCTTCCCACTTACCCTTTATCCATTTTCTCCCTACTGCACACTCCCAATAATACCATTTGAACTTTATTTACACTTTTAGTTTTTCACACCAGAGGAACTATTTGGTATTTACTTAAATGTGTCCTATTTATTTCACTTAAGAGTATAGCCTGAATGTGTGCATCCATTCAGCTATAAATGTTTCTAGTTTCTCATTCCTTATGGCTAAATAGTACTTCATTTCATAGAAAAACCACCTCTTCTTTATCCAGTCTACAGCTGAGGGGCATTTGGGTTGTTTCCAAGTTTTAGCTATTACAAACTGTGTAAATCTGGAAATTGAATTCTTCTTTCTCTTCTCAAAATTAGTTTGCGCATTTGGGATATTTGTAGTTCCATAGGACTTCTTTTAGGATTTTTTTCTGTTTCTGTGAAGAATGCGTTCCATATTTTGATAGGGATATTGCCTTGAACACTATTTCCTTCTGATCCATGAACATGAAATATCTTTCCATTTATTTGTGTCTTGTGCAAGCTCTACCATCAGTCTTAGAGTTTTCATACATAGGTTCATCATCTCATTGGTTAACTTTATTACTAGTCTAATTTTTGAGGCTAACATAAATGGAATTGTTTTAAATTCTTTTTTAGCTAGATCATTATTTGTGTATTACAATGCTATGATTTTTAATTTTGATTTTGTATTCAGAAACATTACTTCATTTATTCTAATAGCTCCTTGGTTGAGTCTTTGGGGTTTCCTATGTATAAGATCATGTCAACTGTAAGCAGTGACTACTAAACTCTTGACTGTCCAATTTGTATGGCTTTTCTCTCTCTTGCCTGATTGTTCTGGCCAGGATGGTCACTATGTTGAATTTAAATGGTAAAATCAAATGGAATACTTGCCTTGATCTTAGAAAAATAGCGTTGTTTCTTTGTATTCATTAAGAAATTAGCTGTGGAGTTTTCCTAAATCTCTTTTATCATGTTTACATACTATCCTTCTATACCTAAGCTATAAAGTTTTTGTCAAGCATGAATGGCAAACTTTGTCGAATGCTTTTTCTATCCATTTAGCTAATCATGTGGTTTTTATCTTTTGATAATTTGATATGCATCAAACTAACTGATTCTCATATATTAAAGGATCCTTGCTAATTGCAGTGAATCCTACCTGATAATGATGTTTTTTGGGCTAAAGTATCATTGTGATGTTGGCCTCCTAAAATATGTTATAAAATATTGTTTTCAGTCTTAATTTTCAGAAAAGTGTAAAAGGCATTGTGTCAATATTACTTTGAAGATTTGGTAGACTTAAACCATGGTCTTGGACTTTTCTTTATTGCAAGGTTTTCCAATACTTCTCAATTTCTTCTGGTGTTGCTGGTAGGGGCAAGCTTTCTTTTTTTTTTCTTTTTCCTGCTACAATCTTTCAGATTTTTTCACTCAGTACTTTGCATATATCCTTCCATTCTCCCCTGCTCTATAACATTTCTCCTGAGAAATCGGCTAACAGTTTTAAGAGGATTCACTTGTATTTGCTGAGTTGTTTCGCTCTTGTGGCTTTCAAGTTTCACTTTGCATTTATCTTTGCACAGTTATAGTTGGCCTTGGAATAGATCTCATTGGGTTCATTGTGTTTGTTAACATTTAGGTATCATAAATCTGGATATCCATTTTCTTCCCCAGATTAGGAAATTTTTAAGCTATTTATCTTTTTTAAAATAAACTCCCCCATCCTCTCTTTTGATCTTCTATGAAACCCATAAGTATGTTATTTTGCTTGATAGTGTTTTCTAAGTTTCATGTTTTTTCCACCCTTTTTGTCTTTTTTTTTGCTTCTTGACTAATTTCAAAGAGCCTATTTGACTGCATGAATCCTTTCTTCTATTTCATCAAATCAGCTTCTGAAGCTCTCTAATGAATTTTCATGTCAGTCACTATATTGTTCAGTTTTCCTGTTTTTGTTATTGCTTTATGGTTTCTATTTCTTTAACTTCTCTTTTTTCATGTACTGTTTTCTGATATATTTAGTTGTCCTTCTATGTTCTTTTATAATTTACTGAGTTTCCTTATGATTGTTTTGAAATTTTTGTCAAAATATGTACAGACTTCCATTTCTTTGGACTTGGTTACTCAAGCTATATTAGTTTGCTTTGCTTCTTCATATTTGTATGATTATGTTGGTGACTAAACATTTGAAGATGCATTCACATCCTCTAGAATTTATAGCTTTGCTTCAACATTGAAACACTTTTCATAAGTTACCCCCCATCTAAAATAATGAATGCATACTAGGCTGGATCTTATAGTTATCAGAGTCTACTGTGAGGTCCATTTGGTACAAAGACAGATGGGGCCTAAAGAGTCCAAGGTCAGGTTAAACCAGGTTGTGACCTCAAATAGGTGGGATCAACTAGGCAGCATTAGGCTTGGGTACAACTACTAGCAAGGACAATGGGACTATGGCCAGTATCTATGCTTTGTAGCCACTGTGAGCCTCTCTCATTTTTCTTTGTTTCTAGATGTTTCCTAATGATGTACCTATGAAAATTCCCCTAGTGTTCTTCATGAGGTGAGGCAGAAATGTAGTCTGAGGCAATGCCTCTGAATATTAAGGAATCTGAATATGCTCCATTGGATAAATCCTAGGTCAACGGGCTCCTCCTCATTGTTCTGCTGTGCTAACTTGAAGGAAAGAATGAAAAATAATATAAAAATTTTTTGTATTATATTAAAACATTTCCCATAGATATTGTACTCTATATCATGGCATTTTAACCTAACCCCTAGGATTTCTAGAATTTTCATAATGGCATTTTTCACCTAAGAAAAGTTGCTAAATTGATGCTTCTGTGGAAACCTAAGGCTGGGTATCTTCTATTCTTCTATCCAGTTAGTATCACTATTAAGAGTATTTGTTATGTCATTTTGTAAGGTATTTTTAGTTTTTGTTCCAGGTATACATATCATAATGAACTAGTGTCACAGTTTAAAAATGTCAGGATTTTTCCAATTTCACTTTAATTAAATTATAGAAAATTTATCACCTTTAGCATCTCTATTCAAGTTTACAAATTTAAAAATTATTTCTTCTACACATATTTAATGACACATCAGATCATGTGGTGATTTTCTATACCAACCGTCAAATATAATTGCAAAGGCATAAGAAGAGGAAAGTGTGTTTAATATACCCATATTTTTGCTGCTTTTTTCTCCTTCTTGATGTGCCCAAACCTTCTTATACAATTTCTTTCTACACAGAAAAGTTCCTGTATTACTTTAGCCATTTACTTTTCCATTAGATTTCTAGTGACCAGTTATTTTAGTTTCCTTTCACTTGAAAATATTCCTTCTTCATTTTTGGAGGACACTTTCATTGCCTATACCAGTGGTGGTGAATCTATGACATGAAAGTTATTTTTTCTTTAGACAAAAGATGTTAATATACGAGTTCTTTTTTCTAAACAAAAACCCCAGTATTTAGGTTTAACTGCAGAGTTGGTACTTTGGGATTAAATAAGTGGGTTTGAGGTTGTAGTTTGGGCATGATCTCTAAAAGGTTTGCCATCAATGGCCTATATGTTGCTGGATTCATGGTTTTCTTTCAGAACTTGAAAAATAGTATGCTACTTGATTCAATCCTCTATAGTTTGTGATGAGAAACTATTGTCAGCTTAATGGTAAAGAAACTATTATCCACCTGAAAAAGAGAACAGTGTCCAGATATAGTATCCAAAGTCACACACAACCATGAATGAGACCTCATCTTCTATTTCCAACATCTCCCAATAATGTCATCAAATTGTGATGTCACTAATGGGGTAATATATATGAAATTATAGCCTTCATAATCCAGTCACTTTCCCAAGCCTATCAACTGGCAACCAAATCTTACTATGGCAAGCAGGTATTTCAAACGCCAACTATAAACCAGGCATGGTAACACATGCCTATAATCCCAGAACTCAGGGGGCTGAGGCAAGAGGATCATAGGGAATTCAATGTACCCAGCCTGAGCTACACATTGAGTTCATGTCATGGCCAGCCTGAACTACATAATAAGGCCTTGTCTCAAACAAACAAACCAACAGCAAACATCAACTATAACAATTATTTAATAATTTGAATTCTGAATTCTATATTGTATTTAATGTCTTGCTTTGAGTTTTATTTTACATAATATATATTTGCATGCATTAATTTTGTTGTTGGAATCAATCTTAATAAATATGTTGATTTCAGCTTCCACGTTTTTATAATAAATTTATAACTTGTTTATTGTTTTATAATTCAAGCTACAACAATAAATTTTAAAAATGTACTTGTATAAACACGGCATTCTTTTTAATTTTTTCTTATTTTATATGTGTATTTCATATAGCTTTATGTTTTATTTTTTATCATCTCTAGTTTTAGAAAAAAAAAATCCTGTCAGAATGGCATGTGGAGCAAAGCTGCCCACCTCATGCAGGTGGCAAAGCGGAGCACAGAGAAAGAGTGACAGTGGGACCTGTACCTTCCAGAGGCATGGTCCCAAACCCACCTGGTCCCACTGAGCTCAACCTCCTAGTGGCACATTCAGCTATGAATATTAAGATTATCACACTCCCAAAATTCAATCATCCCTGCAGGAGTCTCTTAATACAGTCAAGTGGACAATTAAGATTAATTATTAAGTCAACTAGGAATTCACAATAAATATTTCTTTCATATATATTTTTTTCATATTTTTTGACATTTACATAAAAAGTAAAAACAAATGGGTGTCAAATGCCTGAACTGGGAATCTCTATATTAAATTACTACTGCTGTACTACATTATCAATTTCATTAAACTGTGTGACAGAAAGTGTTACCTGCCATCCCAGAATCTATTTCTTTTTTATTCATTTTTAAAATTTTTGCTATCCTGGTGGTTGAACTCAGGGGCATTCTATCACTGAGTTATATCCTTAACCCCATGTATCTATCTATTTATCTATCTATCTATCTATCTATCTATCTATCTATCTATCTTTTCATTCATTTTTTTTGTAGGCTCTTGCTAAATTGCCAAGGATGACTTCAAACTTGTGAACCATCCACTTTGGTTTCTAACCTGGCTGGGACTATAGGATTGTAGGACCAACACCATCTTATCCTTTCTTGCTTGTTAACAGAATACAGTCATTTTTTTTAAGAAGTAAATGTGTCCACTTAAAAATACTCATCATAATAGATTCCCTCATATGTAATGGTAGCCATGTGAGCCAGTTAAGACATTCATAGAGGAAATTATTTTCCTAATACAAAATTGACAGACTTAGCTGACATGTACTTTTTAATCTCATCAAACCCTAAAGGGGAATACTGTCCAGGTTCAAAATATTAGAGGTATATTTCTTATTCTTCTCCTCTTACATTCAATCAATTAAAAAGGCCCCATCAATTGCAAATGGGAAGGTGATCAAGAGATGGGGAGAAGGGAATGAAAAAAGAACTGAGATGCACTATGCTATGCACATGTATGAACTTCCCACAAAGAATGCAGTATTTCTGTTCTGCAAACATGTACTAATAAATTCTAAATTAGCAGAACTCTCCACTATCATTTGCAATGGTATGTAGTTGCAGGACTATGCAAGAACAGAATTACCATCTTCATGGTACTGGTTGTCTCATCTTTTATGAATCAAGAGTAATATCCTTCCACATCAAAGGAAATGATGATCAGTAAATAACATATTTTTCAGAAAACCCTTTCCATCTATCTGAGCTAAAATAGCGCACATCTCCACCCCTTCCATCCTGTTGATCCTCTTCTTTTCTAAATAACATTATCCAACATTCCATGTTTCTTTTGTTTCTGTTTTATTTCAGCTTATATGATTATTTCCTATTATTTTCCACTGAACATAAGTGAAAGTAGGAAACTTGTTAAGTGGTATCTACTAGTGAATCTTCAGAACCTAGAACAATCTATCTCATTTACCATCTGACAGATTTCATATTTGGCAAATAAGTGAAAATATAAAATATTTAAAGTGCCTACCACAATAACTTTCACTGAATAAGTGCCTGTCTTCTATTTTCTTCATCACGGGTTTAACACTGCTATCTGCCTTCATAAATCCAGTTACATCATTTCTAATCTAGAGTAATTGATCGCCCTACCTTCATTCCCTCTACATACTCTAATCTTCCTGCACAATATTGGATTTGAATATTTATAGAAGATATTCTATGAGATAACCATTCTATTTTCCTACTTACATAACTTAATTGATATTCGTCATATTTGAAATCGATATTCCTCAATGTGTCATTCAAGTTGTCTCCTAACAATTTATCCTCCTCAAACATTTGTTTTTTCTTTCCTTAAATGAACCTCAGTCCAACAACCCTTTTGATTTTCCTTAAAGGGACCCAGTTTTAATTATAGTGCAAACATAAAATTGGAATATCCAAATAAAATTATTTTTTGAGGTCCAGTTTTAAGAAACTATACTTTAATACTGCCTTATCTTTACAATTTTAACCACTTATAGAATTATTAGGAAAACATAAAGGTTTTAAAGTTATTATTACAAAATCATTAATATACACATAAATTTTAAAGAATCATATGCAGTAATGTGAAGATTTTATAACTAATCCACTTCATCCATAAATAGTGCTCAGAGTTCATATACCTTTCATTTGTATCACTATCCATAGCAATTTTCTATTCTTCAAGATTTTAAACATATACAGTCTTTTTCCAAAGAATAACATTTTGGTTGATATGTGTATACATGGTGGTACCATAAGATTTTATCATCTGGTTATGGCTTCCTATCTTTGGTTTAGTACACTGTATGATGTTTTGAGAAGGATAAAATGATCTTAAATACATGTCTGAAAACATATTTATAGATAAATAGATTACACCAAAAACACTGCTCTACCATATCCTTGTTTTCTTACTATATCTCATAGCCTATTTTCTACTAATACTTGCAGAACTAAACTTCTTCTTTGAATTTTTATTTATTCTAATATTCACATGCTAAAAAAATGTTCATCTTATTTATATCAATCCAGCATTCTCTAATCTTTTACAAAATAGTATCATGTGATCTCAATTATTTATCCCAATACTTGTAAACCAACATATGATGAATTGATCATTACAATGCCACCATTTGCGTAAAAGAACTGAATATTTGATTTTCCCAACAACTGTATAAAATGTTCCTTATGACATTCCAGAAATATCAAATATTTTAAGGGGAATTATTTATATAAAAATCTAAATAAATTAGAGATCTGCTTTCAATTTCTCTAAAAGTGTAATGATTTTAAGCTCTACATTTTAATGCAACAGGTACAGAAGTCTTTAAAAATTTTTAGATATAAACTATTATACTCACTGATCCATTATACTTTTTATAAATGATTCAAAGCTATGAAATAATTATGATATAGGTTTAGAATTTAAAAAGTAAAATTTTACTTTTCTAAATTTACTTAAAATGAAATAATGAAGCTAATTACCTTTCTCAAAGCAGGGCTGAAGTTAAAGAAAAGTCGGCTGTTACATGTTTTGAATCTTTCAGGAAGATGCCAGTTCTGAATTATTTCTTCATCAGAAATCACATGATGATCCAGAGCTTTGAGAGTCCAAATACTGTTAGCAAGAACATTTCTGTATCCTTTTTTAAGGCTTACTGGACAATCAAACATGGTGAGAGCAATGAGTGCTGGACAGGCAGATAATGCACATAAATCTTTCAACTTTGCAAACCCATTGTCATGAAGATAGAGGAGTTTCAGATTCTTCAATCCACTCCAAAATTCAGTATGTGGTAGATTCTTTATCTGAAATATTATTAAAAATATTTTAGCTCAAATATTACTCTTCTACACATTACATGGAAAATGCTAAAACATTAAACATCTAAAATTCAATTTCTTCCAAATGGCAAGACGCTAATTTATTATTGAAAGGAATGTTTTCCATTATCTAAATGATGACTACAAAATAATATAATACACTGGATTAAACTACCACACTTATACAAACATATAGATAGATACATATGTGTATATATACACACACACACACACACATATACATGTATGTAGATATGTATATATATCTACATATATGTACGTATGTATTCCAGGTAAATTTCCTTGGAAATAAGCTGACTCTTAAAACTTTTCTAGTATACTTCTGAAATGACAAATATTATAATGAGTCAAAAAGTATATTTATATATACTGTAGATTTAAGAAATAAAATATACCAAATCATGCACTGTTCATGTATTTTATTTTAATTATTTGTGTATATTTTTAATTTCATGTCTATATACATGGTGTTTTAATTTTTATTTTAAATTTTTTGTGCATAGTTTAAGAAATGACTACCTGGAAAATACTTAGATAACGTATTTATTATATATAAACTTTATGTAGATACAGATATCTTAAGTGACTATTGCTTACCTGATTTCCATGGAGATCAAGTTTTATTAATTTTATGCAACTTTGAAGTGGATGTATATCAGTAATAAAATTATTTGTGAAAATGCATACTCTAAGAGAGATACAAGATTGCAAAATTTCCATAGATTTTAAATGAAGGCCATTGAACTTTATAAAAACAAAATCTTTTTGATCTTCTATTTTATTTTCATTATAGTGACTCCACTCTTCATGATTGGTTAATTCTTCTATAATTGTCCCATGAAACATCTAGGATAAATGGGTAATTGTTTAAAATTTTTTCAACATTTAAAAATCTACTTGAAAAAAGAGTAGATTATTTGTTGGAGATAGAATAAAATAAGCATAAAACTTTAAATTAAAAATAATATTTCCCATATATAGTCTACTGCAAAGTACCCAAAGGTGTAACATTTATGGCTACTACCAAAAAAGGTATCACTGCATTCACCAATAAGCTAATCAGTAAAAAAGAAAAAATTACCTTTTTCACAGACTAAAGAGCACGGAATCTATATCACTTCCCTAGAAGAAAATGAAAAACTGACAAATAAAGCTATACTTTAACATAGCCAGTAAAATAATTTTTGCTTTAGTATTATTAAATGAAAAAACTATATTTCCAAGTAAGGAAAAAATACTAAAATTTGTGAGAAAGGATGAAAAATGCAGCCAGATGAAATTAAGTTTCAATATAAATTTTCAAATGTTATCAACAATATTTATTTCATAGAGACAATTTTCCATCACATTATGTATTTATATGTTCAGTTCCATTAGGCAATTAGAATTCAGAATTCTAAAGCAATAGAGTTTGACTAAATTTATCTAAAACTTTTGGCTCAATGATTTATTACCCAATTTTATATGATATCACTTATATATATAATTTTGATGTTACTATATGGGTAATTTCATCTCTCATGAAACAAAGTCAGTAATGATAGTTTAGAATAGAATAAGCTCAAGTGGTCCATCTGGGAGCTCCTTGAAAGATTAACTACCTCCCCCATTGGAAGAATAAATTTCTACCATGTGCATATAAACTAAATCATCATAATTCAAATGAATATAAATGAGAAAAATCCAGATAAACTCATACTATATCAACATAGAAGTTATCCATTATTAATATCTTATATTTATATATTTGTTACAACTGATGAATCAATACATTACTAACTAAAGTAGTTCCTATTTTACAATAGGAACTATGTGTCTTATCTTCTATAGTTTCTCCTGATGTATAATGATGTGTATATTATTATTGCATCATACAGGATCATCACTGTATCATGCCTAAGTCTCCTATATTTCACTTTATTCCCTCTCCCAAACCCCTGGCAACCATTTATGTTTTTACTGACTCTATAGTGTTGACTTTTCCAGGATGTCACATATTCAGAGATATAAACTTTTCTTTTTCAGATTATAAATTCATAATTAAACTTTTAAACTATCAAGAGCGATCAACACAGAATATTGGAGACCCCATTTCTTTGCATAAAATTGAAAGCTACACTATACGTTTTAATTGTATCACTAAATTGTACATATATATTCAAATACATATATAACTACAGATAGCCTATAAATTATATAATGAATATTTTTTCCAAAGCATTTATTTCTCACATGATTGTTTCTATTTATAATACTATATCTGAAAATTTCTTTGTAGAAGATATAGTCTTTTTGCTGGCACTTATTTCCAAGCATTCTCAACAGGGATATTAACTAAGTACACTTGTTAATGACTATAGACTCACTAATAAATGAATATTTATTATTTTAAATTTCCCACCAAAACTTTTGTAGGAAAAATGTGATAGCAATTACTATAATTTTAATCAATTCAATTCACCAAATTCTCTAGATTAATGATGATTTGAATAGGCCAATGACATTACTAGTATTACTCAAAATCACTTTCTTTTTCCTTTATTAAGAGATATACTAGATAATTTTACAAAATGAGAGGTTCTGCATAAATGTAAATATCCAAATACAACTGCTTGTTGAATAAATTTGTTCATTTTGTGAAGTTAACTGATGCTCTCATAGCCCATCTCATAATGTTCCACCATTCCCCTAAACATTAAATACGTTCATAGTTTTGTACAAAAGATGAGTACTGTATGGTGAGTTAATTTGATCAGCATTCTTGCCTTATTTGAAAACTTCTGGTCAGCAAGATATATTCTGAGGAAGAAAGGAAGTATAGGTTCACACAAATATAAATTTCAGATAATCTCCATGATATTACTTAATTTGGTACCTCTATTTGCATTGTACAGAATTATCTGTAAGCTTTAATATAAAAGATGCTAACTATAAACAAAAATAAATTTATAAGAATTAAAAACCACTGTGATTAAGGGGATTTTAAATCTAAATGTGAGATAATCAAGATACTACCTAATTTAATGCCTGTTCTTTTCATTTTGTACAATGTTCCACTTTTTTAGCTTTAAAAAAATGTCTCAGAAAAAAAAAGTGTAAAAGTTAAATACTACGGTGATTAAATAGACTTGGGTATCGTGACTTAAGAATTTTATAAAAAAAAAAGAATGAAAACCTTCTAGTTTCCTAATTCTTAAAAGTGTACTAAAGGTCCAAAACTTAGATTTACATAACAAATCAAGAGAAAAGGAATAGTCAAGCTGAATTAAAAGCTCTTATTTTTGTTATTATTAATATATCTAAGAGCAACTAGACTTAATTGACATCTAAACTTAATCTGATAGCAGATAAAACATCCTTCTCAAATTTACACAGAAAATTCATTTGCCAAGATAGACCACATATGGGTCATAAAGCTTAAACAAATTTAAGAGAATATGAATCCTATAATATCACTTTTAATCACATGTAAATCAAATCTATAAAATAAAAAGTACACTAATTATAAGTCTGATTTTATTCCCAAATTTTCTCTGTAAAAAAAAAAGTGGTAACAAACATAAGAAGTAAAAGCTATATAAGGTTCTAATTACAAATATCTAAAAAAAAACTCAACAAATCTAAAAACTTATTCTGTATACCATGATCTTTTCATATAAGATATAATTAATATTGAGAAGAAATTTTCAAATGAATGTCTTACTATCCATTATATAGTTAAATGTTCATTCACTGAAATTTCTACATGCTAGGAACACAGATATATTATTTTAAGTAAGTAGTACATTAAACTATTTGATAATATATACAGAAATAACATATTTTATGAAAACTACTCATATTATTAAATAAGTGAGAGTCTACATATTAGACCTCAGAATTGTCAAAGCAGCTACTAATATTTGCATGTAAAATGAAATCATGAAAAAGCTGAAGTTATAAATTTAGAATGTCTACAACATATATAGCCCCATCTATATTAACAAAATAAGCAATGGTATTTTTAAAATACTTTTGACAACAGATGTATTGAGCCTATCTCATTTTGATGAATTGCCATATTGTATATCACAGAAAAAATGTTGGGGTACATTGTATGAATACAGTTTTACAACACGAAAATTTTTTCCAAATTTTTGGCAAGTGGGAAGAGGACTATGCTACTGAGGGAAGAGAAAGGAAGGGGACATAAAAAGAAATAAAATGTGTCGTGTACATGCCCCAACTACCCAGAATAAATGTACTGCAAACATGTACAGTACTAACAAAATTAAATTTAAAAAGATAAAATAAAATAATTTTTAAAAAGCCTTTAGGATCCCTGATTCTCAAAATTATTTTCAAGGAAACCACAGGGAAAAACTGAATTAATTACATGGAAAAGAAAATAAGCAGTATTGAAACATTAATTTTTCTTTAATTCATCAATTAAAATTCTAAACAACATTAATTTTTAATTAATAAGATGTGCTAAACTCTGCTATCTCAGCATGCATACTTCTTTTTGGTGTAATCCTCTTGCAGTCCAATAATTATCTCTTGTCTTAATATAAAAAGAGACCAAGTAGTAATCCACTGAAAATAAGTGTGTTTGGAGTAGTGTCAAGTCTGGTGTTTGAAACCTGAAGGAAATAAGGTTGGTTGTATATTTTGTAAGTCAAATGAGTTGTTCAAGTCAAGAGGCAAACTGGCCAGTGTGATATTTCTTAAACTTTGCAATGCATTGTTAGATTCTGTAAAATGTTGCCCGGAGGATTCCATTCCTGACAAGATGGCTATATGGTGCTGTATCCCTGTCAGTAATGTCCACTCTAACACTAACATTGTTTCCTGTGTATCTCATTTATGCAGAATAAATAGGCCTTAATAATTAGCTGGCCTGGTATATTTTACTCTTGTAAAACAATACTCTGGCAGACATCTGGTAAAGTCTCTGTGGTAACATGCTCTGCTAAAATATTTACTCTGGTAGCTTAAAACTTTAAACAACAGTATCACAGTTTTCTGGCACAAAAATAAACTTCAAGTTCCTAATTTCTTGTAATAACTTTCTATAATAATTGCCAAGGATATTTACTCCCTAGGGTTCAGTATTTTTAAAGAATTATTATGTAAAACTTCATGAAAATTTGAGGGGAAAAATAAGGTAAAATAAAAACCATAGTTGATAATGTTTTTCCAGTATTTACTAAAAAAAAAAAGTACTTTCAGCATGAGCAATGTAGTCATAGTGGTATAAAATAATATCTATTTCTGTAACTATCCTTCCTGGATCCAATAAATGCTCTATTAAATACTCTATGTATAATAGTCTACCATTTCATCCTACTGTTCTTTTCTATTTAATTATTTTCAGGTACATACTGTCGCATTGTTCTCTTCAACTTAGAATGTACAGTATCCAAACACAGACACTACTGACCTGTATTCCACTAGGATCTCAACACAGTTTCATAGTAGGAAATTAATTCCATCCATATTCTGACAACTTACAAAATTATCTTTAGCCCAGACTCCCTTGCTGAACTACACTCATACAGATGCACAATCACATACACCCACAAGCTTCTATTGTGTATATTGCATACACATGCCTATTCTCTATGTATGGAGCCCAACTATCGCCTGTCCTTTTCACCACAACAAGCTTCCCTGTCTTTAGCATTCTCCACCTCAGTTGATGGCCACTCCACCCTCAGGCCGACATCTTTGACTCCTCTACTCTCACTCCACATGCACTCTATCAACCTACAGTTTTGCCTTAAAATATCCAGAATCTATGAACTTCCCACCAATGCCACTGTTAATACCTGGGCCAAGCCTGCACCAACACCCATAATATCTATTATTAACAACAGCTTCCAACAAGTCTACAAGCTTCTCTCCTTGCCCCACCCTCACCACATTCTATTCTTGTATTTCTGAGTGAGCTTTTAAAAATAAGGCACGCTAAATTGAAACCCTATAACGCTGTTTTATTCAAAAGTAACTGAAATCCTACGTCCCCTTGTTGCTTCTCTGAAGTTCTATGTTGTAACTTTCTCTTCTGCTCAATCTTACCTCACTCAAATTTTCTAAATGTTCTTCAAGGAGAATGAATTGTATTTATTAACAAAAAGTTTAAATGATAAAACTCTGAAAGAATAATTTGCCTTTGTACCTGATGCTTTCACTGTAAGATAATTAAATACCAAGGTCAATCTTTTACTGTATAAGAAAAACTGTTTTCTCTTGCAAACTAAGAGTCTGTGGGACCTTGACTAAATTCCTGAAAAAGACTTTAATGAAGAGATTTCTCTATTAAATCAAACTTTGTGCAGCAGTTTTGAGGCTGGAATTGAATTGTGTATCTTCTTTAAATCTGTGATTTATTAATTGCGATACCTCGACAATATTCTTTGATTCACTTTTCTGATTCCTAATATTGGAGATTAACCTGTGGAACTCATTATCGACTTTTCGTTCTACAAATGAAATTTCTATGTATAGCTAACATGCATGTAACAATGCTTTTAACCAAGAATGTTCATTGAATGTTCTCGACGAATCTGCACATATTAAGAAAAAAAAAAAATGCCAGAGAAGCTACCGAAGTAATGCAAATGTTAGGGGCCTGGCTGGTGACTGAATTTCAAACAACTTCCACAGACACTGGGAGGTTGGCATGTGTTCCTATGAAGTGAACCCAAAACAGAGGGGTGCTGTGGCTCCGTCTCTTGTGAGCTGCAGAGGTACAAAGAAGCCACAAAACTAAATTTCCTAAAAGAACAGAGGGGCTTAAGTATTCAAACTGTGTATCCCGACCCTGGGTGGGGGACAGATGACTCCAGGTGACCCAGGGTTAGATATCATCTGACAAAATGTTCTTGAGAAACGCTGCCACTACTCTCGACTAAAACAAACCAGTTAGGAGATAAAGAGGAACCTAGGTTCTGCTTTCATCTTCTCCTTCTTATGTCCTTTCCAACAAAGGTGTCCCCCAACCTGAACCACTCACCGGGTCAACCGGGCTGCAAGGTCTTAAAAGCTGAGAAAGAGTGGCCCAGACCCGGCACCGGCCCACAATCCTTAGGTGGTCATCAACGCGCCAGGCCGTTGCCAAGGCAACGCAGCGAGGCAGGCGCTCACTGCGTCAGCGAAAAAGGGAGGCACTCAGGGACGTGTTTACGTGTCTGACGCACAAAAGGGGCGGGGCAGAGGTGGCCCGGACCTAGCGGCCTATCGTCCACTGCGCATGCGTGCTGTGCGGCGCCGACTCAGAAGCGGAGACTATGGCGGTCGCTAGGGTTCCTTTAGATGTGTCCCTTCGAGAAAGTACTCAAAGAAAATTGCGGAAGTTTTCAGAACTGAGAGGTACCAAAGAAGAAACCGAGTTCTCCTGGGCGGCATAGAGGGAGGGTGCCCTGACGACCTGGAGATTTGCCCGACTGTCAATTTCTTTGTTTCCTGAAGTATTAGGAGAAAATTATTCACCTCAAATCATGAAGCTATAAAAATTAATGCTTTGGTTAGCTCATAGAAGTTACTTTAAATAGATCTAAAAGGTCTGAAATATAGTAATTAGGCTGTTTTTGCCTTTCTGTTCTGACCCGTATCTACCTACCTCACCAATTCGTTCCCTAGAATAGTAAACACTAAGGAGAGAGGGAACAAACGACGGAGTTTATTGCTTAAGAATTTGTTTAAACAAACAGACTGTGCCACTTGGCATTGCCTGTACAATTGTCGAGTAAAATTTGTTATGTTTTATATGTTAGTGACTGCTTGAAAAATACAGCGACTAACATTTTGATAACACTGAAATGTTCGGAGCTGTTCCATTCTAGCCCATAAGTGTCATATGTGAAATAATAGAAACACTTTTTCATCTCGTTTAAGGATGAAGAGATTCCATATGTTTACCAAAAGTGCACTCTTATCTTTTAATGAGTTCGTCAGGGACTTAAGACCTTTTCTGTTATCCAGAATTTTGTGTCATATTTTCAGCTTACATAGCTCATGTTAAGGTAATATAAATGAAGTACTGATATAAATAACACGGAAGGGATGAATCCTTGTGTCGAATCTTTCTTAGCCAACAAACATTGTAGGCAGCTTGATATATGAAAACTTATTTTTAAAGCTGGAGATTCATTTACTTGTTTGTATCCTTTTTCTATTTAAGGATTGAAATGATAGTCTGTGGCGGGTTAAAAGAACCTTAATCAAGAAACATGACATCAAATTTTTAGGGATTTCTAGATAAATGGGATCGTAGGCCATAAAACGAGGGCATTACCTAAAAGAGGAGGAAAAAATAACTTATAAACAATCCTCAATAGAACTATTTTAAGTAATACTAGCAATAATTATTCCAAGTTTCAAAAGTAGAAGGTACATTTTTGAAATGGTAATAAATGTTATCTTTTCCCCTCTTATGTGAAATAAACCTACAATAGGTAGTTTATTATAATCATATTATCATTTTCTTGTTTTTTTTCAAATAGGCAAACCTGTAGGAGCTGGGGAATTCTGGGACATAGTTGTACTAACAGCAGCTGATGAAAAGCAGGAACTTGCTTATAAGCAACAGCTATCAGAAAAGCTGAAGAGAAAGGAATTACCCCTTGGAGTTCAATATCATGTTTTTGTTGATCCTGCTGGAGCCAAAATTGGTATGCATTTTATGCACAGGTTTATACATAGATTCTGGGCAGAATGGTCATTGAAGAAAAGCTTTTCTGTGGTTTACAGTTTGTAAGCTGCACATCTTCACCCACAGCCTTGACAGACATTGAAATATAAATGTAATTGACTGTAAGAAAAATGAAGAGTAGAGCAGCTGCTCTTACTCATTGTGACTGAACAGTGAAAAGCTTCCAGAATTTAAAAGAGAATTGTATTACTTTGAATAAAACTTACTGAGATGGTGACTATTCCTGTGGGTCTTATTAGTTGAGCTCTTAAATTCTCAACTCTCCAACCCCACGGTTTCTATTGAAATTTACATAAATCAAATTAGAAAAAAAATGCATAAATGGTTTATTTGGATATTCACACGAAGTAAAAAATATGTCAGCAAATATATGTATAACGCATTTTATAGATAGATAGATAGATAGATAGATAGATAGATAGATAGATAGATTTGCTTCATATATGTATATATGGTTTCTCTTGGGACTTCCACAATGTAGAATGGAGAGAACAGAGTCTAATGGTGTAAGTTTATTTGAACAGAATGTTTATTTGAAAACCTTGCTCAAGATCAACTTTGTCATTTCACCTTCCATTGCAAATTTTTTTAAATGCTATTTTCCTAAAGGCTGTTTTCCACGTGACACTTAAAACTGAATTCCCTTGATATCATAAATAGTTTTTGGGTTTGCCGTTAGTATTTTCTCATTAAATAGTGTTGTTTGGATCCTCACGACATTGAGGTACATACCTGTATTATTCCTGTTGTATAAATGAAAATCTAAAGTACAGAAAGTTAAATATCTTCGCTATGATGGTAGTAATAAGTATGAGTTAGTTATGTATAAGGTATTTATTTTTGGAAACCAAGTTCTAAAAATTGTTTTAAAAAGAGAAGCCAGCTTATATATTTAATTGTCATATGGAAGAATTACTTAAATTGATTTTATGATTTAACTGCCTATGAATGTTTATACATAACAGTCTTAGTATGTTACAGGTCATATAATTCATTTTTCTTTTTGTATGGCAATTTTCGGGAGAATTTTACCTAATCATTTATTGATAAAGACTTCTCTGAATTTGTGTAATAATTATTGATTACTTTTTTTTACTATAAAATGTATTAATTTTATTCTTTGCCAATATTTTTGGTGTTTATCTTATTAATTATAGTTAAAACTATATCTTTTAAAGTCATAAATTTACCAATATAAATTTTAGTAGACTTCTATGAAATTAATTTTGCCTTTTAAATTATTTTTAAGGTAATGGAGGATCAACACTTTGTGCTCTTCGATGTTTGGAAAAGCTATATGAAGATAAATGGAATTCCTTTACTATACTATTAATTCACTCTGGTAAAGTTATTCTTAATTTATACTAATTTATATTTTCTTTTGAATATTCCACCTTTGATATTTTGCTCTCATGAAAATAACTTTACTTATTTATTTTTATTCTTTAAAGTTATTTTTCTTTCAAAACAAACATTTCATGCTTTTTTTGCTATTGGTAGGTTCTAAATAGTACAATGCTTTTCAAAATTTTGTCCTTAAAATTATAGATCATCAGCTTTTTGTAGATATTCTTTTATCTTTGGTATGTATATAGACAATTCTTTTTCCTGAAACAACTCATCAAAGTATGATCATTTCTCAGGAGTGCTTTGGGGGAGATTTTGCTATGGGGAAGAGGCTAGTTTAACACACTTACTTCTAGACTTTTGCCAATACCTTCTGTCTTACATTTTGTCTGATTTTTGATATCCAAAGACTACAGTTCTTAGCAGAGTTGTAAGTAGTACATGAAAAAACACAGACACAGGAGGGATATTTTAAAGCAGAAGACATTGAAAGAAATAATCTTAGAGTAAAACATATTTATTTATTTGTTTATTTTAATGTTTATTTGAACATCCCACACAGTTCTACATAATCAAAAGTACTTCTTTTTAAAATTAATTTTATTGGTACATTTTTTACATACATAATGATTATTCATCATGGGGAATTTGTACCTGTACATAATAAATGTTAATTGTTTCCCCATACCCCTTCCTTTTCTTCAATCCTTTTTCCTGTCTCCATTTACAAAAGTTTGTTTCTATTGTTTTCCTTCTAGTCTTTTTTAATTTCTATTCCCTAATGTTTAGATATATGAAAATTTTGGTTACATAAAGCCTATATGATTTTTCTGTATGCTAGAGGACTGATAAAAACTTGGTTCTGGACCAGCTCCAGTCTAGGAACATATAGTTTAGCCTCACTTACCTATATGCTTTTTAAAGCCTTTTCTGACTCTTATTATTCATATATATAATCATGATTTTGTATGAAAATGGTATAAATAGAATGAATTTAAGTTCTGCTTTGAAGACTAAAACTAAAATAATTGAGTTCATAATTTTATTTCAAAAAAGCTATTATTAATAATTTAGTAAAAACTTTAGACACTAGAACATACATATTAAAAATGTACATTTTCTGTATCAGTGTATTTCACATTTGCAGACTGTACTAACCACTGATAGCAAATATTTGAGAGGAAAGAAATGGATGAGTCTGTACTAAACATGTCATTATTCCCTAAACAATATAAAACTATTTGAAAAACCTTTACATTGTACTAGTTAGATATTATAGGTAATCTGGAGATAATTTAAAGTATAGGAGAGGATAGCTGTAGGCTATTTGAGCATCTACGTATTTTGCTGTCCACCTAATATCCTGAAACAGTGTGGACATTGAAAGGCAGTTGTACCGAATTCTTTCAGTATTCAAATTTGCTATTGACTAGTGTTTGGAAAGGGAAAAAAATAGAAAGTTATTATTAACTGTGACTTATTCAGTGATGTACTGTGTGCCAAGTGCTTTATATGTTTCTGATTTCATAAAAGGTAATATGGCAGATATTATCTCTCCTTTGCTGACTTGGAGTAACTATGAAAGAAAATGACTAGAAAGTGATGAACCAAATATGAACTCTTTTTATCAAACTTTCTACTCACATAGGCTGACTCTCATGATAGTTAAATAAAAAATGGTACAACATACTTAACATACTTAAGAAAACACACTTTTCACGAAATTAACTTATACTCATCTTAGAAGGAAATGCTTGTCTAAATGAAAAGTATAAAATGTTTAAATATTATTGAATAAATTATCTTTATTTTCTTTATATAATAATTTAAAGAAACATTAAATATTGAAAAAAGTATTTAATAGAGAATTATGTTATTATATATAATTATATTTTGGAATTATATCTTAGAACTGTTATACTGTATTAATTTTTTATAACTTTTTTCTGTGAAGTAGATTCTTAATGTATGAGTTTAAACATTCTGAAATTTAAAGTTTAAAATGTAGATACATGATCTTTACTTATTATTGATTCAGAACAATTCAAAATTCAATAATTCTAACTTAGAATCTTTAAGATTGCACTTTGCAACCATTATGTTATGTGGAACAAATCAGACACACAAACTTAAATATTGCCTGGTTATATGAGAAACCTAAATTATAAATGAAGAGCAAAATAAAAGCTGGATAAGAGGAGGTAGGGAGATCTTTGTGAAAGGGAACAAGAGATGGAGAGTGGGAGGGAGACAGGAAGGGATGTAAAAAGGAGCTACGATGTGTTAATGGACCAGCTCCACACAAAGGATGTATATACTGTGTACTGCAAATATATACTAATAAAAAACAAAACAATAATAAAAACAGGTCGATACTGATTTACTATACTAAAGACATTTCATCTCGAAAAGACAACCTGCATCATAACAAATGCTACAAAATTGCTCTTTGAATTTTTAATCTGGGTTACATTGTGTTTTCTTGAGTTACAGTCCACATAATATATATATAGATAGATCTATCTATCTATCTATCTATATATATATGAAATATATATCAAATACATGTGGAGATAGTTTGAATTGTAATTGATGCTGCTAGATTTTGAAAATCTTATAAACAGCAACGTTTTTACATGGTATTTTATTTGTTTTTTTACTTTTATAGGTGGCTACAGTCAGCGCCTTCCAAATGCAAGTGCTCTGGGAAAAATTTTTACTGCTTTACCATTTGGTAACCCCATTTATCAGATGTTGGAATTAAAACTAGCCATGTATATTGATTTCCCCTCATGTATGAATCCTGGAATTGTGGTTACCTGTGCAGATGATATTGAACTGTATAGTATTGGAGAATTTGAGTATATTAAATTTGACAAACCTGGCTTCACTGCATTAGCTCATCCTTCTAGTTTAACTATAGGTACCACACATGGAGTATTTGTCTTAGATCCTTTTAATGATTCAAAACGTAGAGATCTTGAATATAGGTGTTGCCACCGTTTCCTTCATAAGCCAAGCATAGAAAAGATGTATCAACTTAGTGCTGTGTGTAGACCTGGAGATTTTTGTCCACAGGACTTTGCAGGAGGAGATGCTCCCTATCCTCACCTAGACTCTGAGCATGTCTACACTGATAGCCTATTTTATATGGATCATATATCTGCAAAAAAGTTACTTGCTTTTTATGAAGAAATAGGCACTCTGAACTGTGAAGTAGATGCCTATGGTGACTTTCTGCAGGCATTGGGACCTGGAGCAACTGCGGAGTACACCAGAAACACTGCAAATGTCACTAAAGAAGAAGCAGAGTTGCTAGATATAAGGCAGAGAATATTTCATCTTCTTAAAGGAACTTTCCTAAATGTTGTTGTTCTTAATAACTCCAAATTTTATCACATCGGGACAACTGAAGAGTATTTGTTCCATTTTACTTCAGATAGCAGTTTAAAGTTAGAGCTCAGTTTACAATCAGTAGCTTTTGGTGTACTTCCATATACTCTGAAATGTTCCTGTAAGACATCCTGTATCATTCACAGTATACTGGATTCAGGATGTTCCGTGGCACCTGGCTCAGTTGTAGAGTACTCCAGACTGGGGCCAGACGTCTCCATTGGAGAAAACTGCATTATTAGCAATTCTTACGTCATTTCCAATGCTGCCGTGCCTGCATATTCATTTCTGTGTTCCTTAAGCTTGATGATAAATGGACACTTGAAGTATTCAACTATGGCATTTGGAGTGCAAGACAACTTAAAAAACAAAGTTAAGACATTATTAGATACAAAGTTACTTCAGTTCTTTGGAGTTGATTTTCTGTCATGCTTAGATCTTTGGAATCTTAAAGTTACAGAGGAGCTGTTTTCAAGAAGAAGGGCGCAATTCAGTTTATGGACTGCTCGCATTTTCCCAGTTTGTTCTTCTCTGAGTGAATCAGTTACAACATCCCTGAAGATGTTACATGCAGTAAAGAGCAATTCATCCTTCAGTCTGAGTAGCTACCAGCTTGTATCCATTGAAGAAATGCTTATCTACAAAGAAGTAGAAGACATGATAGCTTATAGGGAGAAAATTTTTCTAGAAATTAGCTTAATTAAAAATAAATCTTACTTAGCAATATCTTAAATATTATTTATATTATAGATATATACTTACAGGATTCAAAAAACAGTATTCTTTGTAGATCTTATTTCAGTAAAGGAAATTAATAATACAATTACTGCAGCATAATATTAATAACAATTTCAAAAACTACCTTTTGATGGAAGACTTTCAAAACAAGGGACACTGCTGGATATTTTTCACTATTTTAATTTTCTGTTTAGTAAGATGGATTTGTGGAGCAGTGTTTTGTTCATCTAACAAATATTAGATTAATTATCTAAATGTAGTCCTATTTATTTATCCTAATAAAAATTTTAGGGTCCTCTAGGTATTCTAAGAATACTGCAGGAATACTTTTTCAGAAACGAATCCATAGCTGACAAATCAGATTAAATTAATGTCCAATATATTTTTGTTTTTGTGGTTTTATAGATACAAAAAGCTCTAAAATTGGTAATTATTTGCATCTCATTCATCTTATCAAAGCAAAACAATATAGATATTTTATCTGTATACTTTAACATATTCATGTATCCTACCAATTTTATCTAATGCTCCATTTCACAGTAAAAAGTCTGTGTATGTGTATGCATATGTGTTTCTGTGTACATAGTACTCGGTTCTTTGGGGGAAAATAATGTTAATCATGTAATTTCACTGTGTACATTACTTTCATCCTCTCAATAATACTTTTTACAGAATTAAGTTACAAGATGGACTGATTATACTTTCCATTTATTATTTTCTGTCCACATATTAATGGCGATGCTGAGAAGTAGTCATTGTCCAACCGGTAGCAGGAAGGGAGGAGAAGAATAGGAAAACTAAGGTAATACACAGATAATAAGCAACTTCACAATAATAAAATTGGATATAAGCCAGGCGTGGTGGCGCCTACCTGTAATCCCAACACTCCAGAGGCTGAGGCAGGAGGATCGCTGTGAGAGACCAGCCTGGGCTACATAGTGAGTTTCAGGTCAGCCTCAACCACATAGTGAGACCCTGTCTCAAAAAAAAAAAAAAACAACAAAAGAACAACAACAAAAAAAAATTGGATGTAATCTCACGCTTTGTTTTCCTATTTTGGTATAAACATGTAATTGAAATGTCTTCATATCAAAGTTTAACAATCCAAAATTTTTCAGTTTTGTGTTTTAAATGAACAAGTTGGAGTAAGAATTGGTCTTTGCCACTTTTATTTATATATTAATGTCAATATAAAATATGGGTAAACTAGAAGTGACTTATCTGAAATCTTTAATTTCATTATTTATAGGTAGATTTTTTTTCCAAAGGAGAAAAATAAAATATATAATAGTTACTATCAGAACTTTCCCAGCATGTTTGTTACTCATTAAATATTCAAGACTAATTTTACCTGAAGTGCTATCGGATATAAAACTCACTATTTTATTCTACAAGAAAGAAAGAAAAGACTATCAATAAAGTATAACAATGGTTTCTTGTTACTTGAAACATTTATTGGAGCTACCTTTTAGGTGCATATATACAAATCTGTATTATAGATTTTTTTTTTTTTATCCTTTAGTATACATACAGTGGAACGAAAACTAAGGTGCATTACTTTCTTAGACATTTGCTTTGATTAAAAAAAAACTCTTCAACTTAAATAGAACTGCATTTTCTAAGAGTGCCAGCTATACTATTATCTGGACTTCCTACCAGGCTACAGATAGCTCACACTTGTTCTGCAGTTCTGATACTGATGCTTTAGTATTTGACAAAGTCAATTTCATCTTTGCCTTAGTCATGTCCCTAGAAAATAAATGGCTTCAGCCGGGATTTAGGTCATCGGTTCGGTGGCCTGCCTTGCAAACGCAAGGACCTGAGTTCAATCTCCGGTACCAAAAAATAAATAAATGGCTTTAATTCGTGGTCAGGTGGTTTCTGACAAAGTAATGTCATACTAATGTCACTGGGAAAATAATTGGTTAGCTGTATGTGATTTGTTAGATTTAATTGTGTGTACTGTTGCTTTTTCAAAGTTCTTCCTAGGGAGAAAAAAAAACATTATAGCTATTGTTTAGCATTTATTTATATATTTGCAGAGCTTTCAGAAAATAAGTATTTATCATTCATTAAGTACTCAGTATTTCACCTAATCTTGATTTTTATCATAATTCCTGCAGAATATATGAATTCTAGTTGAAATTGTATTTCTTCAAAAGATTTGTCAGGGTTCCTTGCCTTGAGATCTATTATTTGCTATTTAGTATCGGTGTACACATATATCATACTTAACTGAAGAGACAATTGCAAGCACAACTATGGTCAAGTTCACATATAAAAACAAGTTTCATGATTTGCCATACTAATAGTTGTATAAAACACTTTGCATTATAAGACACATTCTACTTTCAGGGATATTGAAATATAAAGGAGAAAAAAATTAGGGAGTGATTTTACCCTAAATGTGTATTTTATTAAAAGCTCTAGGGGAAGAAATGTCAAATTCTGACATTCAATCCCTGAGTATAGTGTACCTTATAGTGTACATTATAAGGTGAGAAATGTTTTTGATAAATGACTAAATTTTGTGGCAATTGCAAGACTTTAATTTAGCTTGTCAATATAAAGGAACATACTTTTTCCTTCTCTGAGTTTTGTCATCAGTAAAAGGCCTGAATGTATAAATGTGTAATTAAATGGTTCCTTTTGAGTTAGAATTTCTATTTCATGAAGCCACAGCATTTAAATAATATACTAATGTTTATGACAGACTGTTATTGCTTGTTATGAATTGTACTCAATATATTGTTGAACTGAAGAAAAACAGTGATTGAAGGGCATGGAAAATATCCAGTATTTGGTATTATAACTTTGACATTTCATGTCTAAATAAAAGAGAAAGTCCTTTAAAACTCCAAGTGATATACTTAAAGTGGTAAAATTTAATGGCATTAATCCAAAATAATTTCTAAAATTTATGGTAATCAATTCATCTTCCATAGCTCATACCTCCCTAATACATAAAGATTACCAAATTCAATAATGGATCCTAAACTAAAATTTACCTGCCAAAAATATGTGCATGGCTGTCTCATATACAAGTATTACACAAAATCAGAGATATCCTTCGTATATATCATAACACCCTCGATTTGAAAAAAGTGTAGCCTCAGAAGCATGGCATCTCGATCTAATCCAGCAAAATTAAGATGGAGAGAAAAAATAATATGCTCAAAACTATCCAATTTTTAGGTGTTCTCTTTATTGTTCAGTTCATTAAAACCAAGTCCTCATCTATACCAAAAACTAAAAAAAAAAAAAAAAAAAATCATTAAATTTACCTAGTGTAAGAGAAATAATTGTTGACTATTAACTAATTAACTGCAATTTTCGTACCTCTAAATTTTTGCTTAAGCAAAGCCAATTGCTATGAAGGTTGAAGAAAACTTACAATGTTTGTACTTAGTGAAGTTGTGTTAATATTATCTTAACTTCATTAGTGATTATTTCCTATTCCTTCCTTTCCTATTTCTATTTCTTTCCTATTCTATTGTGTTAAACTATCATACTAGTGTTTTTTGTTTTTCCATTTATTTAAATACACGGAAATTTCTTGCTAGACTTTAAACTGTACATGATAAAAGGCAAGTTAAAACAGTATGGTTGGATAGTACCAGTTCTGTTCCTCGCTGACTTACCTGTTTGAGATCCAATTAGCTACAATTTCCACTTGGATCAAACTTGCCAATTTGGCTGTGTATAAAGGTCAGATTGGCTATGGGTCAGGTTAAAATTTGGAATAAAGGGATAATAAAAGCAGCTACTTCATTACTGTCTAGTAATGGAGGACAGAAGTAAGGGGAAGGGATACCTGTGGCTAGTGACTCTTATCACCCCACTGCAAAGACCCTTGAGAGTTGACATTTGTCTCCAGGTGTGCATCCCAGAGGTATTGTTGCCCTAGCAAATAAGTGATTGAAATTCACAGAGTCAATGTGTCTTTCTGGGCTGGTTGTACAAATAAGTGGTCTCTTTTTTAAGCCTGTAGCTGCAAGGATTACTTAGCCATCAAATATATAAATTCAACCATTCAACAGTAATTCATTTCTGATTGCAGCAGACTTGTGTAACCATCTGCTAGCGTCATTTCTCAGTTACCTATCTGCCATAATTATGTCCCTCAATTGTGCTTCAATTCATTGCTGAAGCAATCTAAACTCTAATATCTACATTCCTTGGGCACTATTTTATGGTGTTTGGCTGATAAGCTTGTTGAATTCCCAGCCTCCTTAAAAGCTTTAAAAATGATTGCTACAACCAACACTGTGTGGCTAAGTAATCTGCACATGTGAATTTTTGTTTTGCTTTATTCACCAGTGTCCCTTCTTTTCTTCCAACAGAACATTCCTATGGTTCACATTACTTTTAATTTACCATCTCCTTGCAGGAGAGTGTTGCACTGCCCAGGAAAGAATTAAAGCATTTCCATCTTGAGGCAAGAATCTTTTAAAACAATTCTGTTGGAATCAAGTAAGTGTTCGTTTCATTTGCAGGTTGAAAGTGTTCTACTCCTCAATGAAGTTTTATGTAATTGGTTCCTTTCCTATTATCTTTAGCCTTGGGGTTTGAGAAAGTAAATTATATCCACCAATATGCTGTTCTTTAGAGAAGTTTCAAACATTTTTAGTGAAACCTGCATCTAGAAAATTGACAACCCCCCAAAATAATGACCATAATAAGGGATCGAAGTGCAAGTTTTAAATATTACAGGTAGATTAACTTATTCAGTCACTAATTATATATCACTAGAATCCATTTTTTATAAAATTTAATGAGAAAAATAATCACTCATTGTAATAGGTTAAAGTTAATAGAACTTCTAGTTATTATCCAGTTAAATTAAGAGCTATTCTGGATAATAACCTGTTTATAGAGAGGAAGAAAGTAGCATTTTAGCAAAATTCCTTTTCAGTTATTACAACTGCTGATATTTAAATACGGAAGAAATATGTAACATGAATTTATAACCAAAGTAGTAATTGGTGAAAGAATTCTTGTATCCTCAATCTATATATGAGCATGCTGTAATTTCCCCTGACAAATGTAAATAAGCAGAAAGATATCTTTAGCCATATTACTTTATTAGGAAAAAGTCTGTTTTATATATTTCATTGTCAATATTTTTGAAGTTTTCTTTCCTAACCATCATAATATATGCAACATTGATTCATAAATTTAGATACACATTTGCCCCTACTAAAAAAGTTTAAATAGGTATTTTTATTTAGAGTACTTGTATCTTCCCTTTATCAATCCTGATGACCTTTTCAGTCTAGAGAAATAACCAGGTCATCTACAAGTTGCTCAACTCAAAAACTTAGAAATCAGACATGACTCTTAACATTCTTCCTTCTATTTCATCCAATTCTTCAGCATAATGCTCTATTCCAAATCATAACCAAAATCTAAACACTTTCCAATTCCCACTGAACTGCTCCATTTACCTAAACAAATGAAATAGCCTTTTCCAGTCATATAATTAATTTCTTCTTATGTAAAGTGATAACTCTCTCACTTCTGTAATTGTGAATGAAGGCAAAGTTGCAGAGAAACTACAAAGGAAAGATATTTTAAAAGATTGCCATTGAGTTGTACATGGCATTGAGAGGAGATGATATTTTGGCCATCTTGCCCTTGCTTCCTTGCCTGGCTCTGTTTTCACATCTCCTGTTTCTCTGCTGAAGACTGTCTTATTGATCATTCATTCTACTGTTCTGCCTTTTGCATGGGGAAGTTTTGTGTGGTGATTGTTTGCAGTCTCTTTTTCAAATTTGTTTTTCAGCCATTTCCATATTTCTTCTGTGTGCTGGTATATTAGCTGGAATTTTGCTTCCCTTGTAAATACAGGCATTGTCTCAACTTCTAAACTAAATTCATAGACGTGAAATTCCAGGAGACCCTTTATCCTCATACCCATCTTTAGCTGTGAGATTCCATTTCTGGTATGTTCTTTTGGGTCTTGCATATCATCTTGCAATTCTGAGTTAAGTGATAATTTTTTCACTATGTGGGTCTTAAATTTTCATCTTTAAAGCCACTGTATCATTTCACTGTCTTCAGAGAAAATATACCTCACACAAATTGTAGTACTGTCTAGCAAATTTCTTAGAATAATTGGGGTACACAGAAAGCTGATAAGAGAGAAAAGAATGCATTGAAAACACAATTTTAAATAATAGATATTCTTAGAAGTTCCTCATCATCCTCATCACTCTGATTTTCTTCAATACCTAGTCTGTTGCATCCAAAAGGATCTCTGACAAATCCTTCTGTTTTCCACTGACCAGTCAGTCGCCCGTCTGCTTGTATGTGCACATTTGTGGGATTGTCTATCTCTCCTAGATAGTTCTGAATAATTTTCACCCAGTAGATTACCCAGGTCTACAGTCTCAAAACCCTGGTCCAAACACTAAAATTATCACCATCCAGACACATCAGGGACTCAGCAAAACCACAGGATTGTTCATTGTCAAGATACTCTTTTAGAAGATTTTAGCCCCAAGTGCTACAACTACTTTCTTTAACTTTGAAAGTTGAATATAAAGGAGGCAAATACAATGAAAAGCTATCTCTTGTCATTAATGTTTGGGGGCATAGCATATTTACATCTTTTTTCTGGATAATAGCATCTGCTGCTTATCATTAGATAGTAATTCCTGTGGAGTTTGGAGGGCCTTAAATTGAACCTCAAGGATACTATGAATTGTAACAGGCAAAGAGAATGTTAATCTATAACAGCGCTAGTTTGTGAGCTGAGTTTGAGGCAATTTTTTTGCCAATGATCTGATGTAAGAATATCCATGTGGCTCTGTAATTTTTGTCTTTGCTGCTGTAATCCATTACCTTCAGGGAGGCGATAGCTTCTGAAGTGAGTTCTAGAAATACATTCAGTATTTCCTGAGTTTGCCTATCCTCAAATGTGAAGTATATATTTATATTTTTCCAAAAACCATAATTTAACAGTAGTACTATATCAAATCAATTTTGTAATATTACATTCTTATGAACAAGGGCATAATTGTAAATTCTTTCTTTTGTATTATTAACCTCCTTTACAGGGTAAATCTCATTAATACATAGATATGCTGGTATTTTTCTAATTAATCAAAGGCAACAATAAAAAATATCTTTCTCAATTCCACTTTCTTCAGCTATTAATTAATTTCTCTGCTAGCTTTACACTAAAATCCTTGGAATAATTTCCTGTCCTTGCATTCAGAGTTCAACCCAGTTTAGGTTTTTAGTCTCTGTTCCAACCCAGAGCTCTACTAAATTTGTTCTGAAGATTCCAAGTGTTCTCAATTTTGGTAAATACAGTGCTTATTTTCATTCTCACTGTATTCCCTGTTCAGCCACCTTTATCTTAATCGGTTACTCTTATATAGCATAAGTTCTTTAGTTGGCTTCAGGGAACACCACACTATTGGTTCTTTTCATAAAGCAATAGTCGTCTTTTTTAAAGTTTCTTTAACTTATCCCGCATTACAATCCTTATGTTTTATTTTTGGAAAGCCAAAAGTGTTTGTGTTTGTATTTTTGTTTGTGTAGTCATTTCTTTATGATAGCATCCATTTCCAAGTCATCTATGTGCTATTATTTCTCAAATATATTTTTCTAATTATAAAAGTGTATCTCTCAAAAATGTTAAAAAGAGTTCTATAAATTGTGAGCACTGAGTGTTGAAATGTTATTTAATTCAGTAATGAGGAAACTGGTAGAATGAAGTTAATTTTATATTGTTCCTGATCTTACAAGGAAGAAAACTTTTATCTATTACAAAAACTTTATCTAATAAAACAGTGGCTTGCCTTATGAGATTGCAAACCCTTTAATACCAAGAGTTTAAACAAAGTAACTGGAAGGCACTTGGCCAAGAATTTTCCTAAAAAATTCTTGTTTTAGTTAAGAAGTAGGATTAGATAATGACTTCAGATAGTGGAATATAGACTGGATTTCAGAATGTTAGAATGCAGCATAGTTCTCAAGGAGTGCCCTTGAACACTACACAAGAAAGACATTGGGCAAGATTGAGCAGAAGTCATAGTGGAATGCAAAACCCATGACAGATTTCACTGGCTTATTTCAAGGGGCACTATGGTGCTAGAATGACACCATGGTGGACCTGAGTGGCCAGGATATATATGACATCTTATTTGCTGTAGGTCCCTTGGGAAGGACTACCTGGGCAAGATGACTCTTCGTGACTGGAACAATCTAGGGATGTGACTGACAGCTAAAGTCTATTTCCTAGCCTCACGCCCAGTAGCTGAGTTACCAAATCATTCACAGAAGAAGGATCTGGTTCTGCATCGCACTGTACACAAAAATTACTTCTAACATTTCATAAAATGTTAAGATTTTCTATACCTGGCACTATCTTAATAAAACATGCATACTCTAATGCAAGATGTATTATGATGACTTTCAAACTAATCATGTAATATTGTGCATATTTTAAGCAGACTCAATCCATAATGAAAGAAACTATACTTTGGTAGATGTGTCAATTAGTAATTTACAGAAACATTTTTAATGCTGTCACAAATCTACATGATAATCACTATTGCCGGATTTTACTTTTAGCTAGCTGAACAAGCTGAAATATTCATAAATTCACATGAAGCCAGATGGCTTTACACTGAGCAGGCATTTGAATGATTTCTGTACATTATTTATTTCAAGAAATGCACAAAACATACCATCCTCATATCAAACTCCTAATTCATTTAAGAAAGGAATCAAATAACAGGTGTCCAATGTTAAATACATTTTGCATTGAACCTTGATTCTATGTGTTTTTAGAATTATAGCAAAATCAATACAATTATTTTTATTAGTCTCTAAAATATAAAAAATCTGAAGTAAATAGCTTTTAGCAATAAAAGTTGGTGCTTGGGAAAAAAGAGGGCTTAGCTTACAAACATCATTTTTTAATTTTCTTAAATCTCCATAACTTCAAATGTATAACATTGAAGCTCTTAACCATTTTTATTAAGTTTAACACTATTTTTGAGGATGTATATTTTTTCTTTTCAGTGGAAATAATATATGTAAATTTGAAATGAAAACAGCTTAATCACTGAAAATATTTTTATAAGCAGATTTGGGGAAATGTGAAATGATAATTTATGATTTTTAATTTTTAAATTCATAGAATTTTCCTTTCATTCATATCTGCTATGTGCTGCTTAGGATTTCTCATTCTCTGGAAATGCAGTGTTGACAGCTGTCTTTTTCATTTTTCCTCCCTTATTGGTAAACACAATTATTTTGTAAACTGTATCTAAAATTTCCACTGTCGCAGGTTACGGACTTTGGAACATTAACTGTGTCTTATAAAATTCTATAAGGTGATTTTTGGGGATGTTTAACAAGCTTGATTTTTGTTTTGTTTTTTGGTTGGTTTTTTTTTTTTGGCGGCGGGTGGGGTACGGGGATCAAACTTAGGTCCTTGTGCTTGTGAAGCAAGCTCTGGAACAAGTTTGAGTTTTATTTGGACCTCTCTCTGCTAGTGAGTTAAATACTCCCCTGAAACTTTTCTTCAACTTGTTGGGAGTTCATTTGAGAATCTCTCATAGTCAGACTGCTTATTCCAAAAAGTCAGACTAACTCAATAAAACTATCAGAAGTCAGTATGGGTCCCCTTCTGATGCTTGTTTTTCATCTCATGTTGGCCTGCTATTTGAATGTCTGATTAACTTTGGTAGTTTCTTGGTCACTCTCCTTGTTAGAACATCCTCCTCAGGTTCGCCGTGGCCTAAGATGAAGGTACCCTCCTGCACAGGCTTTGTATTTGTTTCTGTGAGGCAAACAAGAGGCACTGCCCTTGGGAAGAACTCAGACTGAAGTTCCTCTGAGGTTCCCTGGCCCACCTGGTGATGCAGACCCAGCAAGTAAATCCATGATGAGCAAATTAATGGCCATATTTTCTCTTTATCCTCTTTTTTTTACTTTTTTGTTTCTTCTTTTCTGCTTAGCACTGACTTTGCAATTGCTGTAGTTTGGAATAAAAGATGACAGCTTTACTTCTAGTTGATCCCTACTTGAAGGCATATATGTCCTTTTGGTAAATTATTTAGTGTCAAAACTTATTCCATATTCTACCTAATATTCCTGGATCCAACTTGGATCCAAACCATAAAATGGTTTATATATGTAACTTTATTATTTTTAGTTCTTCAGTGTTTTGTGATTATAATTTTTATAATTTAGCATTTAAAATTACTTCCCTATTCTTATTTACATGAAACATTTAGTTTAACTGTGACTTATTTTATTGACTTATTATTCAACATTTTCCTTACTGTTTTATTATCAAAGAAAATATTAGTGAAAGACAGTGCTGCTAAATTTTGTGTTTTTACAATGGGGTGATGACCATGAAATCTAATAATCATAAAACACTAAATTTATTAAGGAAAAGAAGCATAGGAGGAGGTAACAAACATATGGAAGATCACCAAACCTTTTAATCAATTTCAAATAATTTACATAGTAGCCAGCACCTAAAACAGTAACTAATATAGAGATGATAAATCAATAAGTATTTTACTGGGGAAATCAGAGTAATATAAGTGGATAAAATGTATGCTCAATATATATTATTTGAAATAAGAAATTAATCTGTAGATTCCGCCGCTGGTCCTCATTTAGAATAGATAAATCAAGTAAACAGACCACTGTTATTATCAGGCATACAGACCTGATGTTAAAGTATAATTGAGCTGTTTGTTTTTGTGCAAGGTTGGATGGGAGAGAGTAAAGGATTATATTTTGTAGCAGGAATAGCAGTTATGAAGATTGGTAGCAGATAATGCCTGATACAGTGTATAAAAGAATCCCAAACTGAAGAGTAGTACATGAAAGTAAGTGTAAATTGAGAAAATGTCTAAACTTCAGGTTGATTTATAGTTTTTAAAAAACAATTAGGTAACTTCTTAGAAATTAAAACCTTGACTAAATTAGGATCGATAGTCTCTTTGAGAGAAGAGATGAGAAATGAAGTAGTGTGTAAATCTGTGTGTATGCAAGTGTGTGTGTGTGTGTGTGTGTGTGTGTGTTGGGAGTAATAATCCCACTATTTCGCTACCAAATGTCAAAATTGACTTTGATCTTTGATGAACAATAAAAACTAGAGAATCGACAACAAACTGTCTTCTTATATATCATTCCTTAATTCCTTTTGAATAAATAAAAATTGAAGTAGAATCCATGCACTGTTTAGGGTTATGATAAAAATTAAGATTGAGTAAAGTGTAATTTTAACTCATGTGGTAGCTTTGCTTAAGCATAAGCTGTATATATTGAACTCTATAGAACTGAATAGAGAGAAAACTAGAAAACAGAAACTTCCCAAATGAATTAGTGTAGTGTAAATACTTCCCAGAAGCTTATTTCCTTTGAACCTGAATATAAAGTTATGTTACATTTCCAAGCCTCAGTGTTTATTATTTTATATTCTGTTTTGAAACAAATATACCTGGGAAAATCTTTGTTTACGCATGAATAGTTAGCTTTTGTCTTTAGAGGAATTTTATCACTATTAATACTGAAATAATTCAGTATTCAGGTGCCTTTTTTAATGTAGAGAAAAGACACCACATGTGATATTATTGTATTAATCTGATATGAAGAGCTAAAGAATGTGTTTATGTAGTTAGTTGCACTATATAAACCTTTTCCTCAAGGTATGGTAGACAATGCCATCAACTATCAAAGTACATACATAAATGCATATTTATGGCCCATAATCAGACATTAGCAAAGACAATAAAACAGCATTTAGTTTTTCAGTGAATAAAAACAATGGTAACTTTTTAGCTAAGCATAAGTGCAATGAAGTGAAAAGTATAAAAATGGGACAGAATTTTTACTTTGTTACAAAATTTGATAAACCAAAGTCAAAATATAAAAACTGGGGCACAGAGCAACAACGTTAAGTTTGAAACATTTTCATTAAAGTTATTAGAAATCATTTTGAAATTATAACAAAAAACCTTCCAAATGATGAAAACATGCTGTCTTATGAAAACACTGATGGAATTATTAAAGGAGCATTTGGAGGATATATACCAATGCTCTTTTTTAACCAAGGCAAACATCGTTTGTAATCCATTTTTTCATTTCCAAGAAAACTTTTCTTTCTTTGGTTCTTCCTTCATGATAAGATAGGCATTTAGAATTCATCTTAGTTACTTTATCATTGCTGAGACACAATATCCAACACCCACAACTCTAAGGAGGAAAGGTGTACTTTGGCTCACAGTTTTTAGAGATTTCAGACCATAGTTGGCTGGCTCCAAGGCATGGTGGCATGGCACAGGGGCATGGCAGAAGAAAGTGTCTCATGGCATGATGGCAGGAAGCAAGGAGATACCAAGGGATGAGGCCACTTTCAAGGCACACCTCCAGGCATCTACCTTCTCTGACCAGGCTTCACCTCCCAAAATCACACTTAGCTATAGACTCATCAGTGGTCCAAAGCATGACACCTCCATGAGAAAATCACCTCCTAAAGCCACCTGTGAGTGCATGAGGCATTGAGGTGACATCTAGTACTGTAATAGTATTGAAATACTGTTGTGATACAATAATACAGCAATGCAATAACAGTATCTTACATTATATCCCATACGAAATCTCAAGGACTTGTAACAAGCAAAATTTTTATGTTCCTTTTTAAATGGTGTGTCTGTTTAAACCACTCATTTTTCTCAGTGTACCACACATATTTCTCACACTCCTAGAACAACAGTCTTATGCTACTCCACAGGACCTGTTTCCTCTTATAATTATGGTTTTCTTAGCTTTTCTAAGCTCTCTTGGTTCTACTATATTATTCCTTTTGAAACATTTTATCTTTCCTGTTCATATTTTCCACCATTGCTGCCACTTTATGCATAATTTCTCTGTCATTTGGTATTTATGACTTTGCCTAACTTAGCCTCATCAATTTTTAGTCTCAAAAAAAAATCCAAGATGAAATTTAAATTACTTTGGTCCCATCAGTTTTGTTTAATTTGTTTTACTGTGTAGAGCAATAATGGATATTTTAATGAACATCATCTTAATAATTTCTCTGAATTCTCTGAAGTGATATAAGGATCTAAATTGTGTCCAAGCTCTCAGTTTATCATATGCTAGAGATTAAATAGTTCTTTTTCCTTCAAGATTTTTAAAACTCCAGTAGTAGCAAGACCTATTTAAAGTCATACCATGTTCAAAAATCCTTTTGTAGTCACTCCAATTTAACTCTTTCTCTTTCTTAACTCACACAGCACAGTTTTTAAAACCAGTCATTGACACCCATGAAACAAGATCCCAGTAATGAAAGTAACTGTCTAGGTAGAATGTACCAATAGATTCAATAAAAAATAAGTAAATAAAATAAAATGTTGATCTTCTGAAAAATTATTTTATAGAATAAGATCCTGGAATATCAAATTAGGCTATAGGTATGAACGCTTTATGTTTCTACCATGTACATCCTATGTCCAAATCATTTTTAAATATTTGCTTTGTTTATTACAAATGCAAGGGTCTCTAAAAGGTGAATGGTGAATTCTGATTTAGTTGCTCATAAGTAGGTCCTGGTAATTGTTTTTAAAAGTTTTCTGAAATGTCTGATTTATAAATAATTGCTAGGGCTTCAAATACTTTATTCAAACAACTAATGCCAGTGATTCTAAAGGGCAAAAATAAAAAATAAGTGTTTGAAATAAAGATGAAGAAAATGGAGATTAAAACCGTTTGGAATTTGAAAATGCTATCATATTTAGTCTGCAGAACTGACAGTGAGATCATCTCTATTCACTTCACCTCTTTTCCAGACCTTAGCAATATTTCTCTTACTGAAGGGATTGATTCCACTCAATTCAATTCCTTCAATTCAATTCAGTTTTGTTCAGTTTGGTTCAATTCAATTCAATCCAAAACAATTAAATTTATATCTATAACTGTCAGGCACTGTGCTGGGTTGTTTTGAATGCAAAGATCCCATATTTTAGGTAGCTCCCAACTTAGCAGTGGAGGAAAAAAACATTAATTTTATCTTCGGGAATAAATAATTTAATAGAAGTAAGTGTTGCTTTCGGAGATGTAGAGCAGACCTTAGGAGTGCTTTATTTTCTTCCCTGCTCTTGAAACGTGTGTGTATGTGTAATCTATATATAGTGTATATAAACATTTCATGCACTAAATATACCATATGTGGAAGCTTCCCCTCAGACAACCTTTAATGTCTGATGAAAAGCAATAAGCAAACTTCCTATGTCTTCTGCTTGCTTAGGCCACTGCATATTCTGTATATTTCTTAGTCAAACAATATCAAGACACCTGTACTACTTCTGTCTTCTGTATTTGAAAGCTGATAGGAGAAATACACAATTTCTCTTAAAGCAATACAAAGAAGAGTCATGACTCCAATAGAAAAATGTGTATATTTGGACATTTTCCTAAAAAAACAGAATATCCTTGTATTTACTTTCAGGATAAATAATAATAAATACCATTCCTCTCTGAAGCTCTTTCCCTGCTCTGCTTTCTGGCTGAAGTTTTTTCTCCTTTGCACCATTTTGCTATAATGTTTCTCCCTGGGCCAGTTGACCTTGGACTAACTCAACTGAAACTGTGATCTATACTAAACCTTTCTTCCCTTAAGTTGTGGGTGTCTGTTGGGTATTGTGTTCCAGCAACAGAAAAGCTAACTAGTCCAAAACCTAACAGCATTATGCGAACTGCTTTTACTCCTTTAAACTTTTGTTCAGATTATAAGGTTTAAAATGTATGGATCACACAAAGTCTTTATAAATAGTGAAGGGTGAAGGGGGTGAAGGGAGGACAGGAGTATTGGGAAAAAACAAGAACCAAGATACATCATGCCAAGATCCCAATGATAAATGTAACTGTGTTGTTTGCTTTAAATGTACCGATAAACTTAATGGGGAAAAATAAATAAAATGTATGGAACAATGCACAATCGAAACAAAATCGGTCCTTGTTGGTGGAGTTCTGTGTTAGACAATGTAGACAGGAGGGAGATCTCCACCTTTGAGCACATGTGAAGTACCTATCCTATTTCTGCCACTGATTATGTAGGATGACGGCGAGAGAACACAAGAAACATGGCATGACATCTATGATTATCATTCTGCCATTGGGAAGATTTAGGAGGAGATATGATGAAAATAATATAACCATGTTTGAACAGACTGATTATTGGCTTTGTCGGGAAGGATCAAACAGAGAATTGGTCATATGGAAATTCTTGGCAGGATAGCTCAGGGGTCACCTAGAAACATAGTGCTTTGATAAGGCCGTTCTGTATCAGAACATTTGACACGTGAAAAAAGCAGCAAGAGGTTTCTCCCACAGTTACTAGAGTTATTTCTCAATGGTTTAGGACAACAGGACATTTAAGCAGATACAGCAGCTTACAGTTTTCTTAAGCATGAGAGACTATCTCATCAAGCAACCAGGAAACTAAATCAAAAAGGGATGAGTCTCCAAAAATCTGCTCATCAAAATTCACTATAGAATAGCCATAGATCTATGGATTCTCTATCAGCCACGTATTATATAGTCCCACTTTTTGAAACTTAAAATGATTTGTCCTTTCTATAGCAAATTAGTATTTATTTTTACTTTTAGGGACAGTCATGGATGGATAATTGTTAATTGAAAAGAAAACTAACTCAGGATAAATAAAACATTATTTTTGTTTATTTCCACCACATGTTTGTGTAGTAGTCTTATGAATGAGGAACCCAAGGGATGGAAGTGTTATTTTCCCAAAATAATTAGTAATTAATCGAACTGTATTTGTAGCACATTGTCATTTTCTTAAGAAAGCCATCTCTTAGGAAGGGAAAAGGATGATTGAAATAAGAAATAAATGCAAGTCATCCAACTCATGATATTTATATTACTCTAACGTTGCAATGCCTCAAAGAAACTTTTTGTTTTTTATTTTTGCTTTTGTTTTTTTTTGGTTCTGGGGATTGAACTCGGGTCCTGGTGCTTTTGAGGCAGGTGGCAGAACCACTGAGCTAAATTCGCGGCTCTCAAAGAAACTTTTTTTCTGACGGGAGTCTAGGGTCACTACATGCACCTTGTTGCCAGTGAGGAACATCTGCATGATAGGATAAATGCTGTACTGCAGTTGCCTGGGTTTGTCCCTGGCCTGGAGTAAGGGGTACAATGCATGCTTCTTGAGTGAACAGATGAATTGATCAATGAAGAACTGACTGATAACTGAAAGAAGCCTTTCCAATTTGGAAAAGAGAGTTTTAGCCAACACCAGAGATGTTATTTTATCCCCATTAAAATCATTGTGTTCAACAAACTTTACTACATGCTCACTCCAACAAAAGAAGGTCCTGGAATACATAAATTTTTATTTTTGCTGTTGTACTATAATGAAAACAAAAAGAGCAATATTGCACTTTCATTTATTTAGTATACTACAAAGAGATATTTAGAATGCCTGCTTAAATTACTGAAGTGGTCATTTCACATTTATATTCATTATGATATGTTCTCAAGTCCTTTTTGACAAAAAAATCTGAATACAACATCAACAGTGTTCAGATATCTAATGACAATTTATGATTCCTACATGGTATACTTATTGTAGTGGAAAATGAAATTATTTCAAAAATAAGAATCTTATAAATTACACTTAGAAAAATATATCATTTAAAAGAAAATAATCAAATCATTTTCTAAATGAATAATTGTAGGTATTAACCAGAAACGTTTCTCCTTTAAATGACTTATGTAAATAATGCTTATTAAGAAGAAAAATGAAATATAAACCGATTAGTAATTCTTGCTTCTTATGTTTAAAGCAATTATTTTCTTAGTTGTTTGTCAACCAGATGGAAACGCTTCAAAAATCCAGGCTTCTCTAATACTTAGTAATCTATTAACAACAAGTCATATAATGAAATAATGATCTAGATTTTAAGTATGAATGAACTCATACTTCTATATGTATTAAGAATTATTCCTGGTGTATAGGTCTGATTTCATCAAATACATGTTCTTTATAATTTCTTTATTGTAACCATAAAGGTAGAAGAGGTGTCAAGGTTAATTTTCATCTTTTTTATCCTGAAAGCATTCTTTTAAATATTTATGAAGAAACCAGTATAAAATATGAATAGCAGATGCATAGAGGTAGACTGGGATAAATAAATCATATGATCTCAAAATAAAGAAGTTCAGAAAGAATGTAAATAAGCACATTGAATGAGAGTTACAACAAATCCATTTCTGTGCAGAATGGCCTGATAAATCAGTCAAGAGGATGGAGGCATTAAAGCTGAATTCAGACAATGCAACAGAACATGACGCTTAGTCCATCAAGAATTTTGAAGCAATGCCTTTTCAAAGTCTACCCTCACATTTTTTGAATGAAAAAAAACAAATATAAAAGAAAAGTAAAATACCATCAATCATATATTCTTTACAGTAGGCCTTTCATTCTAATTTACAAATTTTCTTTGAAACATTCAATAGATTTTGATCAAGGATTACTATTTTAGGAACCTCACTTCTGTGTTTCATGTCTTCCCTTAATTCTTAAAATTAACATTCTTGTATTGAAGTTTTAAGTTTATAGAAAAACTGAGCAGCAAGAACAGGTTCTTATATATTTCCTCCACCTGAAATATTTCCTTTATTTTTAACATTTTACATTGCTGCTATTACTGAATCACTACTAGGACAGAAGAGTACATTAAAGTCTACAGCTCATGTTAATGTTGCAGGTTCTAGCACTGGAGTAGCATACTGTACATCCCTTTCCTTGGCCCTGGAAGCCTTTGATCTCTGTAGCTTTGTCTTTTCCAGGATCATGTAGTGAGTAGCCTAATCAGGCTTCTTTCATGCAATATGCATTAAAATTTCTCTATGAATTCATGGATTAATCGTTCCTTTCTTTTAACATTGGATGCTATTCTGTTTTCTGGAAAGTAAGTTTGTTTACTCACTCACTTATAAAAGGACATCTTGGTTGTTTCAATTTTTTTGTGTGAATCACCTTTAGAATACACATGCACAGGCAAATCGTGTAATGGCCCAGGCAATACCACAGGAAAAAGTTGTTGCTAATTGGAAACAATCTTTTTTCTCTTTGTTCCATTCATCACTTTACTCCTTCAAAAAACTGAAAGCCCAAAAAAGCTTTCAGGTAAGTAAGCATGTCACTATAAAGAACCTTAAGATAGTACTTTTTGAAGAGTGCTCCAGGTAACTCCTATAGAGAAGTATTGAGGGTGTTAAGTTCAGATTACTGAGTCTTGCTCTTGATCTATTGAATCCAAATTTCTGGGGATGAAGCATAGGTCTCTTTCTTTGTTTGTTTCTTTGTTTCTATGTTGCTTTCTTTCACTTTTTTCTTTAATACAAACCTCTGTAGTGTTGACTCTCAGTAAAGTCTGCATAGACACTTTTGTAGTTACATTTTTGATAATGAATGGTTTAGCATGTTCTGCACTTCTGAAAATCTAGGGTTCAGTCTGCAGTATGTGGGCAAGCCACACTGGAAAAATCTAATTTTGTAGGCATATGCTGAATATATTATATTTGTTTTGTTTTGTTTTTGTTTTTGTTACCAGGGATTGAACTCGGCTCCTTGTGCTTGCGAGGCAGGCTAATGAACCGCTGAGCTAAATCCCGGCCCAGCCATATGCTGAATATAAAGGAAAAATATTTCCTGATTCTGCATTTTCCCCCAGCATTCTTTGGGAAAGAAAATTAGGGTGTCATCCAGACTGTTTACTTGTTCTAGTCTGTTTGTTCAGCTCTGAAGTTGCCCAGAACAATTACTCCCTTATCCTCAACTCATGATCTAGGCTTGCACTCTTAACAGGAGCTTATAGAGATTAATTATTTCATTAGAACTAGGAAATTGTTGCAGTTTAATAATGATTAATATTTAAGGTAATTGTTGAGGTTATCATTTTCTGAAATTCCTATGTTTCTATCCAACTATTTTTTAACAACAAAATTTGTTACCTTATGGTATGGGAGAATTCATATGAGTTGCTGATTGATCTTCAAATTCATAGCAGAAATAGCTTTGAAAGCCTAATATAGGACATCAAATTTGTCTTTTCCTACGCAGAAAGTTGATAACAATGGAAGTAAGAGCTAGCTTTTCTTTCCTAAGTAGAGACAATAAATACACTGAAACATATCCTACTGAAAGATCTGGGATGATTGATAGATTAGATCAAGAGAAATCAGTTTAGATATTCTCAGGAAGGTCTGGGTCCCCTCTCTTAACCCAGTTCCGTTGGAGTCATGGTATAGAAACCCTGAGTTGCATTGGAGAAATCTGAGAGTAGAGAACTAGCACATGGTTTTGCAAGATGTAGCACTGTGAAACTGTAAACCTCTTAGGAAACAATGTCCACTTCAGTCTTTAAAACAATGAAGCATTAAGAAAGTTAGGTTCTTGGGCTAAAGGACCAGAAGAAAGCATGTTTAGGGAATTTAGTAACTTTCTGAACTGAGAGAATGGGGTATCAATGTACAGTGCTGAGAGAAAGTGGACAGAACAGAAGGTATCTGGCTTTCATAAAAAGAATAAATTTATATATACTGAAGTGATCAAAGGCTCCTGCAGCAAAGCAGCTATTGACATCCATGGCAGCCAAATTCTGGTGAGGACAGATGAGGAGGTTGAAAGCAAGCAATGACAGAGTTGTCTATGAAGCCACATGTCTATATTGTGTTTGTATGGAAGCTCATTCCTTAAGAACTTGGATTACTTTTGCTGGGAAAAATGTGTGAGGAGTTGTCATCAATTTGTCTAGGCATTTGCATCCAAATCAGAGTTGTAACATTCAACTGTAGTAAATATAAAATCTACACCTGCTGAAATAAAACTTTGTCCTCCAGAAGCAAAGGTCAAGATTGAAATTTATATCCTCTAGGTATTATAAGATTCTCTAGTAAAAATATCGGACCAGTTTTCTTTCTGGAGTTCTTTTATTCTATATCGTGTGTATTTGTGTGTGTCTTAGGAGATAGATGAAAGACGAATAAAAGAGGAATATGAGACACATCAATAACAATGTATAGCTTGATTGCTAGAGTCAAACACTCACAGAACCGATTTCAGACTTCGCTACACATTACCGCCTCTAGATTTTCTCATCTGTACCATATAAACAATATCTACCTTACAGGGAATGTATACGGTAATACTGACAAAATATATAAGTCAGTAGCTCTTAGACCACTGTCAAGCATTTGGCAAACATTCAGTCTTTTTAGCCTTAATTTTATTGTTATTATTTTGTGAATTCATAGTAATAAAACAGTGTCTTATATTCTTATCTATGATTCTTAGGGTCAAAATAATCAGCTAGTATAAATCAATCATGCTCTATGTTGAGAATTTCTTCCTAATTTTAATTTACCTAAAATTTAATTTTTTAGGCATAACCTACATTCACTTCTATTTGTTACATGCCTTAGCATTTGCATTTCTATTATTAATTTTATAGACAAATTGTATCACTAATCATCATTTTCCAACTGCCAAGGAGAAAAAGATTCTGAAGGAAGAGTTAGGATGTTTCAATAGCGTTTTAGTGAAGCTCAGATGTCACTGAATCCATTTCTAGATTAATCTGTTAAATAAATGGCCCCATGAACATATGTATAGGTATATAATCAATTGAGGAAAGCAAATAATTATATTAAAACATGTTCTGATTATTTTTATATAGCTCTTTTAAACGGACTGATTAGTTCCCTTTATGATTTCACGCTTAAAAGCAAACACTATTTTGTTCTTTGTCATTGTTGCATGACATGCCTTTTAGCAGTTGCCTTATTTTTAGCTAGATTATCAAAATATTTTTCAACTGGGTTGTCATTGTACTTGAACTTGGAATCTTGAAACCTGAAGAACTGCTCTAACAAATGGAAATTATAAATCTAGGCCAACCCAAACTTGTACTGGTAATTATTCTTGCTACTTTAAATGTAATATTGTTCAATTATAGTTATAGATAAATAACAAATTAGGAAATGTGTTAATTTGTACATAGTGAATATCAAATGAAAGTGTTTGGAAGATTATCTGAATTCATTTTTCTCTGAAAGATCTTTATAGAAATCAGAATACTTCTTATAAAAATGAGTTTAGTACATTGATATGCTATAAAAATTTATAATATTGTATTATATTACTAGAATATTATAATTATATCTTAAGTATCTAATTTAAAATACAATAAAATGAAATGAAATAAGTCAATGTATATTTCTATGTGTAATACTCTGCTATATCAAATGGATTATTACTACAATTCAATATGATTGTATTTTAATATAAATATATTCATTTTAAATGCACAATCAGTAATTTAAATTAAATATCATAGAATCCAGAATAAAAAAGAGTCTCAAAGGGCCAGGGATTTAGTTCAGTGGTTCTGCCACCTGCCTCACATGTGCAAAGTCCCGAGTTCAATCTCTGGTACCCCCCCCAAAAAAAGAACTTTGATCACGTGCATGTTATGAACTATATTTTGTAAAATTGCAAATCAATATAATCTGTTTTCTTTGCTAGATGAGTGGAAGAAGAAAGTCAGTGAATCTTATGTTATTATAATAGAAAGATTGGAAGGTGACCTGAGGATCAAGGAAAAGGAATTTACAGCTCTGAGACATATATTTGGGTAAAGTTTTCATATAACTATCTTTATTATCAATCTTGTTTTTAGATGTGTCCATATTTGAGTGTGTGTGTGTGTTTGAATATCTATACATAAAGCCTTATACACGAGTGTTCTAAGCCTTGGAACATCAGGTTATCGCTTTTGACCACTCCTACAGTGCATATATCTCATTCCCTTAAATGCAAATGTTGTGCCTTAAAATATGACTGCATTCTCTCAGCACCAAAGTTTAAAAAGAGATTAAAATTAAGACAGATTAATCTTGTCTTTAAATATAAATTGTCATGGATCTGAATAATCTTCTCTGGAATGAGATCATTCTTATAACCAATGCCAGCATCAAGCACCAAGATTTCTCAAAGATTGTCATTGCACTTGACCTTGGAATCTTGGAACCTGAAGAACTGCTCTAGCAAATGGGAATATCTCTTGATATTGAAAGTGTGAAATGATTGTTATCCTGCACCTGAATAACCATATGACAACATTTATCACTATTTTCATGCTTTCAGTGGGTTTTGTTCCATAATGAGATAAAAAATAATCTGAGAGCACAGCACAACTTTGGAAGACCAAAAAAAAAAAAAAATTCAGAAAAGAAGGGTAATACCCTTATGTGCATAAACAACCTTAGGGAGAATCTGAATTTGACCTTGAGAATTTGACCTTGACTTTGATGTATTTAGCTGGCTGCCTAACTGTGGAAAACAGAGACCTAACAAAGGCCAGTTTGGCATGTGCACTTTTAGTTATGTTGTTCATGTCATTTAGTCATGGCAAGGAACTCCCTAGTTTTAATTAGAAAACAACTGTAAAGCAATAACCAAGTAGCAATATGCTTTTGAAAAAACTTTCAGATACAGTAAATATGTAAATCTCACATAACTGGCAAATAAAATCATTCATGTATCCTAAGGTTTATATTAAATATGGCAATAGAGTTAATAAAACCTTTAAAGGTATTCAATTTATAGCTTAGCAAATAATTTATTCTCTGATTTGGCTCAAAACGAAGAACTCAACACTGGCACTTTGATATGAATCAACTATACTTCTACTTTTGCAGCACATTCAGGTACAGTAGGAAAACATCTGAAATTCCTATAGAGATGTGACTACTATATATATATATCCAGTTATATATGTGTGTGTGTGTGTGTGTGTGTGTGTGTGTGTGTGTGTGTATATATATATATATATATATAAAACTGGAAAATACAAATATAGAACTGAATCATAAGTCTTCTAGCACTGAATGATTCAAATAAATTTAATGAAAAAAATGGAAATTGAAGAGATTTTTCTTCAATTTTACAAAGCCCAAACCTCATTTATTTATTATTTTTTAATTTAGGAAGTATTATCAAATATGGCAAGGCTAGCTTAAATGAGGAAATCCATTTTGGTGTTAGGCTCAATAATGAACTTGAGATGGATAGGGTGTTTGTTTTATTTTGTTTTGTTTTGTTTTTTTCTCACACCACAAGTACCACGTGTTTTAAGCTTACTTCTATTGAATTCAGCAGCAAAGGTGACCTTTTTGCTGATTAGTGCTGGAAGCTAAAGGCAGAGATCAGTGTCAGGGAATTTAAAATACAAAATTTGTTGAGTGATGGATATGCTCGGAGTACTGTCCTAGAAACATCATATGCAAGACATTATTTAGTTCCTACCATAATGTTGTTTGGTGTATGATGTTAATTTTGGTGGATAACAAAGCTAAGAATAACATATTGGGCAGATTATGTAGTCAGAAAATACTAGATTGTGATTCATAAGATATAACTTCATAAATAGAGCTCTTCTTGCCCTACTTCTTGCTGAACAAATTCACAATTTGGTTGAGGGGAGACTCGTTTACATAAATAACCCTCTCAGACAACAGGCTAAAACACGTTAACTGGAAGAAAAACTGAGTGTTTTCAAATACAGAAAGAAGATTCAAGCCCTGATTTATCTCAGTTTTGTTTGTTTGGTTTTGGAAGCATGCTCTTGCTCTGTAGTTCAGGCTGCCCTTCAACGCATCATGTGGCCCAGGCTGGCCTCTATCTCACAATGATGCCTCTGCCTCAGCCTCCTGAGTGCTGGGATTGCACCATCATGCTTGGGTGATCTATCACCTTTAAATGCGTGAAAGGGAAATGGTGTCAGACAAGAAAAGATGAGTTCAATGGAAATTTTATGAGAAACGCAAACAGTAAAGTCTTATCCAAATTATGCTGAGGAAGAAAGCTGTGCCAGTCATTGTTAAGGCTTTTGGAGTCATGCAAACATCACATTAAACCCAAGTTGTTTTATAAACTGTATATGCTTACCTGTGTTTCTTAATCTCCTTGAGCCTCATTTGCATTTGTAAAATGGGGTGAATAATACCAGTCTCTCGGTATATTTGCAGATGATGTAAAGTCAGTTCTATGTATGGAGGCCAACACATAACAAGCATTAAATAGCAGGAGACTTGTGTTATGCTGATTGGCTAAATAAGGACAGCATGGAATACAGATGACTTACTGTGCAGTAGGAATGACAAATACTAGTTTATTAAAGGTTAGGAAATGAGAAAGGTTGAAATGCTTACATCTGAAGATAATATTTCTTCTTATGTAATATGAAAATATAAAATGCTGTAAGAATTCAGTAGGATTCCAAAATCTGAAATATAGCTGTTCAATGTCATAATTGGAATTTGAAGAATTCTTGGACCAGAGAATTAGAAGGCTCATCAAAATTGATGCCAAGTTACCAGAAGATCATCCTGGTAGACTTTGCAGAGAGGAAGACTAGAGGCCTAGTACAGTTGGTGACGAGGCTGAGGAGAGAATGGCTGTCGTGCCGGTCATGTCTCTTAGGTGTCCAGCGCCTCCTAGGCTCGTGTATTCTAGAGCATTTGAGAAAAGTTATAGATTCTACTGTGCTCATTCATATCAAATGAGTCTGTGTCTGTGGTTGTAACTTTGAAGAATCTGAATTGTTCATATATACACGCCTTAAGAGAGCAAACAAAATAAAATGGAGTGCTGTGCTTTGACCCCACTGCAGGGCGACACCATCTGGAAAGAAAGTCAATTGCTTCTAGGGCAGAATTCTAAGAATTTCCTTTTCTTTGAATAAAATAATGAGTGACCAGGAGAGAAAAGAATCGCATACTAAGAATATCAATTATCTTATTCACTGGCTGGTCCACCAAAATTTTAAGGGTAGTTGAGAAATTGAAGCAGAATATGGTATGAAGTCATATGTGAGTATATGGGTGCTAAATAAATATTAGAATCTCTTTATTTTCTATTCTCAATCATAGCTCTATCATTATCTTGCCTTTGCAATTATAGCAGCTTGGGAATGAGGGGTCGGGATGGGAAAGGAATGAAATGGAAATGGGATGTATTTTCACCTTCTACCACAAAATTGCTTTCTCTCATATCTTTGGATATTTATTGAAATAATAAATGAGAGATAGGGAGAAATGAAAAAGAGACAGCAAAAGGAGAAGGAAAGACAAAAGTGATATGTTAGAGCACAACTGGCTGAGTCTGCTATCTCTGATCTTTATGTCTAGCGGCATCACAACGCTAAGGATGCCGTCTGTACCATTTACAGGTCTGTCTCCTCGCTAGTGTATGTGCTTCTTTGTCTTCTTAGCCTTATTTATCTTTATATTTGTATATAAAGGAAATCCCACTAGTAGTGTGTACCGTATAGCAGACACATTGCTAAGAATGTTTATGTCCTTTACCTCATGTAACACTGATGAGGTTGATGCAAAGGGCTTTCCCACAGTGTGGTTCTCAACCTAGGAGGCAAAAATAGAAGTGGATTAGAATTATCTTTGAAAAATTTTTCATTTTTAATATGCCACTATGCAATTTTCATGTATGACAACTTTCTATGGGTGGAGAGAGAAAACACATTTAAAAAGCAGCTCCTAACAGTGGACAAGGGTTTCTTTCTCCCCACAACCCCACCAACATTTGTTATTGTGTGATTTCTTGATAGCAGCCATTCTTTGTGGGGTGAGGTGAAATCTCAGTGTTGTTTTTTTCTGCATCTCTCGAATGACCAGTGATGTGGAACATTTTTTCATATATTTGCTTGCTGCTTTTACTTCTTTGTCTGAGAAATGTCTGTTCATTTCAGATGCCCATTTTGAATCGGGTCTTTATATTTGGGGGGGCTGATTGTTTTGAGTTCTTTATATATTCTAGATAATAGTCCTTTGTCTGAGGAACAACTGGTAAAAACATTTTCCCACATTGTAGGTTGTCTCTTAGTTCTGTTGATGGTTTCTTTTGCAGTGCAGAAGTTTTTCAATAAGATGAGATCCCAGTTGTTGATTCTTTCTGCTAGTTCCTGTGCTACTGAGGATTTGTTCATAAAGTCTTTTACTATGCCAGTGTCTTCAAGAGTTCTGCCTAATTTATCTTCCAGCAAATTTAGTGTTTCTGTTTTAATATTTAGATCTTTAATCCACTTTGATTTTATTTTAGTGCATGGTGAAAGGTAAGGGTCCAGTTTTAATCTTTGGCAGGTTGAGATCCAGTTTTTCCAACACCATTTATTAAAGAAGCTGTCTTTCCTCCAGTGGGGATGGTCAGCTCCTTTGTCAATGATGAGGTAGCTGAGTACATCTGGAGTTGTTTTTGTGTCTTCCAATCTGTTCCACTGATCCTCAGGTCTATTTCTTTGCCAGTACCATGCTGTTTTTATCACAGTGGCTTTGTAGTATAGTATCAGATTGGAAATTGTTATACCCACTGTTGGTGAGTGCAGACTGATGCAGCCACTATGGAAATCAATATGAAGATGCCTCAAAGAGCTAGGTCTAGAGGTTCCATTTGACCCAGCCATCCCTCTGCTGGGTATCTTTCCAAAAGATTTAAAAGAATCATACCACAGAGATATATGTGCACCTATGTTTATAGCGGCACAGTTTGTAATAGCTAAAACTTGGAAACAGCCCATCTGCCCATCAGTTGGAAACTGGATAAAGAAGATGTGGTTTTTGTATAAAATGGAATACTACTCAGCCATAGAGAATGAGAAATTAGAGTCATTCATAGGCAAATGAATACATATTGAGGATATACTCAAGTGAAATAAATAAGTCACACATGTGTAAATACTGAATAGTTTCTCTGGTGTGAAAAACTATAATAGTACACAAGATCCTAACCAGATAATTGAGTGTGAAATAGGAGGAAAAGGACTAAAGGTGTAGGGAAAGTGGGAAGGGTAGGGGAAAGGAAATAAGGGAAAAGAAAAAATATGAGAAAATGAAAAAATGGAAATAAAGAATTTGTAAATCGGGAGGGGGGGAGAGTGTGAAAGGAGGGCAGGGATAAGGGGAAAAAATGGGAACCAAGAACTGTCATGTGAAGGTACAGGATCCCATTAATGAATGCAATTGTATTGTAGACCTAGATTGTACCAATAAACTCAACAAAAAGAAAAAAGAAAAAGCAACTACTCAGGCCACACCAGTTAACTTTCCATAATTTCTGAAAAACATTTACATAGTTCTACATACATGACTTTTAAAAGGCTTCCATGGGGCCGGGGATTTGGCTCTGCGGTTCTGCCGCCTGCCTCGCAAGCACAAGGACCCGAGTTCAATACCCGTTACCAAAAAAAAAAAAAAAAGGTGGGGGGCTTCCATTTAATTATTCTACTTCAATATATTTTAAAGAATAAGAAGTTTCAGAACTATTTTCACAATTCTTTGTCAAGTGTACTTTTTATCTGCTTAATCAATATGAAATTTAAATTTAAAACGATAAGATTTCAGAGGACTTATAATTTTCCAGTGCCATGACTTATCGATATAGTCTAAAAACAATCTATTTTTCTCAGCTTTAATCTATTTTGGCATTGAATAAATGTATTTTGCTCAACAATGATACTATCACATTTTGAAATCAACTTTATTTAGTGCACAAAAATGGTCCAAAGAATATTATCTTCCATGTGAAAGCAGTCACAGTAGAGGAAATGAAAACAGAGAAGAAATAATAACGCAGCATTTCTGATGAACGCCTTTCTATTTATTCCCGCTTGAAAATGTCCTGTAAGCCCACCTGCATCCCACCATACTAATCCTCCAAATGAAACCTCTTTAAAGATCTTGTTCAGAACTACAGCCAACTATGCAATTTAGCAATTACAAAGTGAATAGCTTCAAAGACATTGCAGGTTGACCTTATTTAAGAAGAGTCGAGATTTTCTCTCAGGATGCTAAGATACTAAGTACAATATTGAGTAGCAAAATAGCATCTTATAATTAAGATAGAATGACAATATTATTTGGCATGTTAAATACTGTGTTGTGCTAGTCAGCAATAAAGCAGAATAAAGTCAAAAATATCTTTGCCAACAACAAAAAGACCTCAAACCAAGTTCTCATGAACCTAAGTCTGTTTCTCTAATTCTTTTAATATTTGTTCAGGGAGAAATTCCCACCCCTTTTATTTTACTGTCTCTCATTTTGTTTCCCTCCTCTGCCCTGCTTTTCATCTCTCTCCCATTCAACACAACCTCCAGCATTCCTTTCTCTATCTCTGTTCTGGGAAGTGAAATGATACAAAAGTGAAAGTAATTAATAGCAATAATTTAATAAAAGTTTTTGTAGCACCTAACGTTTGTACAAGTCTTATGAGTTCTAACATTTAAACCTAAAAAAAATCTTTTGTTAATGGTGAATTTTATAATATTTAGATACTCTTGCTTTGTCTGCCACTGTATCTCAATAGTTGCCTGTTCTATGAATGTAATAAATGAAACTGTGAATTAGCAAATTTGACCTGGTAGATATTGAACAAATATGTTTCTGGATATTTCTTGTGGAAAGGATATTAATTTTTTTTCTGTTGCTTTGTGAAGAAAGCCTACAAAGAATGTCACAAGAAATTACAACCACTGTTTGAAATCTGAATAATCTAAAAAGAAACAGACTATCTATAATAAATCTCTTTAATTTCTACTTTTTTAGACTTTCCCTCAATTTAAGCCAATATATTAATTTTTTAAAAGTGCCTTTTTCCCTGAATATTTTGTACAGCAATGAGTTATCTTTTGACCAACTGTTCATATGATATATTTTAATAGTCCCTACTGTGGTTATGTCGGATTTTGTCTTAAAAGGATGAGGTCATGAGAAAGAAGTTTAATTGGATCACAAAACTGCACATTTTTCTGGGTAAAGGTAAAGGGTAGGAAAAAGAGTTCATTATACTACAAGAAAGAAAGTAACCTTCAGGTACAGAACTACCATTTTTTAATCATTAAGGACAGACTTTACTATTAGAAATATATTCATAATAGCGACTTCACTTTAATTAGGAATTTCATCCATGCCCCAGCAAGTGCTATGAACTCATTAGGATATGTTAAGTTAGTGTATGGCATGGCAGGTGATGAAAAATGTAAGAGGAAATTAAAAAATAAATTGAGCTTAGGGTATTAAAATACATAAGTGACGCTCAGTTGGCAGTGAATTTGACACACACGGCTACTCTGGAAGAGGCAAAAGAAGAGAAAATGAAATTTCTCTCTTTGCAATGATTTCCTTAAAGTCTTGAATATTTTAATTGCATATATCAAAATAGAAACATTTGATTAGAACTTGATGGGAAGTAAGGATTCAAATTTAGGAAGTAGCTCTTATTAAAAAATTTTACATTCTAGTTATTAAAGTTAAGCTAAAAATATTGTGCTATTAAAATCACACTGGACTCCCAAATATAGTGAAAGTCTATTCTCTGCTGATTGATTTTGTCGAAACCAGTAATCTTGCATGAGTCCAGGAAGAACAGATTTAAAGAGGGGAACAAAAGCAAGAAGCATCAGCTCAGTTTTGAACAGGGAACTCAGGAGAACAGTATGCTGAGTCACTTATGAATAAACAGGCCTAGTTCAGGATGCAGTGAATTGAGAAATAATTGTTGAATACAAAGTCAGTATGTCCTTGATTTTATTTGTGTTACAAGTCTTCATTTAGTGCTCTTATTCTTAGTAAAGAAGTTTCCTTTAGTATCTTGCAAGTCTATTTATTGAGCATTTACTTTTTTTGTAAAGCTGATAGAGCATCAAAAGTCATGACTAATCCAACAGACAGTGGCAGTGCTTTGTCTACCATCATATCCCTGGGACTAATGCTTTTAAATGGTGCAAGAGTAGCGAATAGTTCATATGAAGCAGATTGCTAAAAGCAACCTGAATTGAGTGAGCACTGAGAGCAGAATTAGACCACTTAGTAGGTTTCTAGGAGGTGACAGACCTATTGGATGAATCATCCTTAGGTCCTGCAATCGGAGATCATTGAGTCTCCCTTCTCACCTAAAGTTATTTATATTCCGACCCCCTCCTTTGGAGTTTTTGACTATTGTTATTTGAGTAGCTCCAGTGTTGAAAATAATTTCAGATTTTAATGGTGTTTCTGGACTGGTATACAACAGTGTGATTCTGATTACTGATCCTGAATTGTTGACGGATGCCAAATCAATAACTGATCTTGGTATCTGTTTTTGTAGTTTTCAATTTCATTAATAAGTGCTTATGTTTCATGCATTTTATAATCATCTGTGGAGTGGTTACATGTACCGTAGCTTGTTGCTTTCTTAAAAGATCCCCTTTCCCTTCTTTCCCTCCCCGGCCTCCCTCTTCCTCCAATTCCCTTACCCCATTTTTATTATTATCTATATTATTCATCTAAGCTCATGTGACGGCACATAATGTTTACATTCATTAACGTTTTTAGGCCCTTGTGCACAGCACATCTTTATTCTACTTATTCCCTTTTCCTCTTCCTCACTGCTTGCACATTTTCCCATGATCCACTTCCCTATTGTAAGAGACCCAGCTTCTTGTCCCCTTCTATTCATCCTTTATTATTCTCCTCATTGCATCTGTTTTTTAAACACGAGAAGTCAATTATAGATATTTTTAGGAGCCTAAGAGTCACTGTGAGCATAGTATATTTTATATCTATTGAGAAAATTATGAAAATCAGAAAATTTACAAGTTGTCAAATAAGGAAGTTCAGATAGGTATGAAAAATTGTACTAAAATTTGCCTCAAGGTTTATCCTTCAAAAAGAATGTTCTGCATTCACGGTAAAGTTGGCAATAGTAGTAATAACAATACAATAATAATTTGGCATCACTTATATACCAAGTACTGTAGTAAGCACTAACTTTCTTTTAAGAGTGCAGTGTCATTATATATAATTTTGATCACTTTATAATTGAAGAAATGGAGATTTAAATAACGCCCAAATTGGAAAACATGGGGGGGGTGACTTAAAAGGAAGAACTACAATAGGATTTGAATCCCAATGTTACTATAACGACAAGTTTTTAAGGATTACCTAAACCAATGAAATTATTTTTTCTACTTTGAAAACACAAAAACATGGCAGAAATTGCTATAAAATATTGGAAATAAACATTAAAAAGCTAACTTATTCTAGAATGTTTTGCTACACAGATGTTCCAAAGCTTTCTCTCCTTTCAGTATTTGCCACTAAATTTCTTATGGTTAGCGCAAAAGAAAGAACACCCTTCCCTGTTTTATTTTTAGACTTCCAGTTATATAGATTTTTACATTGCCAGAGGCCTCTCTTACTCCCCACTGCAACTCTTTGTTATCTTAGCATGGGCATCATTTAAGGAATAATGAAAGGACAGAGAAATTAGTGTCACAGCAGCCCAGACCTTCTGAACCATTGTCCATTAACATCTTCAGTTGCAAGTTTTCTTTCCCCTTGGATTGATGAATACTGGTTGTCTACAAACATTAAGAGGAAAGTCTAGTCACCTAGCTGGAGGAGCAGAATTCAGATGTGCACAACACCTGTACTATTCGACGTCATAACCATACGCCTCTATAAACTGAATGCTTTTCCCATGGAGGGAACTCGAGTGCCCTTTGCTAAGTACTACCTAGATTAATTTAACCCAAAACATCTATATTACAGTTAGTTCAGAGAATTTAGGGCCCCAGTTTGGGCAAAGATCACACATGACCAAGAACCGTTTCCTTTTGTGACATTACTGTACAAACCATAAAATACAGTAGTTATGCCATTTACAGTCAGGCTTTTTCTAAGGAGTCATTTGAAACAGTAGCCTTTTCATCAGAAATATGTTGTTGGAGTCATTCCTGGAGGTAGAAAAAATGATGACAGAAGTGGAAAGAGTTCATGGACATCCTCGTTACAACGTATTATCCACATTTATAAACAGTCTTCCAGAACAAGTCGGTGTATGTTTTTCACTGTGAGTAAGCATCTCTGTGAACTTTGCTGTTGGGAAGTTGAATATGGAAACAAGAAGCATAGAAGGAACCTCCCCATGTCTATGAAAATAACCACTGGACTTCCCTTTGGTAATTTAAAAATTTTACTGAGGTCTTTCCATGTCTGTAGATTTAGAGAATTTCTCTCTTTAGCCATGTCCTGGAGAATGGCCCTCTTTTCTCCTTTTCTATTTTCAAGTTCCATTAGCTTCTGATGTTCTTAACGGGGTGCCTTGATGATAATGTTCTGAATTTATAGCACCTTTCAAGTGTGAGTACTTTACAAATGATATGAGTCCTTGGCTCACTCACCCAAGATCACGCTATCTCTCTAAAGCTGCTGGAGATTTAAATAGGTAGGAGGCAGCTTGAAATTGACCTGCAAGGCCAAGGATATGATCTCATTTCTACTAAAAACACCCTGGGAGTACCAAGGACCTGAAAAGGTTGAAAATGTTAGCTGTACATTCTTTCTGAAAGGCTACCTGTAGCTCTCCAGGGCCCTCCTGGGGCAATGGTCTTTGTTCAGTCAAAGGCAAGGAATTCATTAATTCAATCTCTCCTCTTCTCACCTGGGACTGTATCACAGTACCTTACCAAGAGTTTAGACCTTCTTTATCTATGAAATCTGACCCAGTCAGAGTACGAGAAAACTTTGCTCCAGGCAGAAGTTGTAATACATCTGGGTTATACGCCTTTCTCCAGTCTTTTATCAAACACATACAGTACTATTCTTTCTTTCTCTATTTCTCCTTCTGTCATTTAAATTTTTTTTCACAAGTATAATGTAAAAATTTTGAATGTGAGAGAAATGAGCTTACTTTTATATATCTATGTTTTCTAATTACATATAATTTTTATTCACCAAGTTACCCTGAAAAGTTCAAATTTTACATGGAAAGCAGAGACTGAATATGAATCTTTAAATTAAACTCAATCTCTTGAACTTTTAACGTCATTTTCTCTCCATTTTAATTGTTAATGGAGAGGTTTCAGAATTCTTTAGTTTCAAAAGAATTCTACAAAAATATGATCCTGGGTTTATAATAACCAAGTCGCTAATAATTTTCAAATGAAAGACAGTATACTAAGAAGTGAATCTGTAACATTTACAGCGCTGGTGAAGCCTTCAGTAAAGTCAAGTTAAATTACTGCACTATACCTGGACTATCTCTACTACATTTATGTTGCATTTGTGGAAGTAATTGAAGCTTCATACTTTTTAAATTGACTATATATGTATATGTGTGTGTATCTATGTCTATGTCTATGTCTATGACCACTGATTTGAGCTGCTTAATAGTCTATAAGAGTTTTGTTCAGACCCAGTTTTCTCTTTGGCTTTGCCTCCTTCAACCCTGATAACCTTCACTTGACTCAGCAACTAGCAAACACACATTCCCATTAATAGAGCTCTGAATTTGTTTCATTGTGCTCCTATTTTTAACCTAGTGCTTTGTTTGAAAATCAATAACCGCTTTTCAATATTGGATTTGTCAGTCAGGGCTTAGGTCAAATCAAGAAGCACTTAATTAAAGAACCCTCCAAAATGTCATTAAGTAGTTGCTAAACAATAGGCAGCAATAGTAGATGGGAAATAATAAATACCAAAATAAAAATATAAAAGTGAACGCTGGTCAGAGTGACAAGAGTTGAATTTGGCCTCTATTTTATTTTTTTAATGTATCTTATGCACATGAAACGGTGTCTGTTATATAGTTGTTCCTCAATAAAATATTGAACTGACAAATGAATACTAAATATTTATTTTGTTAATTTGAACTAAATTCACTGAACTCAGCTTAAAAAAAATAATAGGATGGTAATGTATAGGTATCTTCTATAACTGTATCCCTTAACCATTCCTCACAAACAAATTAAGCAGATTCTATTAAATAAATTACCTCTCCCCGATTTAAACATGCCTACCCAACCTTGGTCAAACTTGCCATGTTTCCTTGATCTAGTAAGATCTACTGCTAGTGTTCTGAGGAATCTTCTACAACTGTATTTTGATCTAAAAAATTTCAATAATATTTTATTAAGATGAATTCAATCATGATTTTATATTTTAAAACCTGATGACGAGAGAACTAAATAAAAACTGTCTTATAAGTGCGCTGAAATACATACCATTATCAAAAAGTTTTACAAGTGTAATAGAAATGGTCATTTCTAAAGTGAAACTGTCAATTAACAGAAAGTTTTACTCATGGCCTATGAACAACAGCCTAACATTTTTGTACATCTGTTCCGTATATAAGTCAGAGACACTATAGACACTGAGTCCACCACCACAGCTTAGCCTTTATTTATCTCTAAGGAAACAAGTTGCATATTTGAACCCTTATATTGAAAGGACTCCACCCATCCCGACTGAGAAGAAATGGATTCACAGCATTGCACCTAGCAGTTTACAAGGTATGACATTGTATTCCCATAAGTGCCATAGAAAAATTAAGGACGGCGTGTATCTTTACGCTTTCTTTTGGTGGATGCTGGAGACAAGTGATCATGGAAAACTTCTATACACTTTTATACTATTTATAAACCTTTCTATATTATTTAGCTCTGACAAGAACTCTTCGAGTAAACATGGTTATTATCGCCAGGGTAGCGTGGTTGTCCAGTGGTCAGCCAGGATTTAAGGGCAGGCCATCTGTCTCTCAGCCGGAAGTGCCTCTCTAGGACTCCGAGATGACCATGTGTAGAGAGGAATAAGGCTCTCTTTGAGGAAGATCAAAGCTATATTCCTTCCCTGAAAGTTTTTCTCAAGATATTCTTAGAGCTCTCTTCAGTCTCCTTCTTTTATTTCTGCCTTTGCTTCACTTGTTTCCTTTCACTGGGCTGTGGTTCTAGCCAAATCTCAATAGTGGGTAAGGGAATAAACATATAGGTAGATTGGACAAACTAGGATATTCTGTGCCGGAATTGACCATTGACATTGTCATAAATGTAAATTTGTATTATTTATAATTTACTTAGACTTTATATTTATAATGTATAAATTACATAATCACCTATTCTCTAATCGTGACAATATATTTTTCTGTACTTATAAGCTAATATCAGACTAAATTTAATAAGCACTATTTTAGTTATTAAAATAACTACAAAATACATATTAAAATTCATTTTACAGAAAAAGAAACAAGATTAAATTTACATATCTAATAATATTAGAATAGGAATTAGAATTTAATACTGTTGATTCATAGTTCCCAGACTCTCATCTCATTGTTATATTGTATACTTCCTTGTTTCTTAATTGTGTATGAGTCAGTTACAGAATTTTATTTGATTTTTGCATGTGCAAATGTGTCAGGGGAGATAGCTGGGTCAGGATCCCCGTCTACTACGCTCCTCCCCTGACTTGTTGAGTTTTTCACTGTAGGGAAGGAGGGCCACATTTTCCCATGATTCAGTTTCACATATCCTGTAATTCACAGTGGAAATACTTCAAAGCCAGTCTCTTTTCATGCTCACTCAATGCCTGCACAATTCCAATTCCTCTGAGTGAGAGCCAGTTAAGTGGTGAATTGTCTTTAATATCTGCTAATCATTCTGCTAAACTGAAATGGAGGCTGAGTTCCGCATGTAGAAAACGACATCTGATGCTGCTTTTTCCCAGAAAGTGTGAGAGCTCCCAGGCACAGGAAGCTGGTGATGGATAGCCCAGGCATTATGTGAAACTGTGAATGTTGAGTCTGACTCTTGGAGAGGTTCTTCTGTATTAGTTCATTTTGCTAAAATTTAGCAGAACAGGCCACACAAATGCGTTCCGAATGATTTAGTGCTACAATCTTTAAAAGATATATTTCTTCCACCTCTGTTTATCTAAATGAAATTTCCACTTTTACAACTCCCTTTGCTCAGTTTCTTATACTTTCTTGTATTTTACAGAAAGGTGCGTGCCCTATAACTTTTTCATGGCAAATTGAATTGAATTTAGATTCTGACAAAACAAAGCAGGCAAAAACTCTCAAAAAGCATGACAGAATGCCTGATTACTGTGCCTTTTCCTTAATATATAAAAAAATAAATAAATTCACCATTCCATTTCAAATGCAAAACTACTATAATGTGTCTGTTCGTACCACCAGTGTATTGAACATGGTTCTAATTATTCCTTGGCTGAACAACTGCAATGAGTAGCTAATGCATTTTTTACTCTAGTTCCCCTACCTTATAATTTTCTAAAAAATATTTATTTTAATATTGTTTTAAATTTCAAAAAATGCAAGAATTCTACAGGAAAGTGTTATATATGCTTGATCTAGGTGCTCTATTTATGTGTCTCATCTTCATTCTTTTATTTATTTATTTATTTTTCGCTGAGCCATTTGAACATAAATTTAAGGCAACATGCCCTGTTGCTACTAAGTACTTTAATTCCTAAGACCAAGGAAATTCACTTGCATGGATTCACTTTGTTACATTAACACCAATGTAATTATAAAAACAAACAATTTAACACCTATGTGATACTACTGTAATCTAAAGTCTAAATTAAAATTTGACCAATTGTATGATTGATAGACTATTTTCTAATCTTGCATCCAATTCAGAATTATGCAAAATGTTCTTATTTCTTTTATCTCCTTTAATTTGAAAAAGTTTCTCAGCTTATATTTTGGTTTCTACATCTTCATATCTTTGATGGTTACAAAATAGTTATTAAAGATAATATTTTGGATTCTTTAAATTATTGCAATTGAACTTTATTCATAATAGTCAAAATGAATAATGTAAATCTGATTTTTTTGTTGTTGTTGTTGACCATATCAGTAGCTCTTTAAATTGTACACCCTTTTGTGCTAGGCCTTCCTGATATGTCTGGCTACTTTTCAATAATTGCATTATCTTTGCTTAATACTACTTGGATTTTAGCCCTTTTTTGTTTTGTTTTTGCTCATTAGGCTTCTTACAGGGTTTTAATTTATTGTAGTATAGTAAATACATGATAAAATTCACAATTTTAAGTGGACACTTGATAACTTTTGAAAATGTGTATCATCATTCAACCATCATGCCAATCATGCTGTGATATTTCTATCATTGTTAGACGTTCCCTCCTGCCATTTCGCAGTCAGTTCCCTCCACTCTTCCTCCATCTTTTCCTTTATTTTTGAAACTATTATTAGGGTCTACTTTAAATGCCCTACCCGTTGCTTTCTACACCTGGATAAGCTCAGCATTTGTTTCTTTTGAGTGCTTTTTATGTCAGCTTCAAATCAAATTGTCCTGCTGCTTCTTCATCTATCTGTTAGTTTTTTAGCATATGTTAGACATATGGGCTCTGTCATTTTTTCTTCAAATGATATTTGTTTAGTTATTTTTGTTTTGGTTTTGGTATGCATGTATATTTTTGGTGTGCATTTGATCTAGTCAATCTTGATTTGCTTTTTTTATTGGAATGAGTCTATTTCTGACTTGAACTTAGCCTCTTGCCCTATTTCTCCTTCCAGGATGTGGTCCTCCCTTTTGAATATGGTCTTTACTAGTCCTATAACATAGCTTTGTAATGCTTCATCTGAATGGCTGAACTAATTGAAGTCTCTCCATTCTGGTTAACTGGAACCCCCAAATCTCCCAGTAGTGCATATCATCACACACTTTTGTGCTATAAATTAGAGGATCTTTTCTAGATTTTACTGTGTTTTTCTGTGCCACAAGGAGCTATGGTCAATGCTTGGAGATGCCTGGAGTCCTCTCTATGAAACTTCTTTTCTTTCTCAGTTACCCTGGACTGTAAATCACACCCATTTCATGAAATCAAGATGATGATCTTCACGCTTACCCAGTGAGACTGTCTTTGCTTTCATCTTTTGCTCTGTGATAGAAAGTGTTTCAGGTGGAAATTCAAGGAAGTCAAACTGTGGAACTACTTTATATCTTTCCCTTCTCCCAATGATGCAGTTCTTTTTTCATGTTCTTCAGTGCAAAACAACAGTTGTATCATAAACTTCCTTTAGTTTTGTAGTTTACTTGCCATTTAAAAAGTCCATAGAAGATTCTGTCTTGTCCCTGTCTATTTGTACATTGCTTCTAAAATGATCTGTGTAAGATACAAATCTATTATGTGAATGCTCTGTTTAAAATGTTCTATTACCTCTTTATTAAAATTCAAATTCTTTTTCATTGTTGATTTTGGTACCAGGTTTTGAACTCAGGACCTTTTACCTGTGGGGTATGTTGCCAATGAGATAAATCCCTGGACCTAAAATTCTTAATAAGAGATTCACTCTCAGAATCTTTTTGTGCAATTACCCCACCCTAATAATTTTCAATTTAATGTACGTGAGAAAAGAATAGTAGCTAAATATTTAAAGTAGATATTTTCCTCTTTTATCAATATAATTTGGTACATTATGGTGTGCTGGGGACCTAAATTTTTAACAAGATCTAGGCAAATTTGATGCAAGCAGTCCAAGACTATATGTTAAAGATCACTGTTGAGCTCTTACGACCCCTATCAGGATCAGAGGGTCAACTGAAAGATATCTGTTGGCAAAAGATAGATGCCCCAGCTAAAATAGAGGCGAATTCACACTTCTTGTGATCTGAGCCTCTCTCACTTAGGTCAAGTTGAAACATGAAATTAACTATCACAAGTAGAATGTACTTTTCTTTAAAGCTGCTTAACTTGAGTGTTTGTAGGCTACAGTTTGAGGAGTAATTTTAGATTACTTCATTTTTTCAGCCAAGAAGTTTTATACTTCTCTATTTTTATTTTTCTAATGACTTTGGCTAAATATTCTTTGTTTCTTTTTCAGATACAAAGTTATTATTGAGGGTTGGGGATTTAGCTTAGCAGTTCCACCGCCTGCCTTGCAAGCGCAAGGTCCCAGGTTCTATCCCTGGTACAAAAAAAAAAAAAAAAATTACT
>NW_022900945.1:9504871-9526102 GCF_012274545.1 Fukomys damarensis
AAAAAAAAAAAAAAAAAATTACTTGTTTGAAGCCAAAATAAATTGAAAGGTTTTCAGTCTTCTTGAAGTCTCAAAATTATTTTATTGAGTTCAATTTTGGTTTCTAAAAAAATCCAAGTTTACTGTATCTTTTATTACAATACTTATAATTAGTTGTTTATGTGCATATTTCACAGGCTGATCTGTGAACTTTCAGTGTTATGAATAAGTATTTTTCTTCGATTCCTCAAATATAGGACCTATAAAAGATATTTAATGAGCACTCTTGGAAATTAAATAAGGTCCACAAATAAGTGCAAATAATACTTCAAATTTATAGATATTATATATCTATAAAAATACCATTACCTTAGAAATTCAACTATTTACATTCATAGTTCAGTTCTGAGACTTACTAGCTGTGTATCTTTAGGTAGATTAAACTTTCCCTCAATCCCTCAGTTGTCTCATCTATAAAATAAAATAAGTGAAATTATTTTGTTGTGTGGTTTGGAGTTTTAAAAAGATTAAACATTTTCAATACTTAGCAAAATGAATAGTACATAGCAAATAAATTTTTAAATAAAATTAACTATTATTGTTAAACTACAATTTAAAAAAAAACATTGATTGGAGAGTAATTATATCAGCCACTGTCACACCAAAAACACATGTATGATTTCTTCTGGATTATTGAACTACGAAGAGATAAGAATAAGTAATCTTAACAATGCCAAAAAGTGGTCTCTATACGTAGGTCAACTGACTCCTATAAGATACTGTCTTCTTATAAAATTAGCACCAAAATACATGTATTTGCTTAGAAATAATACATTTGAACAAAAATCATCATTAATAGCTCAAGACAAGAGAACACTTTTTGGAAATAAATCCATATTTCAAATAATGTTTTGATAAGGCTTGAATGTTTTACCAATTTATTTCATATATGATTAGATTGCAAATTGGGCTTATGAAAAAGCAGACAATAGGAAAAATAGTGCCTGCTCTACCTTTATATTTGAGCTTTCTTAAATTCATATGTGTGTTTTCTTCGCAGGAATTTAAAGATTTGTGCCAGTTTTTTAAGAATCGGTATATTGAGACATATAAATTCAGTGAATTTTGTTTGCATAAACTATCACATATCTCCATGTACTAAAATCAGAAAATAGGGCCAGGGATTTAGCTCAGTGGTTCTGCCGACTGCCTTGCAGGTTCAAGGACCTGAGTTCGATCTCTGGTACAAAAGTAAAATAAAATCAAAAAATAATTTTTAAAAAAGAGTGAGTGGTTACTCTTAGCCCTTCTCTCTTTAGAATTCCAGATATTTATTTGCTATAGTTTGAGTACTGTGAACTCCCAGACTGGAGTTAAACGCAAGAGTTTAAGAGGGAAAACTAAGACTCCTAACATAGCTTGGAAAATCTTAAATGAGAATGCTAGTGAACAAAAGCCTATTAGATTATCCAATTTAACCTCACACATACCCCTCACCTGATACATAGCTAAGCCACTTACTGGAATTTCCTTTGTGAATTAAAAGCAGCATTGTGATTTGTCAACTTTTTCTTTAGTATTTCAATGCTAAATACATATATGAAAGAAGATGGTCATTTATTTCAGTACTTAGATTCCTAGCAAAATCTCATTCCGATCATGCAGAAGAAGTCATTTTATGTATTTATTACAAGTGGCAGGGGCATGGTAGAGAGAAAACCCAATTCAAATCTATTATCTTGCTGGTTCATCTAAGTTATTTCTCTACAGAGAATGCCTATCATTGTATTTTTCTCGATTTCTCTTTTCCTCTTTAGCCCATGTATTTGATTGAAAAGTTGAGATAATTGTTTTCAGCTATCTTAAAATGCAAGACCTAGAACAAGTGTTTCACACTTTCTAGCTGCTTGGTTATTTTTACCAAGGTTCTTCAGCTTTGTCACTACTGATATTTTGGATGGGAAGATTTTTATTCTTATTGTGGGTGGTTATCCTGTGCATTATAAAATGTTTAGCAGCAGCTCTATCCTCTTTTCTATAAATAGCAGTAGACACTACCCTATTCATAATTATAAAAACCAAAAATGCCTCTAGTGATTGCCTCTGGGAAGTAAAATTACCTCTGGTTGAGAATCATTGATTTAGAGAAAACAAAACAATCATTACAATTTAGAAAGCGTTATTATGGGCCAAGTTCCACACAAAATGTTGTATCTGTAAGGAAAAAAATTATCAATTCTATTTTATGGTAGATGAAATTCAGCTTTGAAGAATTTAAAGTGCATCTGGTACCTTGTGTAGTTTGTGTTGGAGCTAGAGATACATCCAGACCTACTGCCATGCATCTGGAGATAGCACAGTATAGGGCCAGCAAAGCAAACCAAACCCTTTGGATTTTTTTGTTTTTGTTTTTGTTTTTGTTTTACATACTGATGACCACATCCTACAACTGGGACATGTTTCTTGACCTTTTGAGCTGTGGCTTTGTATCTATAAAATGAAACTAATAGGATCAATCTCATAGAACTTTTTTATGAAGATAAAATCAAATAGCGCTGCAGTTTATTGAGCCCAGTACTTGACATATAATTTTTGTGATCATTTAGTATGTATACTCTATCACCTTCTATCTATAGTTAAATAAGCCCACTTTTCTTTTGTTATACAATGAGTAGCATTTCTGCAGGTGTGGAAGACACAGAGATATGCCATTGGGATCTGAGGTTACTTGGCAGCCTCCTCAGCCAGCTAGTTAAAGAGCCACTGAACATGATAGCTGTGGTCACTCTCTTCTTAAAGAGTTGCTGCCAGTCATGACCAAGTGAGGTAAGAAAAGACCTAGGTACCACTCCTCTAGAAGGCAAGTTTTGCTCTGGAGCTCCTCAGTGGACCAACAGAAATGGTCTTTTATCAGGTCTGTAGTGTGGTCTGACAGCCCCTCACAATCAATGTTGCCTTTTCTATTTGTCTTTCAAAGGCATTGCTTGCAAATCATTCCCTTCTATTTTTAAATTCTTCGCAGCATCAGTTAGTGAATCCCAATAGCATTCCATATCATAAAATGTGCTTTAAATTAATGCTAGTTAAATTGAGTCCAAACTGGGATTTTCACATAGGTCTACTGACTTTGAATATTGTGCTTTTCTTAATACACCACCTTATCCCAACATGACTCATTTGCCTTTCATGCATAATCTTTGAACTTGTACTCCTCACCTATAAAAGGGGGTGTATAATACCTGAGACATCTGTTCTGTAAAGTTGTAAGGGAGATCAAATAATATGCTATATGTGCAAGGGAGATCAAATAATATGCTATATGTGCAAGTAACTGTAAATGTAAGAGCCTTGCAGGATATGTTTATACTTTTGTTGGATATATCACTCTAAGATTGACCTACTTCCTTAAGAATATTCACCTGCATTCTGCTGAAGAAATATTGAATCTGAAATACCTCAATTTCCTCATCTTTAAGCCCTCAGATTGGGATAAATTGTTTTGTGAAATAACCTATCTACTTCTAAAGTCCCTTGAAGTGTCACATATCAAGCTCCAAAGCAGATTTAAAGCAGAACTGAACTTGGTATGGAAAGATTGAGTTTCTGGAAGTGAAAATGGAGATAGATAAATATGTGCTTAATACTGTATAACTCAGTGTTTTTTTTTTTGTGAATCCAGTTTACCTAATAACAATTGTTATAGTCTGTTTTCATTGAGAAAAATAAAGCACTTTTATAGTTTTTGAAGAATACAATGCCAGGAAACTATGCAAGAGTTTAGCAGAAAATGGATTTTATTTAGTTCCAGGCATTAAAATTTAATTGACTAGAGTTGCTTCGTGCAGCATAGATATCCTCAATGAAAGGATCTATTCTTCAGTTAAAAAACAAAAACAAAAACCAAGGAAGGTGCACACATATACAATTTCACTGAAATAATTCTTGATTTATTTTCACAAACGATATCAATTTTTAAAGGTTTAATTGTTATAAAAATATCTTTCTTGAAATTTTGAAGACAGAAAAAAAGGGAGGGAACATATCTTTGATTGAGTATCTACACTCTTTTCAGGGTAATGACTCCAAATTTGCTTTTGACCTACTTTTTCTTCGTACTTCTGCTGACCATCATTTTATTTTTTATAGGTGAGGCGTACAAGTTAAAAGCTTAAGCATGAAAGGCAAATAAGTCATGTTGGGATAAGGCAGTGTATTAAGAAAAGCAGAGTATTCAATGTCAGAACTATGTGAAAATCCCAGTTTGGGCTCAATTTAAACTTGCATTAACTTGCATTAATTTAAAGACATCGCTTGCAAATCATTCCCCTCTACTTTTAAATTCTTTCCAGCATTCAGATAGTGATGATATAATCCTCAAGACCATGACACCCTGGGCCACCAAACACACACAGAAACGTGCTTTCCTACTCTCCTAGGTGGCACACAGGCCAATAAAGTTGACAAGATTAACCATCACACCATCTATGGGGAAAAATGTTTTAAGGCAATAACCATTATCTCAGTCAATACTCATGTGTATAGTCCCCAGAACCTAAAATTAAGGGTTACTTGTGAAGTTGCAGTCAATTCCTGTCATCTGTTTTCTCTGAAGGAGAAATTCCTCACTGGAAACCTATCACTAGTTAGGTAGACACTGCCTAATTTCCAGCACTGGTGCTGGTCTCTGTTTGAAGCCTTTGATTGTTTCAGTGGGTAACTAACAAAGCAAAAGGAGTACAATTGTAGAAAGGAGTTAAAAGGAGAAAGAGAAGCTAAATGATGAAATCAAATTACTCTCTTAATTTGAAGTTTGCATTGAAATCTACACTGAACCCCAGACTCCTATGTGCAGTAGCTGAATTCTGTTGAGTATTGTGCCGTTAACCTTTGCATTACTTTCTGAGTCTGGTCACATGTTGTCAGATGGATACAGTATTGTCCCCCTTTCATGGAAACACAGAAATTAGTGAAAAGGTGTTATAAATCTTGCATTAGGTCACACAGCCATCAGCAGAGCTAGGAGGAGGTTAATCCTAATATCAGTAATCTTACCTCACATCTCAAACTGAACGTGTGAAAACAAAACATTTTACTTCTTCCTGATTTTCCCCTTATCTCATTTAACTTCCTTGTTATATATTGCACTTGGAAAAATTCTAAACTATAGTATAGCTAAGGTCTATAGTATAAGGTCTATAGTCTATAGTATAGCTTAAGGTCTTAGGACTTCAGACATCTTTGACCTCATATTGTACATTACTCTGTCCTTCTTGTCTTTAGCTACCTGTTAGGCACTGGTCTTTTTTTCTGGTCTTCAAGCACACCAACATTATTTCCATCTTAGAATTTCTGCTCTAGCAGCTAAATCTATTCTTGAAATTGTGGCTAAGATTTCTTCTTTTTGGTATTGTCAACCTCCTTCAAAAGTCACACTTTCTCAGGGAAACTTTCCCCTAATTATTCAGTTCAACGTGGTCACCTAACCATTCTATTTTATTTACAGCCATTGGTAATTTATGCTACTGTATAATGTTTTCTGATTCATTTATTTTCCATCTCTCCACTCACTCATAATCAGTAAAATATAAGTTCTGTAAGAATAGGGGTTTCACTGTCTTACTGCCGCACTCTTGTTGCTGACAACAGTGTTGGGTACAGCATATGTGGTCAGATTTGTTCAGTGTAGAAAAAGGTTCTTTCAAAGGGTGATGACATAATCAAAAGTGGGCATAGGAAATTTAACAGGTAAGGAAGGGAAAGAAAAGAAAAAGGAAGGTGGCAAAGGAAAGAAAGAAGAGAGAGAAAGAAAAAGAAAGAAAGGAAGATAGAAGGAAGGAAGGAAAGAAGAAAAGAAAAAATGAGAAAAGGAGGAGAGGAAGGAAGGAAATAAAACTGACAATAGGGAGCAGTATAAGAAAAGCAGGGTTCACATACAAGGATTGTGGTGGACTAGGTATATACCTAACTAAAATGAGACTTAAGTACACCTGATTAAAACATATTACAAATATGTGATCAGAAGGTGATATATAGCTTTCCCAGGAGGTTAGAAAATGAAGACAAAGATGAATATAATATTAAATTATCGTCAGTGGGGGAAAGGTGTCTGTGGTTTTTTTTTTAATAATGGAGGAAACTAATTTTTTTAGACTAAGCCGAAGAGCCAAAGGAACAGTAAAGTTGAAGAGGCACTATTTCTTTAACTTTTGTGGTAGAGCAGAGAGGTTGGAGGGAATATTTCAAGGCTATAACTTTAATTTTCTACTCAAAGATCTTTATTAAGGTTTTTAATATTTTTTTAAAAAAAAACTCTCCAGATCTTCATTTATCTGTGACAACAGTTACACTTCTAAATAATATGTATATAATTCATTATATAAAGCAAACAACTCAACGCAAAAAGCCAAAAATAATAACGTGCATGATTCATAAATATAATGGCATCCTCTCTGGAGATTTTAAGTTTTGGCACTGGAGTGTTGATGAACTCAGCATTACAGGAATTATAGTTGAATTCCTACTTGATGGGGAAAGTTATCTGACATCTGTGCATTGCCTTCCCAGTCACACTGCCTATGCACCCCCTTGTGAGGGTGATAGTTCTGACTTGTTAAAATGAGTCCACTTAAGATTATGTTAGGCATCTTGATGATATTATAAGAAGCACGGAAACCTTCAGGTCATTCAATACTTGACTTATACTCTCTTCTCAGAAGAAATGCTTCATCTTCACTGCTAAAAGAAAAAAATTAAATCTTCATACTCTTTCTGTAAATTCCTCACCTCTTTTGCAGTTAATTTTAGTTGCTGAAGAAAACATTTATTAGATCAATCCGTGTATAGGATTGACTTTCGTTGGCAAAAATCTCTTCAAAGGTAAATGTCCTTTCTTCCTTTCGCGGTCAGTCAGAAGAGGATTGATTGGCGCTGCACCGCAGCATCACTAGGCTCTGCAGTTCGGCCACCCAGAGGTCCTCTCCACTTTCTAATGTGCTCTTGTGCCAGAAATCACACTTAGGTCTTCTCAGAGCTGTTAAACTGGCTGACCGTCAGGAATCGAAACATCCTACTGCATAGCTTTCCTACCTCCTGTTAGCGGAAAAGCAACTCTAAAAGTGTGTTCCCTTACAGGAAGTGCAGAATCGATCACTTCCCTGCTGCACAGTGGGACTGATGAGCAGCAGGTGGGGTAAGGTGGCTTCTCTGCGCTCCACACTGCTGTCATAGCCAGCCACTGTGCTTGTCACTTGTGAAGACAAATGTTTCCCACCTCCAGTTCTTCTCAACTCTTTTTAAATAGTGACTTTTGAGATTTGATGTGCTGGTTTACTTTTGTAGGCACTAAACAGTAATTTATTTTGGCAATAAGATCCATCTGTATCAGCATGCTTTGGATAGTTCAGTTCGTGTTATAAAAATGTCATCAAAGATCAATTAGTATAAAATGGCCGGATACGAGGCTTTGTAGCAGTAATTAAAGCTTGGGTTTTGGAATCGAGCAGCTCAGTTTCCAAAATTTGCTATATTAACTTTGGATCTGATAACATTTCTGTTTTCTTCATTTGGAAGATAGAAATATTGGGTAGGGGATGTGTCTCAGGAGTAGAACACTTGATGGCATGTGGGAGGCCATGGGGTGGATCCCTAGAAAATAGTTGTAGGCCTATTTTAATGAGTAATTTAAATACTCTGTATAGTGCTCTGAAACTGCTTCATACAGAGTAAGGACCGAATGAAAGATCATTTATTCATCCCCTCATGTATTAGTTCAGTAAATACTGATTACGCTCCAGTCTGCACCACATGCTCTTCTAGTGGCAGTAGTATGATAACATCTTTGTTTTTGTGGAATTTAGTTATAAAGAGCAAGACAGGCAATAAAAAAATAAAATAGCATATAATGTTATATAGGAAAGAGCACTATGAAGCTCTTTACCAAGAATTTTTAAAAGTTTTATTAAATAAAATGAAAAATGGAAGTAAAATGAAAATAGAATGATTGAGAAGTACCATTTTAAGTAAGCTATTTAGTGAGGGCCTCTGAAAGAAGATCATACTAGAGCAGAGATCCGAATGAAATGAAGATGTGAGCCATGCAAAAGGGGAGAAGATTATTTTAGGCTTAAATAACCGCACATGCAAAGGCTCTGAGGCATGAAAATCTGCGGTGCATTGAGCCCTGTGACTGAGTCAGTTAGCGCAATACAGTGAGCGAGAGTTAGAGTGGTGTGGTGAAGTCCGGTGAGCGTTTCAAAGGCCATGGGAAGGTCCCTGCAATTCTCTTAACTGTCTCTATCAAGGTGTTAGTTTGACATATACTACTGAACGTCGGTTAGTCTCACACATCCTAATAAAACAGCTTTTATTGCTACCACTATGATAAATACAAAATTAAAGCTCTTCTACCATAATTGTCTTTCAAATTACAAAGCTATTAGGAAAAAGATCTACATCTGAATCCTAGCATTTTACACAAAATTTTTTTCATTTTCATACTTTGTCAATGATAGCTCAGTAATGTAATAAACAAGAATCTTACATCTCCATTACTAGTGATTTTCTTTTGCAAATTGTCATAGTGTGAATTAAATTTTACATTTTTTACCAACACAAACCACACACCAAATGTGACCAAAAAGGGCTTCTTATAAAATCATAAATAAAACCTATAAAATATGTGATCCATCTCTCTTAAGCATGTCATTTCAAAAGGCTCTTACATTAAAAAATATTAAAATATTGCATTGATAGCAAAATAGTTTCTTTCATGTTGGTATTTTTGCTTTAACTATATCACTCTATTTCCAAAATAATAAATCTTTTTGGTGAGATTCATTGAGAATATAAGTATTACTCAGGATAAAAGGGAAAAATGACACTAGATTTACTTAAATACAATAGTTTTCCCACAAAAAAGCAACCAGTTGAGGTCAGCAATAAAGTAAATGAATAGTAAACATTAAAAAATCTGTGTGAAAGAATTGGTGAGTAGCTGTTAAGTTCCAGTGAAACATGCTTTTAATGCCAGAAAAAATATATAGAATTTTTTTTTTCAAAATGAAGTCCTTGTCTTTGTGTAATGCTGAGCCGCATTTGTAAGGGATAGGATTACAGTGTGGTCAAATGAGCGGTGGGTAAGACGTTCCTCTCTTCATGTACTTTTCAAGTAGCTCTGTTCCCCTGCTTTATAAACCATAGTGCAGCATACAGTGTCCTGTGGACTCCAGCAGCCTAAGGGCAAACTTCACCAGAATAAGTTCAAGGCAGTCTCTACTCCTGCATTCCTGCATGGGGTCTCTGACTTCCTCCACTGGCCAATATAATTATAACTTGTAGTGACTTTACAGTGAATATCTAACACTATGTAAAACAGGTTTAGAAGCATTAGGCTTTGCTTTTCCCTTTTGTCTTTTTTTTCATTGTTTATTGGTACATTTTAGGTACACAATACAGTTACATTCATCATTGGGATCTTGTACCTTTACATGATGTATCTTGGTTCTTATTTTTCCCCTATACCCCTGCCTTCCCTTCACCCCCTCCACCCTTCCCTATTTACAAAGACTTTGTTTCCATGTTTTTCCATTTATCATATTTTTCCCTTCTTTCCTTTCCCCATCCCTCCCCCTTCCCCTACCCCTTTAGACATTTTCTTCGTATTTCACAATATTGATTATACATTTTGATTATTATTTACACTTTTGATTTTTCACATAAGGGAAACTATTCAGTGTTTACACGTGTTTCTTACTAATTTCACTTAAGAGTATGGCCTCAATATGCATGCACTTAGCTATAAATGTCTCTAATTTCTCATTCTTTATGGCTGGGTAGTACTCCATTTTATAAAGAAAAAAACAAAAAACAAAACACATCTTTTTTACATAATGTACTGAGGTTCTGATTGGGTGAAAAAGGAAACGGTATCCAAAACAACTATCTACATCATCATGTTCAAAATGAAAATTATGTTTCAAAGTGATTAATTATAATAAATATTCTCAATATATTAATTCTTTGAATCCACATTAGGAAAAATCATTTGGCTCCAAACATACAGGTTTTCTGATGATATCCAAGTTTTCATGTAGAAATAAAAGTTTCTTAATGGTGATAGTCTCCTCATCTCTGATTTATCTTCCTGAAGTTTCAGTTACCCACTGTTATCTATGGTCTGAAAATATGAAATGTAAAGACCTAGAAATAAATCATTTATAAGTTTTAAATATTTTAATTAAAATATATTGTTATGATTTTTCTATTTTATCATTTTTCTCTTATTAATCTCCTACTGTGCTTAATTTATAAATTAAATTTAATCATAGTATAATATATAAGAACAGTACTACTGTGGATCTTGAAACTTCTCTGTGAACATGGGGTTACATATATATAAACTACTATTCAATGGAAAAGTTTGGGTTTAATATAAGATTGGGGAAATTATACTATAGAGATAGAATTTGAAACCGTAGCAATAGTTGAAAAGTCGCATATTGGATAGAGTGGACTGCCCGAGAATTGGGCCTAAAAATATCCACAGGGACCTGTAATATTGCTGAGTAGATAAGGAATGAGACAAGGTCGTCCTAGTCAGAAGGCTAAGAGGAAAACTGGAATATTGCAATAGCTCAAAATTTAGGAGAGCTTCAAGAGTGAAAGGATTCTAACAAATGGTGCAGGAAAGTGGAGTACAATATGATGCAATGTATTGATAGCATTTCTTTACTAAACCAAACGTTCAGGCACTGATTCCACTGCCTTTTCTTACTGTCCTGGCTAGGAGGACAGTGGGAGTGGTGAGCGGGAGTTCCCTTTCACCCGCAGGCCCTCTCTTTCAGAGCCCACATTTCTCTGAGAAACAATAGATGATTGTAAGTCTGACAGGCTTTGTCTCCACATATCAAACTCAGACCCTCTATTAGTGTCTCAGATGTGTTTATCCTCCCATTATTGTGAATTCTATTAAAAGATTTTACAATAAAATTTACATTGACTAGGCAGCTGTCTTCTTCAAACACAGAAGAGAACATGTGCTACAGAATCCTAGATACGCTGACTACAATTCGGAGACTCAGATTTAAATTTACTATGCTTTGAAAAGAAGGAAAATACTGTTTTCCTGAGGCCTTAGTACTTTTCTCTCGTTTATATATCAATAAATATGTGCATAGTGCTTTATATAAGGGCTGATTCATTCATTAATCAATAAAATTCAGTAAACCCTCTTCTCTTTGGGTCTTGGGGTGGGCACGAGTTATGCTCTCTCCGGCATGGAAAATTTTTAAGAAGCTGAAATTTGGTAGTGTTTTATTTACACACATTTGTCATTAGTTTCTCCTGTGAAACAGTGACAGCTAAACTCAGTGGATCAGTGAGGAGGATAAGGATTGAAAAGCTAAATGACAATAAGTAAGTGAGCAAAATGAAACTCAACCCTGTTCCTCACACGTCTACTGCACAGTTTGTAAATAAAAGAACATTTCCTGCCTAGTGGCTCATCTATTTTCTTACTAAAACAGGCCTTATCCTCTTAAGACATATCCACAAAAAGTCTTAGACAGCCAAAAATAAACTGGATGAGTTACTAAGTTTAGTAATTACTACCTATACAATTTAAACAACATTAACTGATTCAAAAATAACTTTACTTGGAACTTACTAAATGGTACCACAATCTGCGGAGATATTACTAAATACATAGGTACAAATGTCATGTACACACAAACGGTATGTACACACACACAGGCATAAAGAATAAAATACTTTATACTTTATCATGAAACTCTAAAAACTTGTCAGGCTGATGTTTTATGCAATAGTTTCTGCAGTTTCCAAGAAACAAATCAATTATCTGCATCCGTAGAAAACTGTATCAGCAGCAAACAAAAAGTGTGTAGCGGTTAGATAACACAATATATAATGTGTAGAGGTTTTAGGGTGTTTCATTTTTTACAGAAAGGCATAGTTTCATATTCACCTTGTACAGGTGAGGGTATTATGTTCATAGGTAAATTTATTCTATTCTATGGTATCCTATTTGCAGATGGTAAACATTTATCTAAGCACTGCCTCGGAAATGCTTCCCAGTTATCTTGGAATTTATTTCTGATTTCAAGGAAGTGCTATTGATGTTGTTCTAGTTCATTCTTAACTAAATCATCTAAATGTTTCAGTAGAGAGCTTTGTTTACCAAGAAGCTTCTAACTCTCTACATTATTTCTTTTATAATGGCTTTAGTTTTTTCCCCCAGAGGCCTAAAGAAGTGAATGCTTAGAATGATAAAATGTAGTCTCTCTCTCTCTCTCTCTCTCTCTCTCTCTCTCTCTCTCTTTCTTTTAGAGGTAGGGTACTCATGCATTTTATGAGAAAAGAATGCCTGTTCTGCCTCCACTCCTGTGGACAGAAAATAGTCTCTTGTTAACTTCATTTGAAATCAGAATAGTAAACATCAATAACCCTTATCACCTGAAGGGATAACTTTTTCTCAACATGTTAATTAACTTAGGCCTCATTCAAGATTTTTGTATATTTCTCAGAGGAGAAAAGCTGAAGCAGAGAGAAATTAAGTAACTTGTCCAAGATGACAGAGCCAACAAGTAGAGCTGGGATTCAGAGGCTGCCTATCATCAGAGCCACCTCTCCCTTCCACTGTCCTGCCCCCAGTCGAGACAGTAACCTCTCAACCCAGCCTGCAGGAATTTAAACTGTGGACATGGATAGAAAGACAATGTTCTATTCATTTAGATCAGAATTGTGTCAAAAGCCAAGGCCATTAAAATACTCTGGAGCCCCTTGCGTGGACCCTGTTCCTTTTGGCTCTAGTCCTTATCTCTAATATTTCTGCATTATATTTTTAACAGCTGTGTTGAAAGAAAACTTACCACAATATTCATTCCTTAAAAGTGAAATTCTGTGGCTTTCATATAGTCACACAGCTGTGTAATCAGTACTACAATCTAATTTTAGAAAACTTTCGGCACTCAGAAGAGAAACTGCATATCCGTTAATAGTCAATCCCCCCTACCCTTACTGCTCTGACCTAGACAGCTATTAATCTGCCATGTCTACACATGTGGAGATCCAAGATATTTCATTTTATGAGTGGCTTCTCTTACTTATTTAGTGTTTCCAAGGTTCATCCATGTTCACTAGGGTTAGTTTATATCAGAGTTGTGTTTTGATTACATATTGTTTCGTGTTTCAAAGTAGTGATATGTATACACTTTACTGCAAGTGTAACTGCTGTTCTTTTTCAACCAGTCCTTTATTTTCATTATAAATTGAGATTGGAAGGAAACTTTGAGGTCTTCAAATGGCATCTGTAGTCACAAGTATGTGCCTATTCAGTTGTCAAGCTAGAAATATCTCTGCTCATGAAAGTAGCTAAGTAGAGCTTCTTCCTTAATGGACATGCTGTCTTGACCTTGGATACAGGGCAAGGAACCTCCTGCAGGTGATTAATCACCCTGCCAAGCTCACTCTTTAGAATATTAAGCACACCTCTGTGAAAACTTTCTAAGACTCTGGAATAGCTCTGTGTATTTAAAAGCCAAGTTATCAGATCCTACTCTTAAGACTTTGCTAACTGAAGCATGACCCATTGACCAGCACAATAAGATCACCAGTGTATTCTAGAAAACAATCTCAGATCCTACCTAAGACCTACCTAAAAATCATCATTTTAATATGATTCCTGAATGATTCATATACATATTCTAATGTAATTCTGTATGGCAGTAGGAAAAATTAGATTTATGGAGGTACTTAAGGTGAGTGCAGCTAAGATTGTATGTATCAGTGATTAGAAAGAAAGAGGTAGCTTTCATATGGTGTTCATAGAGCCAGAACATGGGCTCAAGGGCTCCCACTGGGGTGGTGAGACCAACCTTCAGGTCAGGACTGTTATTTCAGTTTACTGTCCCACGCCAGTGTTCTAGGTAAGTGCCATTTTTGACACACCCACAAGTGTGCTTTACTGATTTCCCTTGTTTCTCAATTCAATCATGTTGACAACCGAGATTCTCCAACATACTTTTCATCTACAAGCCAAGGTCATAGGCCTCTGAAGAAAGAAAATGCACCACCACCTTGATCTTCACCCTAGATCTGTGCAAATATATTTTTATTGTTTAAAATACCAAATCTGATTTTGTCATGGCAGCCTTAGCAGACTAATAGAATAATGATAATAATAACAAAAACTAACTCACAAATATTGCCGCAGAAATATGCACCAGTAAGCTAAGAGGAAATAATAATATTGTCAGTTGTATTTCTTTCCAATGGTGAAATGACAATTAATCTGAAGAATGGAAATTGTCCTAGAAATATTAGCCAACATAGGAAAGAGGAGAACGATATGTTTAATTATTGGAAACGAGGAAAATTATGACAATATATAGTTAGTTGAATTGTAAACAAGAAATATCCAAAATACTTAAACAGTTAAGAACAATAAATCAGTAAAAACTTTTAGACTCATAGTTTCTCATATAAACTATTACAAATTAGAAATCATAATGCTATTCACATTCACAACAAAATAATAATACTTAGGAATGAATTTAAAATGATGAACAGACTGTTTTATTGAACTATCTTTAAAAAATAAACCTGAATAAGTGGAGAAAAATATCTTGTTCTTAAATAGAAAGACTCATTTAGGGGGTAGCATCCTTAAATTAATTTACAAGTTTAGGTTAGTCCTACTCAGAATATCACACTTTTTCTAAAACAAAAACATAAAAATAATGCCAGCTAATTTCTTGGTATTATTGTTTTAAGTAATGTCTAAATACTTGATATGTATAAAGGCATTTAATATAAATATACACACATAATTAGTAAGCTGGGAACTAATATAATCTAATATCTACAATTAGAAACTAAGGCCCAGGGAAGAAAAATGACTTTCGCAAGACACATAACTGGTAAATGATAGATATTTATAGGAATTAATTACAGATTCTATCTTCAGAGTCTATATTTTCTTATTATGGCACTTAAAAGCCTCTGTATGCCATGAAGTTTACATAGAAAATGAGAAAATAGCCAGGTAAGTTCTAGGGGAAAAAACAGTCACAAAAGAGTGCTTTGGATCTGCATGACCTAAATCTTTACTAAATAACAGTGCAGTTGGTATTAACATTGAATTACATAGATAGACCTAGAGTAAAATGGGGAAAATATGTAAGCTTCATTAAATATTGTCTGAACTTGATAATCTTCTGGGGAGTTAAGTTAAAAACTGGATTCTTACCTATATCTTGCCAAAATATATTTCATATCTTGTATCAAAAGACACATCATAAAAATAGTAGGAAAACAAATTCAAAGCAAATTTGAAGCCAATGTTTATGGTTTCTTTTGATACAATCTTGAAGCAGATCTTTCAAAGCATAGATCAAAAAGCAAACAATTGACAAATCAGGCCTTATAAAAGTGAAAATGAGCTGGGTGTGGTGGCGCACATCTGTAATCCTAACACTTGGGAGGCTGCGACAGGAGGATCGCTGTGAGTTCGAGACCAGCCTAGGCTTCATAATGTTTTTATGTGTTACAGGTACACACCAAGGAGTGGAAATGCAGGAACTGTAGTAATTCGGTTTAACATTTGAGGAACTACTGCACTGTTTTCCAAAACCAGCCACATCATTTTACTTTATATAGGAGACTGGTGAATCCATTGGGACCTGGACTTTTCTTAAGTGGTAGGATTTTATTACTGCTTCAGTTTCATTACCTGTTACTATATTATACAGGGTTTAAAAATCTTGGTTCAGTTTTTGTAGTTCATATGTATCTAGGAATCTATCCATTTCTTGTGCTTTCTCTATTTCGTTGGATTATGGGTTTTCCAAGTAGTTTCTAATAATCTTCAGGATTATTTCAGTGTTGTCCATTTGGATTTCACCTTTTGCATTGCACTGATTTTGGTCTTTCCCTTTTTTTTTTTTATAAGACATGCTTATTTGATTTTCTTATAAGATTTGTTTATTCTTTTAAAAGCAGCTCTTTAATTTGTTGTACTTTTAAGTCTCAATTTCATTAATATCTGCTCTTTATAATTTCCTTCCTAGTACTAACTTTGGACTTGGATTTTTCTTGTTTTTCTAGGATTGTCAGGTGTATCATTGATTTGGTCCTCTGTTTTTCCTATGTGGGCACTCACAGTGATAAACTTCCCCCTTAGGAATGCTTTCACTGTCTCCTATAAGTTCCTGTATGTTCTACCGGCATTATCATTTGATTCTGTAAACTGTCTAACTTCTTCCTTGATTTTTTTTTCTGTGACTTCTTGATTATTCACAAGTGTTTTAATTTCACTGCACTTACCTAATTTCTGTGGGACCTTTTGCTATTGATTTCTAGTGAAGCTAAACTTCTGTTGTACAGTGTTAAATAACTAGTTTAGGATCACTGCATCTCTGTGATTTTTCCAAAGTGCTTTTCTCATAAGTAGAAGTAAGAACTGTATGTCCCCAATTACTGAATATGCCCCATGTTGAAGAATACTTTTATTAAAATAAGGAGGCAGTCTTTTATTGTCTAAGCTTTTGTTCTCGTGATTGGAGCAAAATAATAGACTGTACCTGGTATGAGTTATCTTATAGTCTCAAAGGCAATGTTTTAAGCACATATCAATTTTGGGGAGTGGTATAAGAGCCTCAGCTTTGAATTCCATTTATTTTTTTTCACTCAGGCCTCCTTTGCCACAGACTGTATTAACTATTTTTAAACATTAAGTATTGCTTTTAGGGTAAGGTAGAAATACACAAGCAAGAAAAGCATTATATGCTAATAAAAATGCAAATGAGATATTCACTACCTTGTTGCCCTGGAAAATGATGAAAGAAACATTACCTGAGAAATTAGATTCAAAGATTATTGCTAATCAAATGAACCTGAAGTCAGAAATCCCTTTCCAACCATTGAATGAATTGTACAGTTTGCATGTCTGTATCAACCCATCTCTATAAAGAGTTGGATACCAGTATCCTGGGTAATATGTGGGTAGATAGACAAATAAATAGATAGATTAATATATATGATGTTATGCAATGTGTCTATTAAGCAGAAATAATTTGTATTATATATCCATAGCTGTTGATAAGAATCAGTTATATTCTTAATGCATCTACACTTAACCTCATTTTTTCCATGTCATATTTCCTAGTCGGAAATTGACAGCTGAGTTGCTAATCAGGGTTTCTAGAGCTTGCTCAAGTCACATCCCCAGAATTGCAGGACCTCCAAGCTCCATGTTTCATAGGAGAAAGAAATTCTCCTTCTTCTTCTTCTAAAGTAGGAAGACACCAGAAGATCAGCATTATCTATCTGGTCATTGAATACAGTAGTCAAATGGACAGTGGGAACTATTTTATCTCAGGGACGATTCATTCTAGAATGACATTAGGACTTTAATCATAAAATACCTTAATATTTTATCTTTTCCTTTGAGCTCTGTATGAATTATTCTTCTTGATAGCTCTCTTAATAGATCTCCAAAGGCCATTTAGAAATCTACTGGGGTTGGGGTCGAGGGAGACAGAGTGCAAAGCGACATGACTGCTCTCAACAGCTGTCCTCTTGACCTCTCACAGTCTCTCTTCTGAGATGTTCCTCAAAGGCTCGTAGCACCTCTGCCTCTTACTGCTTGCTCTTGTACAACTGTGTATCAGACCAATATAGTTACTATTAATCAAGGAACTTTTAAGAGAAGCACACAACGCCTTTCAAAGTTATTCATGGAAGCAATTCGGTGTGACCCCTTGTGACATCTTTAACCATTCTGCCCTTCCCCCTTTTTTTGGTATCCTGAAGCAGATTATAGGCAACTAACTCTCTTAGCACTAGGCTAAGCTGACAAATAATCACTTTAGGTCTCCACACTTGAGCAAGTTCTTCTAGGAGTTGAAGAACTATTCACATAATTCTCTCTTGAAAGATATACATTTAGCTATCTAGAAGACTTAGGAAACATTTCAAATTAAATAGGATAAAATGGTAATGAATGCCAAACTTTTGTCCAGAATTACCGAGGATATTAACTTTATTTGCATTACTATAATTATCCACCTGGAATTCCTGCAATGTTACCCTGACTCCAAAGGCTTATGTATCAATCATTTACTGTGTGCTTCATTGTAATAATTCCTAAATTCGTATTAGGCTTGATAACCCTAAAATACACCTACCAAGGGACTCAGAAGTAATGGTGCAGCTTCCCTGTGTTTGCAGCCACAAGCCCCAGTAGGCTTTCTTTTGCAAAGCATACTCCTGTTTAACTGCTCAGCACTTAAACACCCATGTTTCTATCACAGTATAATCTTTTCATTGCCTGTTTCTTGCAACCATCTTCAAAGCCAAACGGAAAGGGTACCTTTATCAAACTTCTGGATTTTCTGACCAGAAGTGTTTCCATGCTTGAAACAACCAGAACATTTTACATACCTCTCACAAGTGGTGTGCAACATTGCTTGTTTTATAAGTATGGCTTTATTTGATCATTTTCTTATTCCTGTTTCTTGAATATGAGAACTGCATGTTAAAAATATTCATAGTCTCCATAGGTTTCGTGAATGTGTCCTTTGCATGTTAGATTTTTTAATAGATGTTTTCTGAGTAACTCAATCTATGATTATTCAAGTATTTTAGGAATTATGCAGGATGAGAAAAGAATTATTTCTCATTTCCATAAAGGCAGAAGACATTATAATGATACCTTTCTTGAAGACAGTAGCTTATAAAATCACAAGCAATTTTCATGAATAGCTTCATACAAATCGGTCTTATAAAACTTATAAAATAAAAATAAGTACCACAGTCTATACAGAAAAACTTAATGGCATGCAAGATGGCAGAATAGTAGTTTTAAGTGCTTGTTCTCTCATAGAAATAATAGTTTGAGCAAGAACACACACGCACATGTGCGCACACACACACACACACACACACACACACACTCCTTCACAAGACCTAAAGATTCCAAAAGAGAAGTTACAACAATGAAGGCAAACACACAAATAAGAAAAATTACATTGAAGAAGTTAGGTACAGCAGTCTTACACTTGGGGTGTCTGTGACAGTTATCCCTCTCCTAAGCCCAAGCAGTGCAATGTATAGATACCCTACCAGATGAGGAAGATAATGAAGAGAGTCCCCAAATTCTCCATGGTCCTAGCACCTAGCATGCTCAGTAACACCAAGAAACAGGTTAGATATTGTGGCCCTTGGTTCCAGTGCTTTCCCTACCAGGCTTCCACTGTATGGGCTTGTGGCTTGAGTTCCGCCCCAACACCAGGTCATCCCTCACAAAATGAGGCTTCAGACCAATTCCAGTCCCAATCTCCAAGCCTGCCCCTACTCTAGCCCCACTCCACTTTCAGGATAATTCCCTACGAGGCCAAGTTTCATGCTAGCCTTACCCATTCAACTCTTAGACTAAACCCAGAGGTGGACCAGGTGCTGTGGCCCCAGACTGCAAGCCAGCCCCACGGATACTAGTACTAGATGATCCCCCGAACACTCAGGCACCAAGCCTGCTTATGTGGACCATAGGTCTAAACAAACACCGGTGGGCTTAGCTTCAGGCCTTTCCCAAGAACCGGAAACCAGACTGGCCCCAGGTATCAAGCCCATTCACCCACTGATTTAAGAAGTAGGCCAAGAAATGTGCCTGTGATCTCACCCAGTGAGCCTTCCAGGATCTCGGTGCATGTTGACTGGTAAAAGAGTTTCCTTCTGAAGCAACCTAAAAAGAATAGAAGTGGCACTGCTTTTTAAATGCAGAAGTGCCAAAATACAGCTACAGGGATTGCAAATGATCAGGGAAATATCACACTATCAAAGCGAGAAAATAAAACTCCAATAACTGACACTACAGATATGAAAATCTACAAACTGTCTGTTAAAAAATTCAAAATAATCACCCTAAAGAAGTTCAGTGAACTACATGAGAGGACAAACATGCAACTTTAAAAATCATGGAAATGATAAATGGCTGTAATTAATAATCTAGCAAAGCTCAAAAAACCATTAACAAGAATCAAATAGAAATGGTAGAAATGAAGAACACATGACTGAAGTAAAAAATTCACTAAAAGCTTAACAGCAGACATCAGCAAGTACAGAAGGAAAAACTGTCACATTCCAAGATAGATCATTTAAAATTATCCAGCCAGTGACAGGGGGAGGAGTGGAGAAATCCTATGAGATTTTGGTGCACCATCAAAGAATCCAGTATATGCATTATAGAAGTTCAAGAAGAAGCAAAGGAAAAGAAGGGAGAAGAAGATCACTTAAAGGTGTAATGATAGAGAGCTCTAAATCTAAAGAGAGAAATGAGCATTCACAAAACACACTGAACCCCAAATAGATTGCATATGAAGAAATAGTGACTGTTACACATTATAACCAAATTCTCACAATTCAAGGGCAAAGAATATTGAAAGAGGCAACAGAAAAACAACTTATCACGTACAAGGAAAGTCTCATAAGGTAGTTTTCTTTTTTACAGAGGTGCCAAGAAACATACAACAGGACAAAGATAGTCTCTTCAATACAATATTGAGAAAATTGGTATCTACATACAAAAAGATGAAATTGGATCCTTACCTCATGCCAAATGAAATTATCAAGTCAAAATAGATTAGAAGCTTAGACGTTAATATCTGAATCTGCAAATTTACTGCAAGAAATCTAGGCAAACATCTTCTTAGCATTGCTCTGGGCAGTGACTTTTTGGATGTGACTCTCAAAGTATAAGAAACAAAAACAAAAATAAATACAGTTGCTTCAAATTAAAAAATCTCTTACACAGCAAAGGAAACAAGCAACAGAATGAAATAATAGGCATCAAAGAAGGAGAAAATTATAAGGAAAATCAGGTATATATCAGGTAAGATGTCAGTATTCAAAATATATAAAGAACCCAAGCAATTCAACAAAAAGACAATAAATAACCAAATTTAAAAATAAAGGACCTAAGTAGACATTATTTTGAAAATATACATAAATAGAAAATGGGTACAAGAAAAATGCTTAACATCACTAATAATCAAGAAAATAAGTGTTGACAAAGATGTCGAATGATAAAAATCTAATGATAAAAGTAAAAGTTTTACGCACTGCTCATGGGAATGTTAATTGGCATAGCCCTTATGGTAAACAGTATGAAATTACACCACAAAATTAAAAAATGATAGGACTTCGAATTGATTCAGTAATCATATATATATATATATGTAT
>NW_022900945.1:9526126-9546893 GCF_012274545.1 Fukomys damarensis
ATATATATATATCTCCAAAGGAAGTGAAATGAGTATGGCAAAGAAACACCTGCGCCACCTGCGCCAATGATGCTGCAATGTTAATTGCAGCATCATTCATGGTAGCCAAGATATCTAATCAAACTAAGTGTATTTCCATGGATTAATGGATACAGAAAAATAATCTGTTTATCTGTACAATAAAATACAAAGCTAAAGGCTAGAGAGGGACAAGGAGGGGGATGGAGAGGAAATGGTTTAAGTAGGTTATACGCATGTAGAATTAGACTATGAATAACTTATATAACCAATTAATCTTGTAGATGGGGAGGGGAGGAGCGGGTGAAGGGAGGGCAGGGACAAGGAAAAAAAATGAGAACCAAGACATGTCATGTAGAGGTGCAAATTCCCAACAATGAATGTAACTGTACTGTATCCCTAAAATGTACCAATAAACTCAATTAAAGCTGGAAAAGAAAGAGATAGAAACTTAGAAAAAGTATGTACTAAAAAGTGGGGGTTTATCATAGGAGGAAAGGAAAGGGCATTTACTTGGACAGTTTTTATTGAGTTTTAATGGTTTGGTTATTGCTTGTCTAAATCATATTACTCTGTATGGCAACATCCAAACTCTTTTAGTATTCAAGCTTTTTCTGATCTTCTTCTAGGAAATACAGGTATAGCTTTGCTTCCTAATTTAGCAGTGTTCTTAAAGTCATACCTGCGCTTCGGAACAAACCTAAACTGACACACCAGCTTCACTGTCTACCAGTCAAGTGACCGCAGACTCTTGCTTTGGGTCTCTAAGTCTTAATGTTCACATTTATGCAATATATACTCTCTCCCCTCATAGTTTCAGCAACCTGGGTGATAAAGAGTTGGTGAAGATTAAATGAGCTGATCTACGTGAAGCAATGAATGCATTGTCTGGCACAGATCGATGTCCGTTAACTATTGACCATTGCTATTTAAAACATCTAATTTTTAAAAAATGAGTTTTACAATGACACAAATGTACCTGGTGCTTATTATGCCAAATAAAATTAAGCAGGTTAAAAAAAATTGTATGATATTACCTATATGTGCAATCTAAAAAAAGTTAAAATCAGGGCCGAGAATTTAGTTCAGTGGTTCCGCTGCCTGTCTTGCAAGTGCAAGGTCCCAAGTTTGATCCCCACTACCAAACACAACAACAACAACAACAAAAATGTTAAAATCATAGAAGCCGAGAATAGAATAGTGGTTGGCAGGGGTTTAGGTAGAAAAATGGGGAATTTTAGTAAAATGATACAAAGTTTCACTTATGCATGATGAAGAAGTTATGGAGAATTTATGTACAAAATACTCTATCATATAGTTGAAATTTGCTAAAAGAATAGATCTCAAATGTTCTCACCCTAAAAATAAAATTAACTATGTGAAATGTGAATATGATAGTTATGATTGTCCTTTCACAATTTGTGAGTATACATAACCTTGTACACAATGTATAGATAATTTTTATTGTCAATTATATATAAAATGGAAAAATAATTTTGCAAAACTGAATATAGATAAAATTAAAATTATTTATGAGATTATGAGAAAAGTACCTGTGTAGAAGAAAGGGGAGAAAGTCAGGTTGCCTTTTCATCCTCTCTCTCTCTCCCTCTCCCTCTCTCTCTTTCTCTCTCTCTCTCTCTCTCTCTCTATATATATATATATATATATATATATATATATTATTTGAACAAGAATAGAATATACACTTAAATAGTTATTTTGTTATTATGGATATAAATTCCTTAAAACAGCTAAAGTTATCTTTGGGTAAAGGAATGTAAAGAAAAGTTAACTAGAAAGCTATTTTTCACAATTAACCTTGTAAAGCCATTTAAATTGTTCAAATGATGCCTCTGTTGCTTTGAAAAAAATTTTAAAATTGAAAAATGATGATCAAGTTTACCTTAAAAATTGTCTGTTGAAAATCTACCTCTTTGCCTTTCCTCATTTCTATACCTTTGACATACTTGAAATATAAAGGAGGAATTTGGACTTAGTCTAATGATAAAATGTGACCCTAATAAATGAAAGCAACAAGGTTTCAGTTTTTTCCACTTCACAAAATAAGAAGTCCAGCACACCCATCGGGAACACCATCAATCTTTTAGATCTTCATGTATCTCCCGATGACTTGGCTGAACTTTTCTAATCTCCATTCTAATCAATAATGTTGTCGGCATTCTAACAGGATCATTGTGCTCTCTGGCATAAAATCAGTTCCTAACTCTCAGTCCTGTGCAGTCACAGAGCCTCAGCATTGATAGCTTGTGATCCATTTGTGAACTGTCAAGATAAATAAAGATCTTCAGATTATTTATACCTGCCCCCATCCTCATACTCAGGGAATTACATTAAGACTAGTCCCTCTCCAACTTGATTTTATGTCTTGCAGCCTAATAGGTTGCCAGACTGAATTCGCAAGTTTCATAGCAACAATAATAAAAAGGGATTTAGATGCACTGTTCCAAAGGGGCCTTCACTTGGTTAACAAGGAGCACTCCATAAGCAGTTGTGATAACACAGTTCCTTCAAACTCTAGTCAGACAGCTCTGAAGTCATAACAATTTGGAGTAAATGTCTAGATTTCTGTAGCTTGATTCTTTTTCTATTAATTGTTAAAGCTTTTCCAGGAATCCCAAGAATAGTAGAACAAGCCAATTTAGTAATCTTAAACTAAGCAGGCACTCTGAGTATCTGTCATGTGTGGAGAAATACATTAGGCACACGCACATGAGCCAGGAAGCCCTCGCCGGACCTTACAGAATAGCAGGAATTTTTGTTTAGCTTATTAGTTTACCCAGCCTTTTAAATCTCTCTGAACTCACATAATATTTTTAACTGGACGAAAGTCAGTAAAAATATATGAAAAATAAATTTAACTTTAAAATATTGCTTTCAAAATTGTGATGAATACTTTCTCGATTTTAGGTCTTAAATGTTTACATCTCTTTTTAGCCAGCAACTACAATTCCTTGTCATTTATGGAAGTAAGAGATTTGCTTACAGAGGTGGTCATGAAAAATAAATAAATAAGACAATCTAAAATGCTCAACGTGTAATATTGATTAAATTTAAAGAACAAAAAGATCCAATGGGATACAATGAGGTCATTAAATGTGGAATTGTTTCAACATCAAAAGCAACCTATAAGGAATTTGTGAAGTAGATATAAAGTTAAGTTTCACTGTTACAGTGAGGTTTGTTTCTCTTTATAGTTTGTCTTATTACCAGAATAAATGTCTTATCTATTCAAATTAATAAAGGGCTAAAAGTGACACCACTAACTCTTTCCTAGAGGCAACTACTGCTTTGTTTAATACTTTTGGCTTTTTATGTGTTCCCTTTTCAAAGGTGGAATCACAAGAAATCCTTCCGTAGCACCCCTTTCTTATTCAGTAATATTTTGCACCGTTTTCACACGTGTAGCACACTCTTTTTAAAGACTGTTTTATTGAAAAAGACATACATAGAAAAGACATACATATTTTGTTGCTGTATCTTAGAGAACTTTAAAAAATAACCGTAGCACATACAAACATAACCACTACCCAGTTCCTTTGAGGAGTTTCATGAGCCCTAGATTTGTGTCTTTATTCTTCCCTGAAAGTAATTCTGTCTCAGTATCCATTTTTCAGTCTCTATCTCTCATTTAGCTTGACTATTCCCTTTACTTTCCCAGATATTATATGTGTGTATATTTCCCTCTCTCTATATATATTTTTTTCTGTTCTTGAGCATTATCAATGAAATCAAACATGTATTTTTGACTTTTGTTTGTGACTGACTGCATATGAGGTTGATAATTTTTTATATGAACTTAACTATTGGAGTTTCTCCTTTTCATTGACTTCCCAATTTTCCAGCAGAATTTTTCTACTGAATTAGTTAATATTAATTGGTTATAGGATTTACTTTAATATATTATGAGAAATACTAATCAATGTGAACTTATACAGTGTATTTTAAGTTCCAGAATAGGTTCTAGCCACCTTTTACAAACTATCTTGTTTTACCAAAGAAATAGGCTGAGGTATTATTATGTCACAGTTTACAAATGTGAAAATTTTTCTGAGCCTCAGGAAGGTTAATTGCTTGATGTAGTTCAAAGTGGTAGTAAGTAGGATAGATAGAATGGTTTTGACATCATGGAAACTTTTATTTTTTCTATTCTCTGGAAAATTTTGTGAAGATTGCTGCTATCTCCTTTCTAAATATATACTGGCATTTACCGGTGAATTTATCTATATGTGTTTACTTCATGGAAAAGTTTTATATAAGGGGTTTGGTTTCTTCAATAGATATGGGTGGTGAGTTACTTGGGGGGTGGATGCAAGGGACCCTGAATCATGGACTCAAATTGCACACTTCATCCCACCTTAGCTCTCTGGTGTCATTCTACTGCCTTGGAATTCTCCCTGGTGAGAGTGTCTGCAGGACAACCAATGAGGGGCATTTCTTAAGGCACTTGTTTATTTCACCCAAATCTTCAAACATACTGAAATGCATTGGTTTACAGTTTTATTCTCCTTACTGTCTATAGTTCTGTAATAATGCCTTTTTTTTATTTTTTGTTACCAAAATATTGCATTCTCAATATTTTTTGGTAGTACTCTTGCCAAAAGTTTGGTAATTTTACTTATATTTCTTAAAAATATTTTTCTCTCTATTATGTACATTATCAACTGTATTGTTTTGTGCTATTTACTGTATGTTTTTACTTTAGGTGAGGATATAATTTGTCATCTTTTCCAATTTTTGGAAAACGAATAAGTGAATCATTGACTTTTTTAGCCTTTTTAAATCTAATATATGCATGTAATCCTATAGTTTTTCTCCCCAAACATATAGTTAGTATTATACCTAAAGTTTTCATATATGTGCACACTCTTTCACCTCATAGTATTTTCTAGTTTCCATCATGATTTCTTCATGTGTCATAGATCATTTACTTTGCACTACCTGGTTTTCAAACACTTTGGGAGTCACCAGTAACTTTTTCTACATCGATTTCTAGTATCATACCATTGTGGTCAGAAATCACCGTTTATGTTTGCGCAATCTTCTGAACTTCACTGAAGCTTGCCTTATAGCTTAGTATAAGGTCAGTTTGGGCGTATGTCCTCTCTGCTCACCTGAAAAAACATGTGCATCCAACACTGCTGCTGTTATCTCTCAATTAGGTATTTTTTGTCAATCATGTTTTTTAAACTGTCTGTGTACTTATGGTTTTGTACATTTGTTCTGTGAGTTAATAAAGGAGTTGCTTAGTTTAGCACTCTAGCCTGCATATTGATGGATTTTTTTTCTTTTTTCAGTGTTTTTATGTATTTTTGAGATATCGTAATGAGATAATATTGCTTAGAATTGCTATATCTTTTAGATGAAATGGCTTCTTAAAAAATGAATATTCTTCTATCTTTAGTGATTGTCCTTGCATGAAGCTTAGCAGTGTCACTATGGCAGCCTTCTTTTTCTTTTTAACCTTTTATTTTCAGAATTTTCAGTGTTTTATAAATCATGTCTTTTGTAAACAGTATCTGGTTGTATTTTTATGTAGATTAATAATAATTATTCTGTTTATACTTGAATTAATGTGTAGATTTGCATTTGAATATCATGTTTTATGATTTGATTTTACTTCCACCTATTCAGTTTATTTCTTTTTTTCATGTTGTTTGAGACAAAGTAGTTTTATTATCCCCTGAGTGGTCACTTAACTTTACATTCTTTATCCATTAAAAGTCTAATACAAATTATTAAATATAATTAAATTTGCCATTTTGCAAAAAAAGAGCTTTCAAACATTTTACTAGATCTCTCACTCTTTTATTTTTGTCGTAACTTAATTCTTTATACATTATTACAAAATCTTTTCATAAAAAAGCTATAGTCAGTGTGAGGACCCGAGTTTGATCCCTGGAACCAAAAAAAAAAAAAAAAGCCATAGTCATTATTACTATTTTTGAGACAATCGATACTTGTTTGGCTTTAAATGTATATTTATCCTTTTTGTAACTATTTATTTTATCCTGTGTATCTGTAAATCTCTCTAGGATCATTTCACTTCTGTGTGAAGAATTTTCTTTAGTACATTCTTCAATGTTTCCTTTAGCCTGCATATGCAGGAGATGTATTCCTCTTTTTGATTTTTAGAAAAATTAGTATTTCTTCACTAATTTTGAAGGATATTTTTCCTGGTTATTCAATGCTAGCTGAACAGGGGCTTTTAATGTTTTCAAACATTTAAGACAATCTTTCATTGCCCTCTAATTTTCTGTTGTTCTGTCAGGCAATAAATCAACCATTTTATTCCTCCTTTGATAATAGTGTCTCATTGAAGCAGTATTAGTACTTTAAAGTTTTTCTTCTTTTGTTAGTTTTTATCGGTTTTATTATGATATGCCTACAGAAGATTTTATTTATGTTTGTAATACTTCAAGTTTGTATTATTTGCTGAATATGTCTTCATGTATTTCAGCAGTGTGTACGAATGCTCAGGCATTATCATTTCAAATACTGTCTTCTGTTCCATTCTCTGTCTTCTTTCCAGGCTTAAATTAAAAAGCGCTGGAATATTGTTGTTCTAATATCTTTTCTGTATTTTTCTCTCTGTGTATTTCTGTATAGATCAACATTGTCCAGTAGAAATTTCTGAGGTGATGGGAACTGCATATTCAGTCATTAGTCTTTTCAGTCTCTATGAATGCTCATGTTAAGCTCATCAAATGTAGCTAGTGTGCTATGGACTAAATGCTATGAGCCCTAACAGTACTTAAAATGAAACCCCAACGTCCAGTGTGACAGTATTTGGAGATGGGATATATAGGAATTAATTATTCCCTCTTCATGGAGTTTGTTCCCTTTAAGAAGAAACAACAGGTAGCTTGCTTCCTCTCTCTCTCTCTCTTTTCCATGCCATGTGAGAAAACAAAGAAGAAGGTCCTACCTAGAATCTGACCCTACTGCCATCTTGACTTTGGACTGCTTAGCTTCCAATGAGTGTATCGATCATATTTTCTTTATCTATTCATCTGTGGATAAACATTTACACTATTTCTATGTATTAGATATTGTGAATATTTTGCAATGAACATGGTGGAAAATTTATCATTTTCAGTATATTACTTCAATCTGCTTTGTCATGGATTTTCTTTTAGCATGCTGGGATAGCTATATTTCTTGTAATGTGCCTCAGGGCTACAAGTGTTTGTGTTTTAAATAACTAAGTTAGAAGCTCCGTGGACTTTTATGACATAGCTTTCATATAACATCACTTCCACTGAATTCTGTTAGCCAAAGTAGCCATAAACCCACCCATTTTCATTAACTCTACTCCTTAATGAGTGAGCATCAGAGAAATCACTACTATATTTTAAGCTTCCATAGTCTGTTGGGAATATGTTATTTATATCAATCTATACACAGAATACATGGATTACTCAGTTTCTATCCAAAGGCCTTATTCTATTACCATATCATATATAAATTTCAGAATATTATCCAATAAATCAGGTCCAGATGATGATGAGTTTCCTGCTTTCTCCAGTGACTTATTTCCATCTAATTCTCTGTGAACCAAAGGCACAAGTTATCTGCCTCCTATACTCGTAGCATATCTGGTGGAAAAGGCATAGGTAATGAGAATAGGCATTCTTTTTCCAAAAGTAGCAAATAGAGATATATGAGTAAACTGATACTGCATTCACACAAAGACTCAAACACCCCATGTAGTCAGATAGTACAAGTAGTGATGAATGACTGCAGTGAGGTATCAGACCTCTCAGTCACTTTTACTATTGCAAGTAAGTGACACATAGAGGTGCAAAAGTGGGTGAAACAAAAAAGTTTACTCTGCTAGCAAAGCACGATGAATGGCCTGCACCAAGGGCTGTGCCATATGACTAAGGACAGGCTGGGTTACAATCTATCTTTTACAGGAGTTTTACAATCATAACCTCATTTTAGGTAGTTCAGTAAGACATTCCAGTTCTCACAGTTCCTATCACAGATATACAAGCATGGTCACAAGACAGTTTGATTTTAACCCAAATGTAGCATCTTCTTTGTGGTTAGGATGTTTATCTTTAGGATTCGTCTAGTGAGCTATTTTAGCCCACAAGATGGGGGCCAGGGTTAGGAAAGCAAGACTAGTGACATTCTTTTTATCTTAACTCTTTTATAGTCATATGGTTTACAGATAGTTTAGGATTTAGGGCCTAAGTATACTTTGCTTGTAAGGTATGGTGATTGTTATCTTAGTTTGAACATCTGGTCTCACCGTGGGGATGTGGCTAAGCACCTACAGCATCTATTAATCTTATAACATTTTAAACTGGGGCTATATGCCTTCAAGCTTTGAAGTTAGTGATGAAACATCTGGTATTGTTGTCCTAAGAAACAAGCAAAGACAGTGGTTATTCTATATTTCCTTAACATTTTGTAGGTTTCAGACTATTTACAGAAGTTCTCTTTATCATTACAAGTTTTGCTTATGAATTCTGAAGTAATACATTATTTATGGGTGTAAGTATTTGTGTATGTGTAAGTACATATTCGTGTACAACTGCAAATCTCAAACAAACAAAAAACTGGGGGATGTAGATCAATGTTAAGGTCTTGGATTGAATCCCCAGTATACAACCCTCTCAAATTATCATTTGCTATCCTTTGTGCTAATTTTGAGATCATTCAACTTTGAAAGTTAAATCATCTGAATTTTATAGGTAGCATAAATCAAGAATAAATCAGGTTTCTGAGAGATCTGGTTGAATCATCGTATATTACAATTTCTTCTTTTAAATGCTCAAGGCAAAAGTGATTTTAAGATGGAAAGAGAAAAGTGGGTTGGAAGAAGATTTTAAAAAGGATTAAACTGTGTTTTGTACATTTACCTAATCTGCAAGATGAAACTAAACTTCAAGTACTGAAAACATGTACTAATAAAAAAAACTCAGTCATATCGTAATTTTATACTTATCAAGTTTAGATTACAAAAACTGAGGCCTAGCTCATACATGTTGTACAGAACAGGTTTCCCTGCACCTTATATGGGAGCACATCAGAAAACAATACCTAAGAGCATTAAATAATAGATACCTTATGGCTAATTAGTGCCCAGTAAATATTTTAGTTATTTTAATTCTGAAGGAATCAGAAACTGTCCTTCTTGTTTATAGAAGAGCATCAGTGTCTCTAACAGTACCATAAATAACATAGCAATTGACAGATTTATTGTTGATCTATGTTTAATTTAAACTTGTTTTGGAATATAGGAAAAGTGGTGAAAGGAAAGTGACAGCTTTGAAGAGATATATCGTCTACAACACTGTGCTACATCACTCACTTTGAATTAAGACTTGATATTATTCTTTCTGAATTATATCAGAGGTGGAAAGAGACAGAGTGAGGTCCTGCACTTCAGAAAGGGAAAAACAGAAATAAAAAGCCTCATGAATCATTGATTTCATGAAACATGTCAAACTATTTGTCGCTGTAAATGAAGCAGTCTCTTACCTGAGGGGTCCTGACTGATGAGGACTGTGTGTTTGGCTGCCTATGCTTACTTACAAGCTTTTGCATCTTTATGAAAAAATGCTGAGGTTTATTTTTGTTTATATGATTTATATATATGTATATAATCAGTTTAATCCTTTTCATCTTGCTACTTTGGTGTCAGCTCAATATTTTGCAAACTTATGTATCAAATAAGTAGACTTTACCATTGTGTAACTAAATTTTTTGATAGAGTAGATTTCCATACTCACAGTACATCATTTGTTAAACTATTATGAAGTAAAATATAAAACAGATTAAGCTGCCCATTGAAACAACTTCTATTGAGTGTCTTATTGGGTGTTGTCAAGATAGCAGGTATTTTCTAAGAACTTTACATTGATTATCTCTTTATTTTCTCAAAATAAATGCACAAGACTGGTGGTATTATTATCCTCATTTTATAGTTGAGTAAACAAATTTACCCTATTTGAGGTGAAGGAAGTGACCTAAATTCACAGAGGCAAGACATATCCTGGCATAGATGGACACATACAAGCAACTTTTTGTGAATGGACTTTGAGATTTAATTTAAGGGGGTTGAGGAAATTGATCCTGGGAGGTAGACAGTATTTTTATGAAGGAACTTGGCTATCTTCTTACAGAGTAGAAAGTTAATGTTTGTTAGCATATTTTAACTGAAAGTTGAATATTCAGTATTACAAATATGTTGAGTTAAACAAATAAATGCAATAGAAATTAAAATTTCATTCCTTTTCCTTCATATTCAAAATGTTGTACACACTTTCCAGCTCATTTTGCAGCTTAGAATTCTATACACTTCCATTTTGAATTTTCTCTTTCATTGTAGAACTATTTTGCCTTGTTAGAAGTAAATGTCAAAATTTTGAAGAAGCAGAACTGTAAGCAACACATTGAGCATCTGGGGAAATAGTAAGAAACATAAATATTCCTGAAAAGATTTTCACTTTCCCAGAGATGTATAAGGTTTAGGTTATGGGTCACAGGACTTGTTTTTGTGTGAGAAACTGACTTTCCCAGACCTACATATATATCTCACAGAGTATTTAAATCACTATAGCAGAACTTCAGCTTTTTACGGATACTTTAAACACAACACATATGTCCTTCCAGTCAGTGTTAGTTACTCTTCCTGATTGAAACCGAGTGGGATTATGGAACTCTCATTTTAGTATTGGAGTTGAAATTAGAAGTACACAGATATTTTACCAGAGGTCAAAGTGGAAGTCATGACAAAGTCTGAAGAAGAACATAGAGCACTAATAGTTTATGTCCAACACTTTGGTGCTGTAAGCTTAGTAAAGATCATTCTCCCATGAAAAACTGGTATATGACTGAACATGATTATTTATATTCCTGTCTCAGTTTATAGGTAGCATATCTGTGATGGTATTTGTGTTTGCTTCATAGACACCAGTCACAATGTAATATAGTCTACTGGTTAAAAGTGTAGCTGTCCTCTGGGGATAAAGAAATGGTAGTTGCTTTATCTCTTAACTAATTTTTTTCTCTCTCATATGAACATACTAACAAGATTTAATTTTTATGTTTTGTGAAGAATAAATGTTTTTTGTTTTGTTTTTGCTTTTTGTTGTTTTCTTGAGACAGGGTCTCACTATGCAGTTTAGGCTGGTCTTGAACTCATTATGATTCTTGAGCTGGCCTTGAACTTATAGCAATCTTCTGCTTCAGCCTCTGAAGTGCCGGAATTACAGGTGTATGCTACCATGCCTGGCTGTGCAGATTCAAATGTGAATAAAGAGCCAGGCACCATGACTGACATTGTTCTATAGGGTTCTGTTTCCTTCATTAAGTATAAACACGTCCAAATCAATGTGCCTATCTATTTCCATGGAGATATGTATAAGAATATGAATATGACCATCTATATTCTACACTGCATATTTCTCACTGATCTTTTTTTTTTTTTTTTTTTTTTTTTTTTTTTTTCACCTTGTGCTTGGGAGGCAGGTGGCAGAACCACTGAGCTAAATCCCCGGTCTCCACTGATCTGTATCAGTAAAACTATAGGATATAGAAAATTAGGAGGAAACCAGATAATTCTATAAAACCTAAGAAAAGAAAAGAGATTGGTAGCAGCACTCATATTAAAAACTCACGTAGAGGACGTAATAGCAGGAAGATTGAAATTCATCAGTAGATTAAAAGACCACACAGGAGACTTGCAGAGAACTGATCTGTTGTGTCCTAGGAAATGAAGCCTCTGGATGACTGTTGGGTGGTAAAGCAGCTCCCAAAAAATCTGTATTCTTTTGTTTTTCCAGAATATTCACAAAAAATATTATTTCCTTGTCTCACAGTTTGATATGGTGTCATGACTGAATACTCAATGAAAGAAAAGCATGCTATTTCCAGATAAGGCCTTCAAAAATCTCTACATTTGTTCTCCATACATTTTCCCATTTGTTTCACTGGAATAAAAGCAATTTTTAAAGAAATTTTGAAAATAATTTGGTGAACATACCTGAGACTTCTAAATGGCCATATGGAGGATGACTACAAAACAAACCTGTCTACCTATTGGTTATTGGTAATTGAGCAAGATATTATTTCTACTGGATTGGAAACAACAAATTCATAAGTCTGCTTATTATAGCAATTAGTGCTACCCTGAGCAAGTTACTAATTATAATGATGTGGTAATTAAATAAAAGTAAACTGTAGTAATACAGTACTCTGATATCCATTCTTGTGGGGCTTTATAGGAAGAGGGGGCATGAAGAAAGGAATTGAAATTGGAAAGGAATAGAAAGAAAGTGGCATTTCATTGTATTGCATATAAGTCAGATTATCAACTTGGACATTGCTTCTCAGGGAGGATGACCATAGCTACTCTCCAAGAACAGGTTAGATTGCAAGCACCCTAGAAGCTCACTGTAGAACTCACTAGAAGTCAACTCACATAGATAGTAAGGATCAGGAGACGTTAGAACATACTTTGAGAATAGCACCTGTGAGGGAAGGGAAGAAAGCAGGACTGAGCTGGGAAGAAGTTGCATTGTGATGCAGTCTCTGAAAAAGATCAGTCAATCCCAAGGAGATCTCTCAATTTGGACAGACCCTGGAGACATTTTCCACGTTGCAGTGAGGGGACTGCAAAAAAAAAAAAAAAAAAAAAACCACACACACGAAAACAACCTAGCCATTGGGCCTTGTCTTTTCCCTGGAAAAGGCTTTGGACCAGGAAGCACTCTTCAGGCCAGGGAAAGCCCCAGAAAGGGCAGACAGTCGAGGGCTTTGCTGTCTGCTGCTAGTCCAGCAGTATCCCTAGCATCTTAGGAAATGCACTCTTCAGATACATCCCTCTTCTCTAAGGTAATAAGGTCTCAGATTTAGTTGGTTATTTGGGAAAAAGAAGTACAAATGAGAACTCACTAAAACTCTATACCATAGTTCACTACTTACATTAATTAAGCATAGACATTCTTTAAATGCAAATCCTCAGATGAGTGAGTATCCCTTTGCTGTTTACACACTGGTAATGGATTTAGCTACAATATATGGTTTTAGTTTAGTTTTTCTTTTTAATAAAGTGAAAACCTAAAGACCCATGCAAAACAATCTGACTATGCAATCTTGGTATGTAATTTCTAAATTTATCTTCTTTTAGAGTTATTGCTTTAAACATGATTTTAGAGAAAGAACTGCTTTTTTTAAACCTGCATTTCATTAGTTTTCATTGACACTCATATAAATTATATAAATAAACTAGTAAGTCTAACTAGCATTATCAAAAAATTTTGAGAAGAAATATGCTAATCATTGGAAACCATAGGCCCCAAATCAGCAGAAGAATTCTAGAAAGCTGCCTACTCACTGTAAATACGTGTGTATGTGATCCATAAACCAGCCTGGGTCGAGCTATATAAGCAGCATACCATTTCTGGGTTAGGTAAGTGAGCTCCCACTGCTGCATTTTCTCTTGTAATCTCAACTTGCTTCTAAGGAGCTTGCCAAAGGCTTATAACCTCATGGGAAGTCATTTCCTTCCTGACTGCCTGTGAGGGACTTCATGCCTCCTCGTTGAATCTCATAACATAGCCGTTCATGTTCACTTCCTTCAGTGAGGAGACGTCTCATTCTTCACGGCGAATAACTGCGTGCAGGAACTCCGACAACCTTCCTGTGTATTCCTCTTGGTGCTCATAGATAAATGGGCTAACTCTGAGACAACTCTAAGTCTTTTGGTCCCCAATTAAATATTACCACTTTCAGGAGAAAGATTTCAACTTGTGGATTAACTTATTCTCAGATAATTTAATTTTTTTCTTACCATTAATCTCCAGGGGAAGGGAACATTGCCTTTGAACTATGTTTCACTATATGCTAAATTTAGAGCTGTTTAACACTGAAAATATACCTTTTAACCATTACTCTGCACAAACGTGGAACAGTTTAGGAGTTACAGTGAGTTGTACTATGAACTTTTCTATTCTCGTAACCAGGCCAATAAATTTAGAACATGTAGGCTTTTAGGTGTCAGGGGGAAAAATCTGTCATCAGCAATGAAGGTTTTTAAAAATTGTTATTATTTAATTAGTTGCCTCCTTGTTGGAAAAAGTCATTAGTTCAATTATAAGTCTCCTTGGTTCTAGTGAGCCAGCATTAGATATATCGTACTTTCATTTTTCTATTTTCCGCACAAATAGATAACAAAAGAATACAATACTTGAAACAAGACCCAAGTCTAGGCAAACCCATCTTTCCACGTGAAATTCTCCAGGCATATCTCTAAATGTACCCAGAAGAGAGCATTGTTTTTAGTGTAATTAGGAAATGTCAGAACAAAATGTGAGGTCCTCTTGTTCCTGAGGACATTTTATCACCTGTATCAGAGTGAATCCTTGCCACAGATCTGAAAATGAATTTTTGTTCTCTTTGTTTGAGCCTCTCCTCTGAATGCTGAAGTTTTTTTAACACAGAAAAAGCCTATGTTCTTACAGAAGGATCTTTGCCAAATGACTTACACCTTGTATTTTATGTAGGTGCCTGTTATGGAGGAATTTGCAAACTTCACAGCCCTCTGGCCTAATCAAGTAATTAAATATAAACTATGAATCTTGGGGTTAGACCTCTCTGACTTTATAAAACTTTAAGTTTGATATGCTTTGTGATCTTTGTCACATACTAAATGTATTTTGAGTCTCTGAGATCCGTGTTTCTTTTTTTTTAAAAAGTGAACATCTTCAGGCCAGGGATTTAGTTTAGTGGTTTGGTGGCCTGCCTTTCAAGCGCAAAGACCGGAGTTCAATCCCTGGTACAAAAAAAAAAAAAAAAAAAAAAAAGGTGAACATCTTCTTCTGCGATATCTGATCCTCATACTATTTTGTTGAGAATCACATATGTTCGTTTATTTTTAATTGATGAAGCATATGACCATAGAAAATCAACAGGAAACCATGAACAGAAGTTGTAAAGCCTTTCTCCTGGAGATTATTAAAAAAAAAAAAAAAAAAGCAGTACCAATCACCATTGGTTTCCCTTGTGAGAAGAAGTCACCTGCCAAAGACCCCATTGGCTGCCAGGTCTTCTGGTGTTCGGCATGAACTGGTTTGAGTCTATGATGATGCATTCCTACAACATACAGGGCTTATCACAGCATGTGTTCATGGAATTATAGCAAAGATAAGGGCAAGTAAAAGGTAGATTCTTCTGCTGAGGTTGTTTATGTGATCTGGCCTTTGCAGCCTTACTGGAAGCTAGTGAGGTCTTGCACATTTTCAATCCAAATAAACATGAGAGAAGAATTAAGTTATTTAATGAGGAGAGATTAGCATAAGAGGTTGATTCCTGATTATTCTGAGCTATATTCTAAGTGGCAGAATTTCCAAACTAACCTTTACAAAATGGTCCCTTTGACTATTTCTTTCTCCATCACCACCTTGATAGAGTAGGAAAGAGATCTGAGATCTGGGCTTTTCGCTGTGCATCAATAGAAGATTCCATATAAAGGAAGAAATCTTAAAATGTGAGCTGGGGTTATTCAAGTATTACCAAAAACTTCGCTACATTCTTCTTTATTATTTTCCTGCTTCTCAAATATTTACTTATTTCTCCCGCTAAACACTAAACACATTAAATACAGGACAAGCTCTTTGTCTAATGTATTTGGCACAGGCTAAGTGTACTTTAGGTATTATAAATAAGCAGTCTGAAGCCACTCTGGATTTGGCTTCTTTTTTAGTGCATGTTTGCAACACGTAATAGTTACCTTTTTTTGTGGAATTGTACATATTTATTATTTTGCATGATTTTTTTGTCGTTTCATCCTTGTATTCTCTCCCCCTTCCAGTGATCCTACTTTCCTTCTTCAAGAGGTCTACCTTCATGTTTCCTATAATCTGTCCATTTTTATTCTTTAATTAATTTATGTTTTGTGTTTCTCATGTAGGAGAAATCATGCAGTATTTAAATTAACTTTCTGTGTATGACTTACTGAACATTATGCTTCCAACGTTCATGCAATTTATTCTTCTTTATGGCCAAATAATATTCAATTGTGTATATATACTACATATGTTTGTATTTCTTAGCCATTCATCTTTTGATGGGCATCTAGGTATCACTATGCCATAGTAATACATGCATACACCCCTGTTTCTGTCACCCTGGACTTTTAATTTTCTCCCACCAATTCCTTCTGTGTAGTGTCTCTCTTTTCTGTCTTCGTTTGATCACCTTTCTTCTGTAGCCTCCAGTCTGGGCTTCTAGACCCTCACTGAGGTTTACCAATTGTCTGAAGGACAATCATCTGTCTGATAGGTGATTTAGAGTACTCAGGACTCCCAACTACTGGGCTTACTTCACAGATTCAGCCTCTGGGTCTGCCCCGTCAGAACTGGACTTGCTTTGATTTTAAATATGGCCCCAGGTGGAATCAGAATCCCTTGTCATCTTGGTGCTCGCTCTGTCCTTGTGAGAAGCTGCTTTTCCTGTAAAGTTCCTCTCTTCCCCTCTCCTCTCTCCTGTATTGATGTTCTTACACTCTAGCTGAGAAATGAACATTTATAAAAGATTTACTTTAACAAATATTTTATAGATTATTATGCCATCTCATTTAATCCTGACTTGATTTTATTGAGGAGAAAACTGATCTCAGACAGATCAACCAGTCTGTACCAAATCATACATCTGTATTATGTTTCTGATTCTACCCCTAAAATGTCTCACTTCAAAGAATGACTTTTTAGTCAGAGTCCTCTGCTAGCCAGCAAAGTGGAGCTTTGAAAAGATTATCTCAGAGTAGCTAAGAAATGGAGTCCACTGCTTGTGTATCTTCCTTCGTCCAGCCTTCCCTCAGCATCTACAGAGCATTGGGTCCAGGATCCTGCGTGGACACCAACTCTTTCCAGTCCTTTTGTAAAACAACATGGTATTTGCATGTAAGTAGCTCTCGTTCTTCCAAACTTTAAATTTAGATACAATTCCTAATACAAAGTAATGCTGTATAAAGAGCTGCACTATACTGCTTATAGAATAATAACAATGAAAAGAAGAAGGAATATGAATGCTTGTCATAAATGCAGTTTTAAAAAATTATTCTCTGTCCTTGTTTGGTTGAATTTAAGGACGTTGAACTCACAAATGCAAAGGTCCAACTGTATTGCCAAGTTTTAAATTTGGCTTTTAAAAGATTTAATCTTAACTCCTCACTGTTAAATATTTTGAGTATTTTATTTTCTGCTATTTTTAAATCTGTTCTTGTTGAAAACCTAGAATGTTAAGTTGAGTGTTTTTCAGGAAACTAGGAAGAAAAAAAAAAAGCCCCCCCCAAAAGTTGTTTTTCAAAACTCTTCCAATAAGCGTTTTCTTGATTGATTGTGATTAGAACTGAAAACATTTTTAAACTCAGTATCTAGGAAAAATTTGCTAAAATGTTTACAGCAAAGGAAATGTCTTTCTTTGCCACTTGTTTCTATCTCTCTTGTTTTTATACCATTTGTTTCAGTTATTGTCTGGGGACCTGAAGATTTATAGGACTAACTTACTGCTGCTTCTTTGTTCAGAAAATTTTTTATTATTTTTCTGCTTAAAGCCTGGACCAGTTAAATTACTTCTTATCTGGACGACCCATAAAATTTCAAGCAGCACCCATTGTTAAAAATCAAAATAGTTTCATGACAGTGACAGCAGGGCATGAAAGCAATCACAGGGTTCTTCCACACATGAGGTCCTACGCCAGTGTCTAAGTTTCACACCATGATGTTCTGTGAATAGTCTATAACTTTTATTAGCAGGAAAATTATCAAAATCATAAAGGGAATTGAAAAATATGTGTGTATGTTTCCATATGTGTATATTTCCATATATGTATATAATTCTTATATGATCATTTTGTTCTGCTTAACTTGATTACAGTTTGGGGCAAAAGGTACTTAGTTAAATAATAGTGGTAAAACTCCATCATCTTTTTTTGCTAAATCTTAGGAAAATGATTTGGGTTTTTCATAGTTTATCCTTGAAAATTAGACCAAAAGAAGAAAAACAGTTTGAAATTTTTCGTTTAACTATTTATGTAACCTCCTTCTTGTAGCAACATGAAAGATTCACACATATCTTCTACTAAATCTCCATAAATGGTGACCAAAGTATTAGCATATTAAAGTAAATTACTGAAAAAGAGTATATGAGTGATGTGAGGCATTTAGTATTTGATTTGTATATGAATTGTTCATGGAAAGGAAGTAGGATTTGTTTTCACTTAGTAATGAAAATTTGTTACACAGTGAAAGCTCATATAGCCAATTTTTGAAGTTATGATATCCACAGGAGAAAAGGTAATCAGAAATCCATCAAGATTCCATTACTGGTCTAGCTTAAATACTTTTCCTACAATTAGTGTTTAAATGTTTCATATTTTCATCCCAGTGAAAAGCTACTAAAGAATGATTATTATGTTTAATATATTTTATATAATAAATGTTGGCAAGTAAAATGTATGATCATTGTATATTTCAGTCAACCAATTAATGGATTCATTTGCACATTACAATGCCAAAAAGTTATTAACCTGAACTAAAACTTGATTTGGTAAATTCTTCAGGTTTGGTTCACTGTGTTCATGAAAAATAAAATTAAAATTGAGTTTTGGGTTTTTTTTTTCTCTTTTAATAGAATTTGTAAGAAAATAAGTTAGCTTGCCCTATTATTATTGCTTTCCTAGAGGCAATTTTGTGGCTATGATTATAAATAAACTTCTATTATCAAGTTTTATTTCCCAAAAGATGGGAAAAATCCATCACTGAGTCTCTCATGTGAATTTCATAGTTTCTAGCGATATGTAAATCTTAAGAGTTCATGTTCTCTGTTTAGACTTTATAAAGCGTATCTTAGCTTTTTAGAAGTTTTCTTTTGTGTTCTACAGATTTTTCCAGATTTTTCTTCAAGGAAATTTGTACTGTAGGAGATATAAAAATTGACTAGGGAATAGCAAATCCAGTCAGTAAACATCTATTCAGCATGTATGCAGAAGGACATAAGAGAGTTGTGGTAGAAATTGAAATAAGTATAAAATACAACTTTCAATGTCATCTAGAAGCTTGTAACCTATTAAAGAAACCAAAAATTGTAATATTAGAATATATGTTTAGTTTTTCTTTCATTTAATTTTTAAACATATATCTACGGAATCTCTAAAAGATTCTAAAATCTGTGTTCAATGCTGATAATTTAATGGTGAGAACAATTATATGTGATTCATAGCTTCAGAGAGCCTACAGCCTAGTACAAAAGACAGGCAATCAGATAATCACACAAATGAGCCATTCTCTGCTGTGACAAAAACCTGTGCAGAAGGTCACCATGGCGCTATGCTTAAAAGGAGGTCACTCGGTCCCCCTTCTTCTGCCCTTTCTCCTTTAACTTGTTCTGACCTGGTGGCCAGGCTGAGACTTAATGTTCAGAGAAGAAGTACTCATTTCCTTTCCTGTCTTAATTCCCACCCTTTTCTTGTTTATTCCTTTTAGCGTTGCAGTCCACAGGTATGCCAGGCGTGCTGCTGCCTCGTGAGTGTTTAGGTCGCTCTTCTCATCTTCTCGACCACTTTCTCAGGCAGTCATCGCACTTCTTAAGGTCATGGCTCGTATGTAAGTTTTTCAATCACATCTTCTTCCAAGATTGTGCTATTTTAAACTGAGACATCAAATCTCTGGTGTTCTCTAATCTCTTTCCTCCTCATTTTTCCCCATCTCTGATCATTATAATACAGTATATTCCCCATTTACTTTTTTTATGGTCTTTCTTCGCTACTAAAATACAAGCTCCAAAAGGACAGACTTTATTTCTATGTTTCTTTTCCATCATCCTCAGTGCTAGTACGGGGCCATCTGGCACATTACAGACACACAGTTAGTATTTGCTTCAGTGAACATATTTGAAGTCAGGGAGATTGGAAGAGGATTTAACAACTTAGCTTAGAACTCAAGAGCTTACATAGCTATCAGTGAAATAAAGAGGAAGAAATAATAGTGATAGTAGCACTAGTAGTAGAAACAGCTAACTTTAGTGCTTACTATATTAAGTAGCTTACATATATTGACTCTTAATCCTTAAAACAACCATACCAAGTACACATAATTATTTGCTCCACTTTACCGAAAGCTACGACCCTGACTGAACTTTCTAGAAGAGGACATAGCATAGAAAAACTTTCTCACTAAACAAACTACCCTGAGAAAATAACAGAACAGATCCCATGGCTGGAGCTGAGAGGCCTGGGAATGCGGTAGAAAATGAACCTAGAGTAAAAGGTTAGGGCCTGGTCACCACGGGACTTATTGATAGAGTGATCACATTATTCCGACTCTTCACTATACTTCTGATTATGCCTATCATGCAGGAGTAATTACTTAAATCTCCTTCCACTCTCAGATAACAAAGTTAACGAGTCCGCCCGCTCTTTCACAAGCAGTGTGAGTGTATTAAGAAGTGGTGATGTAACCAAGTTCCCTTCTTCGAAAATAACACTGCCTGCAGAACAAAAAATCAGCTGAATAGGTGGGAATGTGTGCAGGGAGCTCTATAAGGAGGCAAAAATCTATAGTGTTTTCCTAGCCATAGGTAATAATAATAAAGATGAAGAGGGCTGGGAATTTAGCTCAGCAGTTCAGTGGCCTGCCTTGCAAGCGCAAGGACCTGAATTCAATCCCCAGTGCCAAAAAAAAAAAAAAAAAAAAAAAAAAAAAAAAAAAAA
>NW_022900945.1:9546986-9552665 GCF_012274545.1 Fukomys damarensis
AAAAAGATGAAAACCAGAATAGATTTGCAAAATATTAAGATGGTCAAATCAAACTGGTGATGGGTTTGCACCTGATAGGGCATGTAGGGAAAAAATAGTGCCACAATAACTCCTAGGTTCTGATTTTAGTAACTGGATAAAGGATGTTCATTTCACTATGAAAGGGAGTAGTAGAAGAAGACCGTGTCAGTACATATATGTAAAATGGGGCCTGAGAAGTTGAGCATTGATGAGGGAGTGTGAAAGTGTAAATGTTAATTTCATAATAAATCATCAGTGAAGGGTGTAGTCTGTGAATATTATTGCAGTATTGGATAAGTCACATGCTTTATCTATTTGCCAATTGATGGACATTTGGCTTATTTCCAGTTTTAAGCAATTACAAATAAAGTTGCAATGAAGATTTCTGTGTAAATTGTATTTATATATGCTTTTCTTGCTCTTGGGAAAAAAAGTAGAATGGATAGATAATTTGGTAGCTTTATATATAACTTGCCAGGAAACTGACAAACTATTTCCCTAGTGATTTTGCATTCCCATCAACAATGTATAAGAGTTAAGTTCCTCCTCTCCCTCATAGACAATCTTGATTTTTAACCTTCCTAATAAGCCTGCGATGGCATTTTATTGTGGTGTTGATTTGTATTTTCCTAATAACCAAGGGATTCAACATATTTCATGCGCTTATTTGCTTTTTGTATATCTTCTTTGTTTATCTTGTTTTCTTGGAGTATCTGTTTAAATATTTTAGTCATAATATTTTTGATGAAAATATTTCATTCTTGTGTTTAAAAGATATAGCCACTAATTCTTAATTAATGGGCTTTTCTTTTAGCAATTTAAAGTAATTATCCCAATGTCCTCTCACTTGCATTATAAATGACAAGGATTTTGCTGTCATTATTTTCCCCATAATATTTTGTTTTAATTTGGCTGCTTACAATTTTGTTTTTTATCACCATTTGCTCAAATAACATTTAATGATGATGTGGTGATGGTGCATAGGTTTCTTCATGTCATTGTTCAGGGTTTATTGAGTTCTTTGAATCAGTTTATATTTTTCATAAACTTTGGAAAAACTTGTACCTTTATTTCTCTATTTTTCTATCTCCCTCTAAGTATATTCATATTAACACATTTAATGCTGTCCAAAGTCTAGTGAGATTTTTTATTTTTAAAATTTCTCTTTTCTCACTATATTTCATTTTATATGGTTTATATCACTGTCTTTTTTAAGTTTAGAAATGTTTGCTTCTGTAGTGTCTAATGTATTTTCCCTCATCCTAATATACTTTTAAATCTTAAATATTATAGCTTTCATTTCCAGAAAGTTGGCCCTAGTCTGTATTATATTTTTATGCATTACTTAACATTTTAAGCATGCAAAAAAATAGTTTAATAACTATTTTATTGTCTTTGTTTAAAAATTCTAACATCTACATCAATTTTGGGTAAGATTGGGTTGATGGCCTTTTCTCTTCATTATAAGTCATATTTTCGTGCTTCTGCATTCCTAGTAATGCCTGATTAGATTCCAAATATTGTAAATTTTACATTATTGATATTTTTTAACCCTTATAATTATTTTCAAGTCAATCTCTGTCCTCACTCCTACTAAGATACAGTGAATTTTTATGAAGATTATTTCATCCTTTGAGGTCTAGATGTTAAGATTTCTTTGGTGAGACTAAAGCAGTGCTCTGTGTAGAGTTAACAACCTACTATTGAAGGAAGTCTCTTATAAGCACTTCCGCCAGTGCCCCATGAATCATGAAATGCTCTATTCCTTACAGTGGGAATACGAATTATCCCTGGATATGTGGAAACACCAGGTATGTTACCATTAATCTGTTACATAGGTTCTTGCCAGTCGGGGGTAGTTTTCTTACATGTACAGGTTGATGGTTGCTGGACTGTGTCACTCAGGGGGAATCCTCTGCTTATCTGAGGTGTGAGTCTCTCTTGTCTCTGGTACTCTTCTGTAAGCTGATGCTAACTTGCTTTCTCCACATTCTCATCTATGACTTCTCAACTGGGGAAACTGCCGGGGTCTGTCTGAGTGTCCATCTCCTATATCATGGCCTGGAAACTCTCTCATAACAATAAACTTGGGAAATTGTAAGATTTATCATGTTTATTTCCATCTCTTGTGACTATTACCTTCCATGGCCTGATGATCAACTTAATTTGTTAAAACTTATTTCATATACTGCGCCCATTTGGAGAATGTTTTAGGTAAGAGTAATCTAGACCTGTTTCCCCATATTGGCTGGAAGAGAAAGTGTCTACAGAGCATGTTTTAAATGCAGATTCGTGGTATCTAAAGATTCTGGTTCAGTAATTCTGAGGGAGGTTATCTGTAATGAATTATTTTAATAACCTTTTGGTGACTATTAGGTTATCAAGAAATTTAATCCCTTGTTATCCTAGGGTGTTTTTGTTGTAGCTGAATGCTGCACATTGAAAAATTAATAAAGAATGGAGGTTCATTTAGCTCCTAGTCCTGGACGTTAGGATGAACAGCATCAAGAGTCTGACAACTGGTGTGGGGGGGACTTCTAGTGACTCCTAACAGCTCCCATCTACATGGAAAGTATCAGGAGGCAGAGCAAACCAGCTTGCCTCTGTCTTCCTCTTCTTCTAGAGCCACTGTTGCTCTTTTGGGAGACCCACCTTTATGACCTCATTTTACCTTAATTGTGTTTCAAAAGCACCACTCCTAATACCATTATACCTTTAGAGAATAAGTTTCCAACACAAGAATTACCGTGAAAATACCCAAACCACACTACTTGTGTAAATAATTAGTTTTATAATCTGGAGATCAAAAAAGATTCCATAAGAGTAGACTTTGAACTATATTTTAAGAAATGATGGATTTTGAAAAATCTATGTGCTCTTTTTTAGGTACCAATGGACAATCATCTATGTTTGAGTGATATTTCTTTATCTAATTGGAAACTCCTACTTCAAACCCAGATTTACACCCCTTCTTTTGATTTCTCTATCTTTCCAAGATGGAATTTAGAATTTACACTTCCTTTTGTTATGATACCTAAACATTATCATGGTAAAATGAACAAATACCCTAAATCATCATCATTTTTTTTCTCCCACTAACCTGTATATTTTTTGAACAGTTAATTTACCTTTCACCCCCTAACTAGTACTTAGAATCCCAAATCAAAAATATTTGTCAATTTGAGCTGCTGTTTCTCTTAAATATTCACAAGTATGAAATCAGCAAGTATTTCAATGTAAATGTCAGTTCTGATCTACACATTTTCAATAACGATGAGAAGCAGTGTATTATCTATCTATTGCTACATTAAAAACTGCACCAAAACTTTGTAGCTTATAAAAAGTTTATTATCTTGCACTTTTTGTAGGTTAAGAATATCAGGGTGTCTCACCTGGATTCTCTGGCTTAGGGTGTCTCCTAAAGCATCCAAGAGTCAGAGAGGCTATGACCATCTCAGGGAGTGTTGGAGAGAATACACTTCCGTGACTACTCACGTGACTGTGGCCCATTGTAAGCTCCTCTTTGGCTGCTCTCCAGAGATGTCAGTGATCTCACGTGGTCCTATTCATGGGACAGTTTACAATGGACATTGACTCGCTTTAAAGAAAGCAAGGGACAGATTGAGAAAGTGCAAGCAAGGTTAAGTCACAATCGTTTTTTAACCTAATTTTGTTAACATTCCAAAACCTTTGCCACATTTCAGTCATTGAAAAAGAGTCATTATGCCAAGCAATACTCAAAGGAACTACTCTGCCTGAAGGTTAGCCCACATCACTAATATTTCATCAAAAGCACTAAAAACATACAGAGATGGATTGACAGGCAGATTGTGTGTCTAGAGGACAGGAAAACACCTACCCATGGAAATTTAGTGTGATATCATGCTTTTGGCCTCATCTTCTCCTACATTCAGGGGGGACTAAGTAAGTAAATATGATGGCAATTGTATTCTTCAAAAACTAACAACTCTCTGTGGAACAGTGATTTGATGTGCATTGTCTGGATGTCTAGGATCCCATTAGTTCCTTGGGGTAATGTAGGAAACCATGCAGGTATACTGGGCTATGACTCTACCACCAGTTGCCATCCAAGCCAATTCAGTCACTACTTACTCTGAGTTCTGAGTTAATTGAATGAAAATTTTAAAACTGTGTGAAATTTGAAAACCTTGAATCTTAGAATAATTTTTTTTTTTAACTGTAGGAGTATAACACAGCACTGTGCTTAAACATGCAGGCTCTGGAGGAAGTTTGCCACTTTGTTTGGATCTGCATTCTACCATTTGTAGCCATGTAAAGGGATTTTGATGCCTGAGGTTCATTTCTATCCACATCATATATTGTCCTTCTGTGTTTCTGAAGCCAGAACTACTCAGGCAGATCGAAACTGTGCTTCTTTTTATCATTGAAGTCTTCTAGTCTGTCCACATGTATTTTACCTTATCATGGTTTAACATGAACAGTGCAGTGGTTACTACATTTACCACCATAATGCCTATTGTTTTCAGTCCTTCTGATACCTCCCTTACTAAATGATATCCGCTCTTCATTGTAATAAGCTTCTTCTCCAGAAAGAAAATGCTCTGTAATTGATTCCTATACCTGTGAAATCAGTACATAAGCAGTTGACTCATAATCAGTTAAAACATGTTTATAATTGTACATGCACAGTTTCCCTGTCACATGTTCTAAAGTTTTTGCAGACCAACATTTTAAATTTTCTTATTAAATATGTATGAACCTGTATGATATAGGTGATTTGTTATCCTGAAATAAATTAAGGAAGTATTTTGCAGTTCATCAGTTTTCTGATTTTAGTTAATGAAGGAAAGTAAAAACATGAACACTAAATATCTTCGACGTGTACTTGTAATTGTACTAACACTTGAGCCTGAGAATTATTTGTTCATGTTGTGGTTTTTCTCCTGTTTTTAAACTCCAGCTGCTGTAAACTTATTAATCATTGATATAATTTTTAGAAGTCTTCTGTTTTAGCCTTGTCTATGAGGCAAAATCTGTATATGTTCCTTCTTAAGTTTTTTTCATTGATCACAATTTACCTTTAGAATGTAACTTTTAAAGCTGAATTTTCTAGTGGAGGCAAATCACTTTTGTTTTCAAAATACTATAAAATGAGCTTATTTTGAGAAAACAGAGGGAAAGATGCTTTGGCTTGGGGAAAGAAAGTCCTGAGAAAACTGCCTGTTAGGTACTGCTTGAATTACTCATTGTAATGTTAAAGCTGGGTGCAGTGTAGGAAGGCATGCCAGTGGGAGGGAGTTTAATACATACTCCAATTTCCCAGTCGCAACAGTTGCTATATAATGAAAAGTCAGGGGCCCGTGGCAAGCTATATAAATAAATCTCAAAAGAAAAAACTGTGGCTTTAGAAATGTATGGAACATTATGTGTTCCTAACAGTCAACATTGAAAGCCTGAGTTCTCAGCCAGGATTTTAAAATAAAACCTTCACATAAGGAAATGATGAGCAAAGTATATATATAAGCAATCAAATAACACAGCAAAATGATGATTAACTGGAATGTTCAGAAAACTTTGCCCCTCTTTTCTTAAAAGGAAATAAATATGAGAAAATGTAAAAATGGAATAAAAGTGTTTGAAGGTGGGGAGGGGTGGAGGGGGTGAAGGGAGGGTGGG
>NW_022900945.1:9553294-9612262 GCF_012274545.1 Fukomys damarensis
TACCTAGAATGTACCAATAGATTCAATTAAAAAAATATCTCTTCTGTGAGCTCTCTTGATAGGCATTCCTTTGGTCTCTTCTTCCTTCTTAGATGATTCTACCGTTTCATTATTGGGCTCCCTTCGTCCCACATTTTAGCCCCAAATATCTTGCCTTATTTTAGTGCAGTTGTGTTATTTCCTGGTTTCAATACTATTACTATAAACTGGTACCACTTAAACTCATTCTGCTTCATCGCACTGGCCCCTTCCACCAGCTGTTCTTATGTTCTCATCACCTCCTGAGCAGTAATACTAAATTTAAATAGCAAATGGAATTTGTTAAATGCACACACGTGCACGCACGCGCGCGCACACACACACACACACACACACACACACACAGATGTCTCTAAGCTTTATTTCCACAACTTAAAAATATGGAGCTTCTTCTTAATTTCTTTGGCAATATTATTTGTGGAGTTATCCTCTGAATAATTTTAAAGACAAATTTAATTGTAACCTGAGATAATGAGAGGGAGAGAGAGAGAGAGAGAGAGAGATCATATAAGAGCAGCTCATTTCTGTGACAGCCTGATGAAACTATTTTCCAGTAGGTTTTTGTACTCAAATACTTAATTAGAGTTATGTCAGATAAAAAAAAAAAGTTTTTAGAAAAACATTCCACCAGTGTTGTAAGTGAGAAACTCTGTAACTATATGATATAGAGAATCCTCGCCTAACATAACCAATATCAGTGAATATATATATGTATGTATAGATAGATTCATATCTATCTATATATACACATGAGTATGATTCAAAAGGAGGACTTACTGTAAAACAAATGTTACCTAATATGCATTCTCTGTAATGAAAACCTTTGATTATCAAATTATCCAATTGATAAGCCACATTTGGTTGCTTTAATGGACAATTGACTCGATTTTTATTCATTACTATGAAAATGTGAAAATTATCTTGAAATATTGATGGAATGGTTGTTCCAATAGAAATAGCTTGTGCTGTTGGATAAGAACACAATGAACTGCTAGGGAGAAATGTAAGAAACCAGGTTCTGCAAGTGACTAAGTGGAGAGGCAGACCTGTACGTGAATTTCATGAAGTAGACAGTCTTATTGTCACACTGATCTGTCCTTGTGGGCTTCCTCTTCTATGATCATCCAGTCTTGACAATTTCTCTTCATCTTTCTCCATCCCAGTCCTCCCATGTGCTGTCATAAGGCTTCTGCTGTCTTCATATTTCTAAAATCCATCCTATGTCTCCAGGCCACTGTCACTACCTCAGCTCATTTTATTGTCTCTACATGAGAGTGGCTACAAACTCCAGCCAGGTGCCCATAGGGGTCCAGATATTTGCTCATAGGTGTTAACAATGTTCCTTTCATGCAGTACTTCTTTATCTTGGCAGATATCTTATTGCCTAAGTGTCTGGCCCATGACCCAGCATTTTTTTCACAGGAAACTTGTTCATATTTGCAAGCCTTCCTGTGACACCTATCTGACCTATGCCCAGTTTATTTTAACCAACATAGCTGCTCATATTGGTAAAAAAATACATGTTAGCTTCAATTTCTTAGTCTTATAGTATATAGAGGGGACAACTAAAACGAAACACAGAAAATATTAGAAGCAATGTAGTATAGTTTCAAATTGGGGATTATGATACCCTCTGTCTTTGTTGTCTAGAATTGTTTTTGCTATTCTGGGTCTCTTCTTGTTCCAAATGAATTTTTGGATTGTTTTCTAAAGGTCTGTGAAGTATGTTGTTGGGGTTTCAATTGGGATTGCATTGAATCTATATTGCAGTTTTGGAAGTATGGCCATTTTCACTATGTTTATTCTTCCTACCCAGGAGCAAGGGATGTCTTTCCATTTTCTGAATACCCTCTTTGATCTCTTTTTTCACTGTCTTTAATTTCTTTCATTAGGTTGATTCCTAGGGATTTCTTTTCTTTTCTTTTTTTTTGTTGCTATTGTGTTTCTCCAGTTCCTCTCTCAGTGAGTCTATTGTTTGTGTACAGGAAAACTATTGCTTTTTGTGTGTTGGCCTTCTATACAGCTACTTTACTAAATTAGTTTATTAAGTCTAGAAGACTTTTGGTGGAGGTTTTGATGTCTTCTATGTAAAGTATCATGTCATCTGCAAATAATGACAATTTAACTTCTTTATTTACTATCTTTATTCCTTTTATTTCTTTCTCTTGTCTAATTGCTGTGGCTAATGTTTCCAAAACTATATTGAACAGGAGTGGAGTGGTTATAATGGACATTCTTGTCTTGTTCCTGATTTTAGTGTGAAAGATTTTAGTTTTTGACCATTTAGTATGATATTGGCTGTTGGTTTTTCATAGATGGCTTTTATCAGGTTGAGATAGAAACCATCTATTCCAATTTTTTGTAGTGTTTTTATCATGAATGTAGTTGGACTTTGTTGAATTCTTTTTCTGCATCTATTGAGATGATAATATGGATTTTGTCCTTGGCTCTCTTAATATAGTATATTACATTTATTGATTTGTGTATGTTGAACCATCCCTGTATCCCTGGGATGAATTCCACTTGGTCAGGGTGTATGGTCTTTTCAATGATCTTCTGCATTCTGTTTACCAGTATCTTATTAAAGATTTTTGCATCTGTTTTCATTAGTGAAATTAAACTATACTGCAAAGCTACTGTGGTAAAAACAGAATGGTACTGGCAAAGAAACAGACCCGAGGATCAGTGGAACCAGTAATTAGAAGATGCAGACACAACTCCAGACACACTCAGCCACTTCATCTTTGACAAAGGAGCCAAACAGTCTCACTGGAGAAAAGATAGTCTCTTTAATGAATGGTTCTGGAAAAATTGGTTTTCAACTGCCAAAGATTAAAATGAGACCTATATCTCTCACATGCACTAAATTAAATTGAAATGGATTAAAGATCTAAATATTAAAGCATAAACACTAATCCAGCTAGAAGTGAGGTTAGGTAGAACTCTTGAAGACATCAGGATAGTTAGAGACTACATGAACAAAACCTCAGTCACACATTACGGAGCACAAAGAATCAATAAAGGGGATCTCTTCTTATTAAAAAGCTTCTGCACAGCAAGAAAAACCACCAACAGTGCAAAGAGACAACCCACAATGTGGGAGAAAATTTTTACTGGGTGTTCCTCAGACAAAGGTCTACTATCTTGAATATATAAAGAATTTAAAAAATCAGTACTCCCAAATTTAAAGACACAATAAAAAAATGGGCCTCTAACATGAATAAACATTTCTCAGACAAAGGAGTAGAAATATCAAATAAAAATATGAAAAAAAATGTTCAACATCACTGGTCATTCAAGAGATGAAAATGAAAACAATGATTTCCACCGTGGTTGCTCCAGTGGAGAAGGGTTACTTTTTCCCCACAACCCTGCCAGCATTTGATTACTTGATAGCAGCCATTCTCTCTGAGGTGAGGTGGAATCCCAGCAATGGACAGGAGGTGAGGCAATGTGAACAAAAGGCTTTGAGAACTCCTAAAAAGAGACTGAAGTTTGGCAAAGAGAGCTGTAGTTTAAAGGGATGATGATTGGGAATTGGTTACTAAATGTTGATATTGGAAATCAATGGAAAAATATCAAATCAAAATCAACTTCTATAGTGATACCTTTGTTATCATTTTGAAAGGATGAAACACAGACTTTGAAAATAGTTTTTTTTGAAATCTTTGTTAATTATAAATTTTCCATTAAAATAGAAATGAGTATCATTGCATTACAGGCTCATAATCCCCCCCACACCTCTGAATAATAAAGTTAGATGCAAGAACACCAAAGAGAATATTCTGGCTTTAAAATTATGCAACTTAGGGAATGTGTTGTTAGAAGTTTAAATCTAAATAAGACTTCAAAGGGAAACATGAAATGAAGTAACATCTAAGTAAAGATATGTTTAATTTCAATGTGTATGTATTTCTCGATGAAGCTCTACTAGGTGTAAGACACAATATTTGATTTTGGTAATTTCAACTGACATTGATTGCCATTGTGTTTCCTCTAGAATTTACCTCATTCTACCTTCTCTTCCATGAGACATTTATTTCCTCTCTATATAATCATTATTTCTCTCTCATTTATGCCCAATGACTTGCATGAGATAAAAGATAAAAGGCAAGGAAGTTAAATGGAACCAAGTCAAATAAATCAAAAACTGTAGGAAACATTTAGCAAGTACAAACAGTGAGGGCCTTTGTTCCTGAAGTCATTAATTTCAGAGTCTTTGTGATTTTTAAATGACTAGCCAGAGGAAATAAGTTCTGATGCCTCAGGTGAAAATTTCTTTTACCTGAAGTTAAAACTTCTTATGTTTAATAGTGAGACAGGTTTAGAACATAAAATACTTTAAATTGTATATAGTAATGCTTTTTTCCAACCATTTTAATTAATGGAAGGACTATATGGTGAGAATATATATAGACATTCAGAAACAGAAGTGATCAATGTAATGAAATATTTGGAGGTTTTTGTAGAGAACATGCTTGGTCATAATAATAAGTAGCAGGCAAAAAAAGAGAAGAAAAGGCAGGATGTTAAAATGGGTGTTTACAATGTGGAGATTCACTTAAATATTTTCAGGAGTCAACTGGTAAATAAAATTATCTGTAAGGGCAATTCATTTAGTGATTGGCTTATTATCAAAATGAAGAGCTCTGTTCTATTTTCTGTGCTCCTAAAACATCAACCTAGTGGGAAGCACTTTGTGGTACTTATCCTTCTGTCAGTAAAAGTATTGTTTCCAGTCTATATTTAAATCTCTGTTCCTTAATAGTAATGATGTATATGTCAGTTATGCATATCTATGTGTGATACTGTTCACATCCTTAAAGTATTTAATGCATATGGTGATATCCTTTCTGTGGTACAGACTCTTTCCTACTTTACAATTTTAGTAGTAATTTTGATACTACCTTTTGAGGAAAAACCTGAGACCATATAATCTCTCAAACATTTTGAAACAGCACAATATACAAACTGTAATAAACTTAATGAGATTATGTAGTCAAGTTTCTAGACACTATTCCTAGCATGGTGAAAGCACCTGAGAAGTGCTGAGGTTAATTTCAAATACATGTTTGTTGAATTGAATTTTTTAGAGTTCCAATCATATAACTGAGTCTTATTTGTTTAAATTCTTTTATGTTGATGTCAGTTATATCTTTCAAATTTTTACTTCTATTACAAATGTAGTCCTTTCAACAATTCTTGGATGACTGTACCTATCATGTACCTATCTTAGCCGTGAGTGAAGTAGATTCATTCTGTGACTTCTTGGGGCTTCATGTAGGAGAAATAGTGTGAAGTTGATAGCACACTTTTTTCACAGTAGGGAGACATGACTAAAATGACTGAATAGATGTGTCTTTCTAGCTAAATGTAACATGAGTACAATTGTCTTGTTCACTGAGAAGAAATATTTATACATCAAATATGCCAAATTCCCATAAGGGTATTGGGAGGTACTGTCCCCATACTGACTCCAAAAACATGAGAATGACTAAAAGCATTGTACTCGTAGAAGTAAAATCATATGCTTCCAATGCACACTGCTCTCAATGGTTAAATATTTCCTTGGATTTTAAAATAAACTTAAAAAGCCTACAGTTCAATAATGGTTCAGTGTAGTTTCATTAAAAGTTACATTTGACAGTTTCTCCGAAGGCCAACACTTCATAATTAAGGAATGTTCAGCCAAAAGGTTGACCTTCTGAGTGACTGGGTAAGTGCAAACTTAGGAGGAAAGAAATTGCTTTTGACTATTTATCGAAGCCTCAGATTCATTATCTTTTAGGATAAAAGTAAGTTACAGAACATGCCTAAGAAATTGGCTCTGTATGTTAACATTTGAGAATCCTTTTTTACAATAAAAATTCACAGTATCTACTTTATTTTGTGCTATATTTAAAATAAGAGAAATCTTAAGAAGCTTCATCTTCCTTGATCATTAGTGACTTCCTTGCAAGGTTCCTCAGATTGAATCCCAAGTTTGTGAAGCTTCAGATACCAGATGATTGATCAAAATGGCTCTCATAGTCATTTTCAAGCAGAATCCATAGAGTCATTAGAGACAAGTGGCTTTCTCTTCTCTGGGGTTGAGTCACTTAGTTCTTAATTTAAATGTCAGTGTTAATGAGACCCTCCTACAGAAGCAGCCTGATGGAACAAACTTTGAGGTCGAACAGACCTGCATTTGAATTCCAGTTCTCCTTCTTACTAGATCATTGACCCCAAATACGTTACCTGGTCCTCCTGAGATTTGTTTCTTTCACCTTTAAACGGGAGAGTAATACCTTTTGGTTTTGACACAACACAAAGCGTAGACAAGTAGCACTTATACATTTAGTTCAATGCCTAATACTTAATATTCCTTCAATAAGTGTTAATTGTGGTTTCAACTTTTATTAGAAAACAAACTCTCTCTACACATTTTATACTATTGTTAATCATCGCTATCTAAGTATAAGCAAAATCTCTGTATTGAGAAGGTACAGAATCCTGTGTACCAACTTATATTTTTGGACCCATTAACAATTTCAGATCTTACAAAAGAATTCCTGATTCTTTTGGTATAACAATTAAAGTCAATGCTAGTGCCATCCTACTGACTGAATAATTATGAGAATAAACACATAACAGTGGTAGCCCATAAATGTTCAATTAATATTTAGTAGATGAATAATTTAAAAGGTGAGAGAGCTATTTAAAACTAAGAAATACTCAAAGCTTGAGGTGACAAACTGAAGGTTCACATCTCAGGTGATACTGAGTTGCCCAGTGGCATTGAGAATTGTCTCACTCCTCCAATTCTCAATTTCTTCTTCTTTCAAAATATAGGAGTGTGGTAATGACCATGGTCCTACCCAAGGTTGGAATGGCTCCCATTCATACAACTACAGAGACTTGACTTAAGAAGCTAATTCCTCACAGAAACAGGAGGGGTGACAGAACTGAAGTCCCCAGAGCATTTATATCACATCTTCCTCTTTTCTCTAACAGACTTTTGAAGAATTCCTCAAATGTATAATATTTTACCAACTGAAGAGTAGGGCATTAGGAAAGTCCTCATTGAAAATGAACACAGTTGAGGAAACAATACAATCTTTGTCCAGCAGAAAAGAACTGAAAGGTAAGTCTTTTGGTGAAGAAACTTGAAGAGATGACAAGTTTGTGGTGAGGGATAACAGAATATGCCACTTAAACATGCTGCATAATTTTCCTTAAAGAATATCTATAAGAAACAGATATGAGAAAATTCTATGACCTAGTATTAATCAAGAGAAGGATATGAATTTGTAAAAGTATCCCTCCTGCCTTCATTACCAAGAGGTTAATTAGGCACGAGAGACAACCACCCAGAGAAGCCACCAGAGGAGTTGCTTAACAAACTAAAAAACAAAACAAATAAAAAAACGAAAACCAAAAACAAAAAAACTAATTCTGATCTTTTATTTGTTTTCTCCATTTATTCACCTTCCCACAATCTGTTCCCTTAGTAGTTCAGAATATTTTCTCTTCTCTTATTCCTTTTTTATGAAATTCACTGAACTTTTTAAGATACTGTATAAGCAAAAGTTACAACCACCATTTTGAGCTACTCATTACTGATACATGTACATATAGTATCCATGTTAATAGAATTATATTTTCTCTTATTCATCTATCTTTTGTTGAGCTGATGTATAGGAAGTAGAGAGTGAACCCTAAATAGGTAGAAGAAAAATATTTTTCTCCCCTAAAATTGCTAGTCTGTGACTTTCCATGAAGACAGTTAGCCAATAGTTCCTGGTAGTGTTTTTCACTTACTCCTTTCTTTCCTCATTAAATATTACTATTTGCATATAATGTACTACAGTAAAATTACAAAGATGATCTATTACATACTTTGTTCTTAATTTGCTCATTAGTAAGGATAAGATGTGTGTGTGTGTGTGTGTGTTGTGTGTGTGTGTGTGTGTTTGTGTTTTAAATGCCACCAAGGAAACTATATGAGATTTATGAAGAAGAAAGATTTCATTTAAGCCAAGTAGATGGCAATAAAGGGACAGACGTAGGAATTTTTGGAGGAGACACCATTTTAACAAAAGCTAAAATATTTTTATTTGACCAAAAAAAATTCTGCTCATGGGCATATTGTGTACACAGCCGCTAATGCATAGAAAATTGGATATAGAACTACCTGTAGTAATGAGAAATATATTTACAAGCATACCATCAGATTGAGGGGATCCAAAGGTCACACGGTCAGTCTTGGTCTTTATTCTATAGACAAAAGCAATATATTGGAAGTTCTGGGGAAGGAATATGGAAGAATTTATGTTGTAAGATGGGACTTCTGATCAAGAATTATGTATGGTGGTGTGTAAAATAAATTTTGATGAGTAGATGGCCCAGATGAGGCTTCTAACCAAGGTGTTCTTCCTGCTAGGCTGCTGATGTATTACTCCAACACAGAGCTGATGTCAATGTTCAGGATGCTGTTTTTTTTCACTGCACTGCACATCACAGTTTACGATGGGCATGAGCAGGTAAATGATGGTACAGCCCCAAAGGTTTAGGGAGTGCTCAAGGGTGCCAGGCATTTTGTTCAACTCTTATCTTCAAAAAGAAAGACGTTTCTTTTAAGATATTCTTTGAGTTATTTTGCCATATTCTCATCAGCTCCACCCTTGGAGAGCTTTGTATACCTATCATGAACATTACAACGGCAAGACTATCATTTTAGGGACTCTCTCGGTGCACAGAGAAGGCAGTAAGTGCATCGGTAAGTGTGCAGCCACAGGAGTCTGGCAGCTGGAATTTGAAGACCTCCTACCTAGCTCTGTGACCACGTGTAAGTTATATTATCCCCCTGATCTTTATTTCTGCCCCAATAAAATAGAAAAAAATGTAGTAGTTTTACCTACCTTAAAGGGATACTGTTGTGAGGAGATACAAATTGAATGCTTGGAAATGCTTAGTATATATCATTGTGGTGATGCTAATGACAAATTCAACAAAAGTTCTCTTTTAGAAACTTTATTTTCTGTTTGTTGCAGTGATGGTATGTTGTAGACTGATTGCCCTGAAATATGTTTACATTCTAATTTTTGTAAGTTGCAAGTGTTACCTTCAAAGGAACTTTGCAAATATGATCAAATGAAGGATTTCAAGATGGGGAGATTATTTGAGATTATGTGTTAGGCCCGATGATATGTAAAAGTCCTGTTATGAGATAGAAGGAAATCAGAGAAATTGGGAACATAACAACAGAAAGAGCTTAAAATGATATAAGAAAGGGGATACAAGCTAGGAAATGCAGGCAGCTTCTAGAAACACAAAGTAAGGGAATGGAAGCCTCTAGAAGAAACACAGTTCTTTATTATAATAATATTATTTTCTATTTTTGCCTCAACTCTGAAATTATCTGTTATATTCCCCTTCTTACCAGTGTCACATATAAAGTTCAGGTCAGATACCATGCAAGATGCATGGAGCTAATAAGTAGAAGAATTGGAATTTGTACTCAGGTCTATCTGGTGCTGAATTCCAAACCATTCTATGGTGCCAGAGCATCCCTTCTTGTTTCTATTCACTCAGTTTAACAAATCATAGAGTCCAGCCAGTGTGCCTGAAACAGTGAAGTCAGGATCAAAGACAGTGTGTTCTAACTCCAAACTTAATTGATTTTTAACTTTAAAATATTGAAAGGTTAAATTTTTCTTCACTACTTTTGAACACTGGCTTATAGTTATTCTCCATAAACTGGACAGAACTATGTGAAACAGAAATACAAATACAATTAAATAACCAAGCATCACTCTTCTTTGGACCCTCTATTTTCATTCTTCCTCATTTCATCTCCCTTAGCTCACACAGTTTTGGAGAATTATACCTTTTTAACGTCCTGCAGCTCCTAAGGGTTCCCATTTCCTTGTGTCCCTGTGCTGTTCACATCAACATGCCTTTATTTCTCTGCAAGTGACCTATGCTTGGGCAACCCAGGCCAGAGGAGTATGTTCTACAGCTAGATGGCTCATTCCATTGATGTGATTGTTCAAATTGTGCTGTAGAGCTGGCCACTGGAAATGGGTTTGAAAGTGTGGGATCCAAAAGTTCAGGCAATGAAAAAATCCTCTACTCCTCTGTCTTCAGGCACAGACCATACACAATGCATGCTGCTTGAAGAATCATCTTCTTTGGTAATTAACCTCACAACCCAGCAAAAAAAAAAAAAAGAAAAAAAAGAAAAAGTAAGAGCTTTGATGCATGATGAGGGAAAAGCTAAATTTGTTTACTTTCCCTGAAAATACAGTCACAGTCTTACAAAATTATGCTAAAATGTGGATGGCCCTTTTGTGATAAGGGCCTCACTTTCTGTGTGTGAAGGCAGCACATAGGTAATTTATGGAGGCTATTGTCACTTGCAAAAATATGCTGACAAGGAGAATGATATGTTTTCTATATAAATGTGCCTAATGTGCCATGTTCCTTGCCATTTGTTTATTTACTTATTTTTAAGTGGAAGAATGGATGTGGGCACCAAGAATAATATTTCCTAGGTGTATAATAATAGTGCTAAATAGACGGTTGATGTTAGGGACAGTTCAAATCAATCCATTATAAAGTTATACAATCAAATATTATGAAGTCTGTGTAAGTGGAAATATTTGCTTAGGGGAGTAAGGTTTTTGAGACTAAACTTCTGCTGTTCTGATTTCTCCTGAATGAAGTTTTGATCTGCCTATTAACCGACAAAGGAAGAAAACGCACACGCTTCTTGCAGAACCTGAAATTGAGTGCTAAGCACTTCGGAGTGCGTTCCATGTAATGACTTACTTGATTCCCACCACATCTCCATGCATTAGCACTATCATTCCCATCTTGTGAGGCTTGAGAATCTTAAATAACTTGGTCAAGGTGACATAGTTAATAAGTAGAAGCCTGATACTGGAATCCTTGCTCTTTTAACTTTTTACATTCAATAGGAAATCAGTCTTCTTTACCATAGCCCATCTGGCTAATACTTTGCCTATAATTTTATAAATATCTTTCATGTTCTTGAAAACTTTCTAACAGATATATGCTTATTTGCTGTTTAAAAAATGTTAACATAGTTCTAAAGCTTGAATTCACTTTTATGTTGACACCTCAGTGGTCAGGAGAGCTGAGAGGCCTCCCTTCCTGTTTTTTTAATGACACACACATCACGATTCATCTCTTAGTATCACTGAGGTGGCGTTTGAAATTTTCAGGGGGCACTGGGGTTTCAAGAAATACTGAATAAGTTTATAACTACCTATGTAAATGACTCAATGGCATCCCATTAATTAGATGAAACAACTCTGGGCAAACAGGGCTGGATGCTTTAACACTTCATAGCCCTCCCTGCCCTGTCCTTGGGAGTAGGAGCTCCTGGTTGCTTGGGGGAGATGCAGAGCCACTGTGACTGTCTCTCCTTCACCCATGGAAAAGGAGGCACAGATGTCTAGTAACAAGATGTCTCACCGTGGTGTATGCCTGCAGCTGCCACGCAAACCAAGAGTCCAGTAAACTCCTCACGGTTCTGGCTAGGAGGAAAATTTGGAAAAGATTGTTCAGAGAAGATGGTGGGTGATTTTAGAGAGGAACATTTACATACAACAATGATCTACATTATAGAATGGACAAGATTTGATATTAAAGAAAATAAATGGCAAATGTAGGTCTTCAAAGCCAAAAACTGTAGAGATTTTTTTTCTTTTTTAACTCTTTCAGTGTTTCCTCAAATTTGATTTAGTCTTCAGAATAATTCTGTAACAGGAATAGTAAACAACAATGTCTCAATTAATAAAGTAAAAAAGGTAAAAAGGGAACATGTACATTAGTTATTGTGCTCTGCACTTTAAACAAATTAACTCATTTGATGTTCACAATATCCCATGAGTTAAGACTTATTATCATTCACTTAGCTATGATGACACTTAGGTTGAGATTAGTTGGCCAGTTTTCTCAAGGTTGCACAGCTAATACAAATCAGATATTAATTCTGGATCTCTCTTACTCTGTACAACATCTCAATCCACACAAGTTTGCCTTTCAACTTAAGCTAGGTTCCATCCCAACTTTAAAAAAAAAAAAAAATTTCCTTAGGTATAACAAAAAAGGTTGGTAGTGGGTGATGCTGGTTGTTTAGGCAAAACTCTCCTCCTAGTACATCTTCATGCCAAATATTTTTTCCTTGTTTGCAGACTCAGGATTTTATTCCATTGTTCAGCCTTCTCCTAGAGGTTATGTTTGGGAAAGATATTCCTATTCTCCTGACACTGTGTTTTAGATCTGAATTAGACCAAGCTACTCACAGTAAACTTTTCCCCTTGAACAGGCATTGATCTAGAAAGTTGCAAATAACAAAGTCTAGGAAACAGATACTGGAGGATCATTTCTGGGAATATTTTAGGAATAAATTCCTAGGTTTATAAAATGTGATCCCTTATACTGTAAGGTAGATTTAGCCCCTTAACTCTATTCTGTGGACTTTGGCTTGTAGTTTCTGGAGCTGCTATAGCTTTCTTGTTACCGTGTGAGAATTAATCCTAATTGCTAAGCATGGCAAGATAGAATGATGGGAAGAATTAAATTCTCACTATGTTATTAAGCTGTTTATAATCTACCCTAAAATTGCACAATTTAGGATTTCTGGTTAGGTGATCTACTAATTTTGTTATTTTCATGTCGATTGCACTAGGGCTTTCTACTGTTTTTCAAGGGAAAAGAACTTGAGGCTATTTTAGTGATATATATTCTCTATTACCAAAAGCTTTACATTAATTTTTGTCTGAGATTTTGATACTAATTTAAAATAAATAGACCTTTAGGTAACTCACCTCCTTTTGAAATTTGGTGCTGATGTGAATGTAAGTGTTGAAGTTGGGGATAGGTATCTCCATCTGACATCTGCAAAAGTGTTCTTCAGCATTGCATAATTTCTGGTGGAAGACGGAAATAAAGCAGATGGTAAGATTCTATGTTTGCAAGAACTTTGGTATTGTTCGTGTCATACCCCTTACTTCTAGAGCAGAGCCTTGAAGTTGACTAATTCTTTTGTCACATGCTAATTTGTTCCACAAATCGTAATTTATTTTAACATTATATTTATTAAGCTTACGAGGGAATCTTTCTTTGCACATTTCAGTTCAATCCTCACCACACTAGCTGAAAGGTGTATTACTAAGGGAATTAACCCATGTTGTTATCCACTGACCATTTTTAATTGAGGTATAATTCACATGTAAAATTCTTAAATTTTAAGCATACAGCCCGATAAAGATTTACTTAGTATTTCTCTATACCAAAATTACCCAGATGAAGATATAGAATATTTCATCCTCTATAGAACATTTCCTTCTAAATAGCCTTCTCCCTCAGAGATAATCAATATTCTAACTTATATTGCCATAGATTATTTTTGTCTGTTCTTCAAATTCATATAATTTTGTGACTATATTTTTTGCTCAATAAGTTAATTTTGACACTCATCTATATTATAGTCTCTATCACACTGTGCTCTTTTATATTGCTGAAGATTGCATGGATAGGCCACAGTCTATATATCTGCTCTTCTCCTCATGTACATGTTAAGATTTCTAGTGTCACTGGGTGTGGTGACACACACCTGTGATCCTAGAACCTTGGGAGGCTGAGATAGGATGATAACCAGTTTGAGCTCAGCCAGGGAAATTTAGCAACTTACTGAGACCCTGTCTCAAATTTAAAAATTTTTTTTTTTACTATTTAAAGGAGTTGGAAATGTGTCTCAATGTGAAGGCCCTGGCTTCAGTCTCCTGTACTTGCAAAAAATAAAAATAAAAAGATTCCTAGTAGTTTGCTGTTAGAATACAGTTACCAAGAACATTTGTACCCAACTCATTTGTGAACATATACATTTACCTCTCCTGAGTATATATATATAAGAAAAGAATTGATGGACCAAAGGGTATGATATGCATATATAGAAACTCTAGGACATTTCAGATATTTTCCAGAGTCTTTATTGTGTTTCAATTTTACAGCAGTGTATCTGAGTTCCAGTTCCTCCCCATAGCCTCCCCCATTATTTGGTATTATATTACTATAATTTTAATGCAGATACTAATTTGAGTGTGGTGAGTTTGGGGGCCAAAAAGCTTTACAATACTTGGAAGAACTTCAGACCCAGTTACTAGAATAGATTTTCTATTGCCTTCTTATTTTTAAAATGATAAAATCAATTTTGGAAAGTTGATTAAAAGTATATTTATTGAGAATAATTCTTCCACACAAACTTTATTTTTTGACACAAATTCACTGAGAGTACAATCTTGTGATTAAATTCTCTCAGGCATATCCAACCTTCTTCCATTGACACTCTAGAGACCTAATTAAAAGCCCAGCTTTAAGAGCTGCTGGCCTTTGCAAGAGAAATGATGCACATTTCCAAAAAGGACATGGTCTTCAAACTGCCAGCTCCTTGGTCCAAAATTCAGGCTGATATTTAGTTAATAAAAATCAGTATATTCATCTACTCATAAGAATAGCACAAGTGCTGCTAGAGAAGACTGAGGCAAGAGACTAGCATGATTTCCAGTTTCCACATTGGGAACAGGAGTCAATTTATTTTATAAAATCTGAGAGGCACAGTTTGCATTGTTTTTTATAAGCCAGTGTGCAATAACTCAAGCGTCTACTCTATGCATTATTACAAACACTTGCTCTTAAGACATGACAAATGCTGCTCCCTGGCCCTCATTTAAGCTTTCTCTTTGATCCTGTTAGTTTAGGATAGGCAGAGTATACCTGCGTGAATCACTGAACACATAATTGTGTTTTTGAAACTGCCTCACTCTTCCAAGGGGTCAAGAACTGCATCACTTTTTCCTTTTATTATTGATGCCAACCTCAGCTTTTATTCTTCTGCAGAACTCCAAAGCTCAGTAGTGTCAAAATGAGTGTCATTTACGACCAGCATGTCTCCAGGATCAAAGGACTCTTCTGCAAACGGCATTAAAATGTGTACTAAACCTGTACTCCCCTCACATACCAGCATCATACAATATCATTTTTAATATTTTCTTTCTGATTCACCCAAGTACTTACTGCATGCCTCCTACTCAATCACTTAAAAAAGCAAGAGACAGCGTGAATTCAGACTTTCAAGTATTTTTATTTTTTTTAATACACACTTGATATTTAAGCACCTTATGCACTTCAAACAATAGCAAAAAATAAGCCAGAAAATCTATGATGCTAACAGACACACTACAGGACATATTATCAGTTAGTTCACTTATTACAAAAATGTATTTAAGCCTCAAGATGATTTATTTTAAATCTAGATTTTGCCTGTGGTAAATGGACATAAGAAGAAGATTAAACGCATGACCCCCAAAAGGAGCACAATTTGAAATCTGGTATTTACAGTGTGTATCCATGGTAACAGAATGCCACAAATGAGAATAAATTCAGGTTACAGAATTGGCCCAAGTGTGATTCTAAAAGCACACTCTTCAGTTCAGCATGTTTAAAAGGCTGCGCTATTCAGGAAAGTATGTTTTGAGTCTTGTCTACTTCTTTGTATCTCTCAGAGCAATGAAAAAGGAGATATGCAGTACCTATTGAATGAGGTTAAAAAGACCAAAATATTGCTGGACTTCTTAAAAAACAGTGATACACACCTCAACATTTATCATTTAAATAAAGTTGAAAATAGATAAAAACTTAAATTGAGAATTTATTAATTTTTGTCATCTCAATGTCAAACGCTATAATTATTTTAAGTATCAGTCCTTTAACACTGAGCCAGCTATTTCAGAAATCCTCAAAAACGTATCTAGAGCATTCTCAGTAGAGGAGTGCTTTGGTTACTATTGTTTCAGGTATTTTCTTCAATCTTGGCTGAGCTTTACAAAGATTTAAAGTTTAAGAAACATGTTGGATTTATTTAAAAACCCTCTGGGATTTGCAGTCATTCGTGGATTAGTCTGGGAATTTTTATCTTTAAGTTCAGTAATCAAAAATAAGAAAAAGCACCTTTCATCTACCTACCCACTCAAGCAATCTTTCTTTAAAAAGACATTACTAAACATTTACTCTCTTCAAACAGAAAGACAGAAAGCAAACCATGTTTCTTTGTTTGAAAGTGTCCTTTGTCTAAATCTCTGGATGAGACAGTAAGTTGGAGCACGTAGACTACTATTCATACATTCAGTATTCTTAAAATAAAGTATAATGATACTTACATATTTAGTCTTTGCTATTTGGTCCAAGAAAAATATAAACAGCTAACTGAAGCAAAAACACAGGTATATACACATGAACTCCTGCATCTGATTCCTTATTTCTTTGGTTCATAGTTACATTTTCTTTGGTAGGAAGAACATCTGCATCCCTGCAGATAATTCACCAAGTGCATAACCTACCTTGAAGTTTATTGGTTCTGTTGGAGCATAATAATAACATTAGTGGGACTGGGGATGATTAAAGCCAAATTATCAATTAACAGAAGGTTGCAGTACATTCTGCTCCATGATTTCCTTCCTGGTTCTCACAAACTCTTACAAGTCCCCTCAATGCCCTGCGTACAGACTGTGCTCAGCTACTGACCCATGCCATTGACTTTCTCTGGCTTCGAACAAAATGTGAACAAAGGAACATATCATAAAAAGTAAGAAAATCAAAAGAACCAGAAACATTCTTCTGGAAGAAAGGTGTCTTTCTGAGCTATTCATTAATAAAAAAGATTCAAAGATTTTTTCAATAACAGCCTCAGGAGGAAAAGTTCAGGGTCCTTGTTAAAGATTTCCTTTGGCATAAAATCTTGCAAGACAAAAATAAAAAGAGTAACAGAAAAGTTGTCAGTAAATATAACAGCTACAAGAACTAAATCAGTGTTTGCTAATCACTACATGATGGTTATACAAGTAGTAGTAGTAAATTATGTGTAATTTAAATTATTATTACCCTTTCTTACTTTCCCTTCCTGTCCTTTATTAATTTTGAAAGAAATATGTTTCTTTTTTTAAGTTCTTTAGGTTCTACAGAGAAATCAAATAATAAGTAAACTTGGACAAAGGAATCATATAATCAAACAAATAGCTATAGCAGTAATACAGTTGTTTTAGTTCTAAAATATTGACACAAAGCCAGATCCCAAATTTAACAGTTTGGTATTCATTTATTATTACTTTAATCCTGTAATCTTTGACTAGTTAACTAAACTGTAAATTATTCCATGGTTTGAACTCTGTGCATGTACAGTTTATTGGTCTCGGTTTTAGCACTTAAAAAAATTTTTTTTTAAGGCACGGAAAGGGATGCTCATAGTGAGATGGATTATGCTTTGAGGTTAGGGATTTTATGCAATCTTGGGTGTCTCCTAAAGACAGGGGATCAAGAATGTGTTTCCCATTTTAGTGGGTAACTTTAGAATGTAAACCATTTGCACATGTTTGAAGTTTAGAGATGTGCTACCCATATAATAAACACTTAGCAAATTACTAAGAGGAAAAATAAGAAATAAGTACCTTTATTAAATGTATAATAAGTGACAATTGCCAGCTGCCTTACTGTTATCGGGCCCTGAACCCCTTCAGCATCTTTGCAACAATGATGTTCCTATACCCTTCATTACTTAAAAGGCTTTGCCACCTCTAAAGCCAGCGCAGTGGTGACAAATACTGATAATGTGATATTGAGAAATGAGAGTGCAGCAGTCACTTGGTTGTTAAGAATCAGACACTAACTCTTGCCAATTTAAACATAGAAAGAATATGCTAAAGACTATCATGCAGTAATCAGAAGACACAAAGCCAGCCCTGCTAGATGCACATCGACTTTGTACTTCTGGAACCAGCATTGTGTGACAGTGATTCTGTGATGGGAATCGCAACCATTGGAAATCAAATGGCACTACAGCCACCACAACCACGTGGCCCGGATACGTTAGGCCTTGCTTTTGCTTATTGGTCTTTGGTCATCTGCAAAGGCCAGTGATGCTACTGTGTTTTGATTGGAGGTGATAGAAACCCAAAGCAGGGCACTGCCTTGAGAACAAGAGAAGAACTACTACATATTATTATAGGGCAACAGGCCCTAAATGGTCACTGTCTGCCATTCTTTTGCCCTAAAGGCAAAGGAGTCTTGGAAAGTACATTTTCTGCTGCTCTGACAGAACATGGTTTTGTCTCCTCATCAGTACCTGCAGTCCAGGGTACTCCCAGATAACGTAAGATGCTGAGAAGCTGGCTGGCCTAAACAGAAGAACAAATGCCCATTACCTGTTTAAAGCAGCATGATTCATGAGGTCAGCCTCCTCTAAAATGTTTTCTAATTCCATTCTTTGAACAGTGTGTTGCAGAAATTCTCATGAGAATCTCCTACACAGTGTTATAAACATAGACATTCCCAGGTTACACCATGACCTCCTAAACCAAATCTCTGGGTTTGGTGCTTTTGTCAGGATCCAAAATGCTTAACACTGCTTCAGAGTAAAATAATCAATTTGGAAGGGGATACTTATGGAAATAAGGCTACAAGTTTTTGGAATGGTTATTGATTTTCTGAACTACCCCATTGTATAAGGTAGATTGGATTAGATGCATTCCATTGAATTTGTGGGATATAGAAGAGAGCCTATTTAATGTAGTAATAGGCAATGGAATAGAATTGTAACTTTTTACTTGGTTTCACAGTAGTTTCCTCTATTATTATCATTCAATGGCAATTTCCAGGAATCTTTTAGCACTTAGAAAAAATCCATGACACTGTAAATATGAAGGCAAGGCTGAAAACACTAGGTTCCAGATACATTTTCTTTTGCATTCTTGCTGATGACAGTGAATGCTCAGGATAATGAAGACCGTGTCCCACTGCATTTCGGTTCTCTCTTTGACCATCAAGTGATAGTTAAGTAACTGCTCCAAAGTGACTCAGAAGTCCAGCCTCACGTTGTTAACATCTGTGGAGACACATCTTTGCACCTGTGAGTGTCGTGCAGAGCTCCCTCAGTCTACCATAGCATAGGTACCCTCCTAACAAAATATTTTCTTTAGATTTAGGGCATGGTGCAATGGCGAATTTGAAGTCACTAAGGAGATCATTCAAATGACTGGAACAGAAAGTATGACTAAGGAAAACACCCTTAGTGAGACAGCTTTTCACAGGTGAAAGAATATTTACATGCACTAGCCACTGAACTTCGCTGACACACTACAGAGCCTGAGGTTGTGTACATAGAGCAACAACAAAGAGTGGCAGATGTGCGATCGGAGAGCGATAGCAGAGGTAGAGCAGAGGATGAGGAGCCCAAGCTTGCTGCACAGACGAAGAGGGAGAGGCAGATGCTGCAGTCAGCACAACAGAAGGGGCTGTAGCCAGATGATGTGTTTCTGGCTGCAGCCACAAAGACAGGGACTGATGTTTCCAAGGCAACTGGTGTGTCAACATCTGCAAGTGTATTGCTTCTATTCCTCTTCACTTTGTGGAAAGCTGCCAAAAGGGGCTGCACCCATAATCTTCCTGGGACAAGAATCTCATTACCAGAATTCATTAGCATCACATGTGACACATTTTTTCCTTACTACTTGAAACTTCTGTGCAAGTGTGTTCACCTAAGACATGCATCTGTCAGCCTATAAATGCCTCGTCAGGATGGCCACTGAGATAACTAAGAAAGTGTGAGGTCTTTTTTGGAATCTAGGAAAGCCCTTTACAGTGTGCCCTCAAAGCCCACTGATTGGAAAAGTTGCAACCAGTGGAAAAAGGTAAAAGAAAGAAATTATTTCTAATAACTAATACCTCAGAGCCAAAGCTCCCTAAAATATCCAAAAGGAAAATGAATGATTTATAAAATTTAAAACCTGCCTGTTTAATGGTTACTATTTTATTATAAAAATAAAAACATAGTAATTTTAAGTTAGTGATTCTTGAATATAATATTGTTTTCTTACCTGTTATATATTTCATAACCAGCTTGCAAGCTTTGAAAAGTATTTGGGACTCAATTGTTTACATTACGTTTGTGTTGCAGTGGTGAATAGAAATAAGGACAACCCTTTCTTCATACTAAACTAAGCCTGGGCTTCCACCTCAACCATGGATCTGTTAAATTTCACTAGGAGTGACAAGGTTTTTTTAATCAGTCGAAGAGGAGTGCCGAAAGAGAAGTTAGGCTACATTATTTATATCCATTATCTCACTTAGTCCTCATGAAAACTATCATCTTGGAAAACAACTAAGTCTTCCTTTGGCTAGCAAATAATGTATAAAGGTCTGCTAACTCCAAAATCATATTTTTGTGTATATATTTATGTTCTACTACCAAAATATTTTGTCTGTTTTTTCCATATTTGGTAACATAACCGAGGCAAGGACTCCTCCGATCATACTCTCAGTCAAAATGGATCAGTGGGATCTGTCCCTGAAGGGTAAAATTGGCAGAAATGATGTTTGCTTGCTGGCATTCTTTTTCCCTTCAGGTCATGACTGTTGTGGCTAACACCTCAGGCTAGTTTTCTTATCATTTTGCTACCCCATCCACAGGAATTGGAAACCACTGTAGGTCACAGAGTAACTTTCACCTCCAGAAGCTTGTCTGTATGACATTGTGAAGTGAGTCAAAAGTGTAAACCCAGGTATTTTATTTTTTATAGGGCTGTGGCCACTAGAAATATCATATTAATATTTTCATATGTATGCACACATGTATGGGTAAACACACACATAGTATTCAGAGCTATATTCAGAACTCATCATTTTTCTTTATGTAATCACCTTGAAAAGAAACAAAGTAATGCAGACAGTGGACTATTGTATATGTAGTATTATGGGTCATATTTTCATTAAAATAATAATGCTATTATATACTGCATTGAGATAGTGGGTTTTTAGTCATTCAGTTATTCATGAAAGATCTGTTAAGGACCTGCTTTGTGTTAATACTGGTAAGAACATTAAGATGACAGGATCCCTTCACTTCTGTTGTAAGGTATGAAGGTAAACTGAGATAACTCCCTTACCATATACAATATAACAAGGCCATAAAACTGAACTAACAAGGAAGCAGATCAGAAATGACTTCCGCCTTTGATTCATGAGAAGACTTCAGACAGAGAACATAGTTCAAAATGTCTAAAGGTTCAGTGGAGGTTCATTAAAAAAATGACTTGGTTGAGGACATCCCGAGAAGTAGTAGCAGGACCCAGTGAACTGCCTCTTCTAGGATCAGGTCCCTGTACCCTTCCTGTAGTCATAGTCAGGTAGGGCTCTGCAATGTTAGCTCCCTCAGGCCACCCACCAAGTACCTCATAGCTCTCCAGAGTTTGGAAGTAAATTATTGGTAGGGCACAAGTTATAGCAAAAGGAGAAGTCTGAGAGAAACACAGGAAAAATAAATTTATATGAAGTAATAGTAAAAAAAAAATATCCAGTACCCATTAAGAATGTCCATTATTTATCATATGCAAAATAATTTGTATTTATCTTATATTTTCAATAAACAATAGAAACGAAAGTTTTCATTAAATACCTTCAACAAATCTAGTTTAAAATTTATCTCTAAAAGTCATCTGTCTTTGGATTCCAAATTTGTTAATTTTTCCTCCCAATTGAAAAGAGCTGATAAGGGACTTCTTCTGTAGCTTGTAGTCAACCCCATAAGCATTAATCCACTTGAAACTTCAGCAACCATGTGACAAATGGGTAAGGGGTTGTCTACTGTGATGTTATATAGGTGGTAAAACTAGAATTTCGGAAGTCAAAGAACATGCCCCAGGTCCTCTGGCTGAGTGTAGAAGAACTCTGGATTTTGAGTCCACACATAATACTCCCTTAGTAAAAGGTCTGCTCTGAGATCCACTATTTCTGATCAAGAAAGTCTTCAGAGAGACATCAGATGGTTTTTCTAGGGAATAATTTCATATTTTAACCTGAATTTGAGAAAAGCTCTCAGGAACTGCCTGCATTTGTCATTTAATCATCCTGTAGAGTAATTCCTAGGTTTAAAGAAGATCTAATATGACAGGAAATACTTACTAAAAATACTAAAAATTTGACACATTTTATATGCCCTCTTTTTTGTGGGGGTAGTACTGGTGATGGAATCCAGGACCTTCACCCTGAGCTATATCTCTGCCCTTTTTTTGTTTATTTATTTATTTTCAATTTTGAGACAGGGTCTTATTTAATCACCAACTTGCCAAGGTGGACTCAAACTTGTGAACTTCCTACCTTAGCCTCCAAGGTGATGGAACTATGGTTGATCATCTCTATGCTCAGTTTCATGAGACTATGTTTGGTTGTTTTTCATTACATTCTTTTATTCACTCCTTTTCTTCTCCTTTCTGTGTCTTTTTTGATCTTTTGTATAAATATCAGCATCTAGAGTGACTGGAGATAAAGCTGTATTGGTTTCCAAGCCTGTCTTAGCAAACTACCCAAGGCTGAGTGGCTTAAACAACAGACATTTGTTGTCTTACAGTTCTCGAGGCTGCAAAGACCAAGGTGGGAGTAACCCTGACTTTTCCAGGAACTTGCTCCTTGGCTTGACGATGGCCACCTTCTAGCAATGACTCACAGGGACATCCCTCTATGTGTCAGATGTGTCCTAATCTCCTCTACTCATAAAGACAGCAATCTAATTGGATTAGGACCCACCTTACTGACCCAATTTTAACTTAATCACCATTTTTAAGGACAGTGTCCCTGAGTGTAACCGTAGGCTGAGGTTAGAGAAATTCCATTTTTAATACTTGGAAGGAGGCACAATACAGTCCATAACAAGGGCTATTTTTATTTTTATGCTTTTGCAGTGCTTGTACGAATGGCAAGAGCATTGATCTGGTTAAATTTCTTCTTGATAAGATTGTGGTAAACATCAATCAGCAAGGAAGAGATGGGCACACAGGTAAGAATGTGGTGAGAAGGTCATCGGTTCCCGGTCCTTGTCAGTGCTCCAGAGCTTCAAGGTGCCAAGAAGGAAAGGGGCTTTGAGAGTGTGCAACCTCCAGGGAAGAGGTACTTTATAACTGACACCATTTAGAATTGATAGTGAATGGTGGTGATGTATAGTGCGGGGGGTTTTGGTCAGTGTCAGTGTTGTGTTAAAGATTTACAATCAGCACACCCTCTTACGGCCTAGGCCAGGCAGAACTGAACATACCGCGTTGCTCTTGGTTTGGTTCTCAAGAAAAATTGTGCTTGGCACCTTACTAACATTTGTTCTTAGTAATTACTGCGAATGGTAAAATGCTAGAAATTGAGCAAAAGATAATTTATATAGGAGATTCATTAAAATAGAATACTTCTTTTGCTTAAGATAGCATCTTATTTTCTTAATAAAAAATCATTCATTCTCAAAGATATCAGCCATTGCTTTCTACCTCTGGAAACAACACTGTTATGTGGTTGTGACTGTCTTTTGAAAATCAAAGTGCAGTTTTCTTCTTTCATGCTTTTATTGTGTTCTGTTATAGGATTACACTCTGCTTGGCACCACGGTCACATTCACCTGGTTCAGTTCTTACTGGATAATGGGGCTGATATGAATCTAGTTGCTTGTGATCCCAGCAGGTCTGGTGGTGAAAAGATGAGCAGACACGTTTGATGTGGGCTTATGAAAAAGGCATATTTTTTAATCATTGCATTTCTATACTGACACACTGAACTGTGTGCAAAGATTATGTCAATGCATGAATAATTCCTTTGCTTGTGTAATTCATAAACTCCCACTTCCTCTGTAGATTGTATTTGAATCTTTGGGGATTTAGATCAAAGATTCCAGTAGACCATCATTAGGGAAAGCAACTCAGGGGCTATGATGAGCAAGAGGCATTCTCAGTATTGGCACATTGAGAAGGGAGTGAATGGAGTATTGCATTTCTAGGCACTACAGGACCAGAATTCTGATAGGTGACAATAGTAGGGAAGACTTAGAGCTAGTCATTATCTCTTTGAAAGGAGAATTTTGATATGAGTTGAAAATTTTTAAAACATAAAAAAACAAAGGAGTATTTGTTAATCAAACCCTGTGGGTGATGTGTGTGCTTAAAAAAAGCAGGAGGGGAGCCAAGGTTAGTGCTTAAAGTATAGAAAAGTTGGACACAGAGTGGTGAGAGCTCAGGCTGTGGTGTGAGGATGCCTGGGTTTAAATCAAGCCATGTTCTTTGACCTTGTGCAAGTTATGGAGCCTTGCTGAGCTCTTGCTTCTTCATCTGACAAGGACAGATAACAACAGCTCCTACTTCACAAGACTGTGGATGAGGTGAGAGTATATGTGCAAATTGCTTAGATCAGTGGATGGCATAAAAAAATCCTACCTAATAATTGGTATTTTAGTAGTGAGTAGTGGTATTAGATCAGAAATAAAGATGTCTGATAACAAATTCTTCATTTCCAGGAAGAGTACTGCAGTCATTCATAGAAGAAACAGTATTTTTGTCACTGGAATAATGATATGTTGTGCCTCATAAGTGAGTTCTACCTAAGCACATGATCTCCTAAGGACGTTAGATTTTTTTTCAGATGACATGAAACTGTACATATCATCATTGAATTATAGACTTATAACTGAATATTATAACACATCAAACTTCTCAGAATCATTTGCATTGTTATTTTAACTTTTGATGACTAGTTTGCTTTTTAGGAAGTTTATGTAAAGAAATATGTTTCTTTTCTTGATTCTAGAAACAAAAGATCATGCTGAAGAGTACAGCAGATAAAAGTACAGCAGATGAAAGATTTCTCAGGCTACCAAGTTGATCTGAAATGTTTCTACCTGAGTTTAATGAATAGAAGCAGGGAGCTCATATAATTATAGAGACAGAAGAAGGAAAAATATACAATTCAGAAGAGGGCTAGTGAAAAATGACATGGGAGCTATTTTAATAAAGACAAGTGAACAGACATGGCAAGTGAGAGTTAGATATAGGTTTGTGATCTATTTTTACTTTTTTGAGTATTAAATAAATGCAAATGCACACAGCTTTGCACATATAATATCTATATGGCTCAATGAAGTTTTACAAACTGAACCCACCCAGTCTCCAGATGATAAAAATGGACAGGACAAGAACTCTAGAAGCCCTACTTATATTTTTATCCAATCTATCTGCACAAAGATGGTTCTAATGCCTCTGGAACAGTTTTGTTTCTTTCTGTCCTTTCCTGTAGATGAATACTATGTACTATTTTGTGGCTGGCATCTTTTGGTCAGTAATTTCTGATACCATCTATATGGCTGAAGCAAGTTATGTATCATTCATTCTTATTGCTGTATAGTACAATATTTTTTTTTACTACAGTGTATCACAATTTATACATTCTATCCATGGGCATTTGGATAATTTTCAACTGGACAATTTCAGCCTTCAACTTGCTCAATTAAGCAATTTTCAACTTGTTAAGAAAACTGTCTGAACATTCATCCTGTGCACTGTGCTTATCTTTTGATGGATATCTGAATGAATTTCTATTAAGTATAATGACCTTCTACTTTGTATCAAAACAATTCTAAGTAGTAGAATTTATATTTTAATTATCAGTTGGAAAAAAATCTTAAATATTCTGAAGCTTTGGGAGGCCTTACTAAGTTCTACTTACTTAACACATTGCATTTATTCAAGAGATTCTCAGACAGCATCTCTGAAGAAATGTGAGTTTCAGAGTAAGTCTGTTTACAGAGCATTAGTCTTCCGGAAGGCAGCTCAGAAATTGCTGCTGCATCTATCTCTTCACAGGGATTGACTTTGTTTGTTTTTAGTTGATTGAGAGCGATAGTTGAAAACTGGTTTTACTTTTACTTTCTTGTAGAATTCCACACCTTGCAAAACAATGAATCATGGTATAAAGTCCTAAGATTTCCTTCCAAAGAACAACAAAAATCCTTTACTTTATGGAACTTGACCACTGATCTTTTCAACATACTCTATATTTGTCACCTTTATTTGTTCAACTGATGTGCCAGGCATTAGTGTTGAATTCCATTATTACTATGAATTTTAACAATTTGAATATTAGTACTCAGGAGACAGAGGGATATTTTGCATATGTTCTAGGGCAAAGCAAGTCAAACTGGCAAAAATGACTTTCTTGCTATTTGTCCTTGCTAGAGAAATATCACGTTATTTTCATATGTGAAGAGAGGATTGAAAGGGCCTTATTGATATGTCAACACCATCAATTTCTGTGTTTTTTGAATTTTTAAAATGCCACCCATTTCCCATGGGGAGAGAATCACCAAATCATTTGACATGGCTTACTGAAAATTTCCCTCAGTAATTTGGAAATGAAGTGGAGGAAGGACTAAAACTCCCCTTAAGTTCCTTCTTTGTAGAACAGAAATGTTCAAGTGGTTCCACTGAAGTTTATCATATACCCCAGTCCATCTCAGGAAGAAACTACAGGGAGACTGCAGGACCATGGTCTATCTGAAAAGGAATAGTTTTTGGTGCTCAGTTTGTATAACTCATTCTTGTCTACCCTCTTCCGCAGAAAATTGAGGAGTCTTTCTTAACATGTATTTCTGAGTGAGGCTAAGACAGCTTTTACACGACCCATGTAGTTAACTCTCTTTCTGCCAACACCCGGGGTTGCTTTGGAGTCCTGGACAAGTTATCCGTTCAGTTTTGGAATAATTTCAGAAAAGAGTTTTCTCACGGTTGGTTTCTGTGGAATCAGGTATGATGAACACTTTCTGTTTACATAGCCCTTTTAGCCTAAGGCGATCAAAATCAATCTTGGAAATCATTTTCCTAGTGACCTTGATTCTACACAGGAGCCTACTGGTTAAGCTTCAATATTTCTCTGCTAGACTTCTTAGTGCTTCAATTTTATAGTATTTAGAGTTTTTCTCCTCCCCAAGTCTCCCCCCTCTCTCAATTTCTACTATTCCATCTGAAAGTATAGCGATAGCTGTCTCAGTTGCTTGGATTTGTTCTGCCCTTTCCCTGGGGTACAAAGGACTTGTATGAATCAATTTAAATTGGCCAGAAGAAATAGCCAGCAGCCTGCTTATGTTCAAATCCTCTGCCCTAATCACCAGTATGGAAAACCCATTGAAAAGACCTACACATAATCTTACATCCATTGCATTAAAGATGAAACTGCCGAATTGAAAAGATCTCAGCCAATTAGAATTGAACACATAGCTCAATAGTGTGTCTGACAGTTAGATTTGAAAAGGCTGCCTTTGACAAAGAAAAAGCTCCTTTATGTCAGGCTGTTTAGGGTCAGAAAATAACCCAAACTAGAAAGAGAACTAAAAACTTCTTATTTGCTTCAGTTCTGCCACCAGTTAAAGTAATTTCCAGGAGCTTCTATCCCAATATCTAATTATCCAGAATACAACATTTGTGTACAGCACATGAGCTCTAATTCATAGTGACAAGGAGCTGGAGTTGGAGAATTAGTGAATAAGTGAGCAAAAACAATAAAAACCAAGGCTCCTGCTCCATGATATATACTTTGTTCATTCCTTTTGACAAGTGTAGTATGGTGTGAATTATTTATAGTAAATGTACTATAGTGTATTCTTTAAAAGTAATGAAATCTTACAGTCATGAGTGTCTATGGATTTTAGCCAGTAAAAAAATAACTGCTAGATGAAGGTAGGGGAAGGACAGAAAAACTAGTTCCATAAAATTATTGATAAACTTTTCACCAATGGATTATAAACTTCCAGGAAATTTGTGTTAATCTTTTACCTATTTGGAGTTCAGTTAGGCATAGTGAACTTAGTTTAATGTGCTGAACTGAACTGGGAATGAGGTATAGGAAGGGTTAATAAAAGATTTAAATAGTATTTCAAATCCACATGTGATTTTTTTGATATTATGGATTACCTTTCTCTATATTAAATGTAAATGAAAGAATAGTAACCCTCCCTAGAATGGGAAGAATTTTTATTGTTGTAGTGTAGGGAAATAACTTAAAATTTTTTTGAACTATAATAACTGCAGGAATCTTCATGCATAAAATGAATCATAGAAGGAAATTTATATTCACTAAGAACTTATTCTGTATGTATGTGTATTTTAATTATCAAGCTGGCACTCCTACTTGATGTTATCTTTCTATCATAAAGACTTTCAGGTTTAAAAGTGTTACCTCTCACTTGCCAAAGCAAGAACATGTATAGAAGCTATAGCTTTTACTACCATACTCTAAAATCAGAGAAGTCTAAGCTCAAATTTCCACTCTTATTACTTAACAACTGTGAGCAAATTATTTATCCTCTCTCAGTCTTCACCCCCAATTTTAAAATGAAATCAACAACTACTTTACACAGTACTGATGATTAAGGACAAGAAATTCTCAATAAAAATGGTGATAGCTATTCTTGTTAAGCACAGAACAAAAGTTTATGATGTCTACATAAATCCCAAATCCCATGTTCTGACCTAACACATAATATTCTTTAGTGTACAATAAGAAGTAAGGATACATTAGGATGATGGACATACTCTATAACCTGCTAATGAAGAGTTCATACTCCTGCCAAAAACCACTTGACAACTTGACATACAGAGAAGTGTGTGTTGTTTTGTTGTATTAATATTTTTTACTTATGGCTCAAGTTACACTATTAATTTTAAAACCGTAGAACTGAAGCAAAATCAAGATTTTGAAAATCAGTATTCAAAATACTTTGAAAATAATTCAGAACCACTATTCTAATATTTGTGGTTTCATGCAAATATGTAAAACTATTTTAAAATTTCAATATTTTAAAATTGCAAACCTCTTTATGACAGCAGTTTTACCTCATGGTGTTTCTGACTGTGTTGTCAGACCACTTCACCAAAGAACTCCTAGATTCCTTCATGTAGATATCTAAGAAATGTGTACATGTCAGAATTAAACTTAACATCATTTTGTCCTGATCAGTTTGTTTCTCCTGTCCCTTATTCCCCTATCCTTTAATAGCATCACCATTCACTTTATCGCTTAATTCATAAATCTAAAATGATGCTGGACTACTTTTTCTCCCTCACCGCCCCCGCATCTATATGTAGTCAAAAAGTTTATTTTACTCTATAAGTACATTTTTAATCCATCCTTTTTATTTATTTTTACTACAACTACTTTAATTCAAAGCCTTATCATCATTCTCCTGGTCTCTTTTGGGCACCTAATAACTATGGTTTTCTTTCTTTGTTGGTTGGCTTTTGTCTTCAGCATCTTTTGGATCTCTTTTTCTATCTGTAGTCAGAGATGCACTCAAGGGGCAAAGAAGGCCATATCATACCCTGTCTTAAACCTTTCACTGACGCATCATCGCCTGTAAGAAAAAGTGCACCTTCTTACAGCACTCAAAGGCCCTCCGCTGTGTGCACCTCTTGCCTCCCAGACCCAATGCAGAGTCACAGTCCTGACAGTGGTGAGTCTGCCTGACACAGGCATCATCACATTCACTGTCTGGCAGTGTCCTGCAGCGTGAAGGGAAAGGACTCCTTCATCTCTGTACAGGTCATGTTATCCCATCTTTCCAAGTCTTTTCTTACACAGTCCTCTCGGTCTCCGTCCCTTCCGTTCCTCCCCACCTCACCCCACTCTTTTAATTTGATTTGTACTTAGCCTTCCAGACTGGGTGCATCATCCTCATCCCTGACGGTGCAGCTTAACTTAAACATCCTTTCTCATTTATATTTCGTCATGTGTCATCTTTATATCCATATTTACCATTTTATCCTGAAACACATTATTGCCTATCAAACTGTAAAGTCAATGTGAGCAGGCATTTTTGGCTTATTTTGTTTTCCAAAACTTGAAATTCAGTGGGTGACTCCTAACGGATGCTCAATATTTGCTTATTGGAATAAAATGAGGTAGAATGTTAGATATAATATTCTATTCCCTATTTTATTAAATGATATCTGGTGATTTAATGTTGTCAGGAATACTAATTGCCACTATTCTATTGTCACTGTAGTTATATCTATGAATTGCATAAGTTGTTTATTGATTGTACAATACTAACATTCAAAGAAATGGATGAAAGATTTTTTTAAAATGTTCTAAAACTCTTTTTATTCATTGAAATGGTATCTCCCTGGCCTTAGGAAGTTCATATTTCTAGCTGAACACACAGGACAAAAGTAAAAAGATAAACAGAAAAATATCATAAAATAAGAAACTCTATTAATAAAGTAAACAGGAAATATAGTGATGAGTGAAAAATTCAAGGACACCATCTGAACTTAAGTAGTCATGGAAAATGTCAGTGCAGATGCCCCTAACAGATGCATGATCAATAGTTTTTAAAGCAAAGGAAAATAGAATGGGAAGAAGGGAAAAAGAAGGAGAGTGAAATAACTTAGTTGTGTAATCTTGGCAAAAACATTTTTGCTTATTGATATCTCCAGGGGAAATACTTCTAGCACTGTTGCTTAGGCTTGGCAATGAAGAGGCAGGAATATTGGGTCAAAGGGGACCTGAGCTCGTTCTCTATGACACCTTTCAGATTGAAATCAAGAAAACATGTGGTAAATTAGGAGTTTTTGTTGTTTCTCATCTGAATGCTAGTGTGAGGGGCCAGAACTGTCAGGAGAAGGGTAAACATCAGAAGTCACCCTCTGAGCTGAGGATTTAGCTCAGTGGTGCCACTATCTGCCTTGCAAGAGCAAGGTCCCAAGTTCGATCCCCAGTACAAAAAAATAAAAAGTAAAAAGTCACCCTCTGACCTCATATTCAGTGCTGCTGGAAAATGAGCATTTAACATGATAGGAAGGGAAGATATTAAAATATCAGAGGGGTCCGGGGATTTAGCTCAGTGGTTCCACTGCCTGCCTTACAAATGCAAGGACCCAAGTTCAATACCTGGTACCAAAAAAATAAAAATTAAAAATTAAAAAAAATATCAAAAAAATCTCATATATATATATGTATATATATACACACACACACACATATATATATATATATATACACATATATATAATTGCTATAAATTTTTCTTTCTTTAGCTGGGTATAAAGGAAGGCCCAAGCTGCTCCTTCAAAGATCTGGGTATGTGGGACATAGGAGGTGAATAAGGATTCCTTTTCTTCTGTAATCAAGAGCAAATCTTCATAACATCAGAATCCAGAAAGGTCTCCAAGTCACAAAATCAAGAAGATAATGTTGGTACCAGTGGAATCTTCTTTTAACCCCCAGATCCAACATCCAGTTCTTATAAGGGATGAGAATTAGCCTTCATTAAGTCTAAGCTGAAATGAAGGGGATGGAAAGAAACACTCGAAGGGAAAAATTGTACTTCTTAAATGATTAGGAAACCTCTGCTGCGTCCATGACCCTCGTGCAGATTCTAAACTGTGTTTATCCTTTTGGATTAACATGTAACCTTAAAAACTTAGATTTTGAGGTAACACTAAGTTGAAAGTTAAAAGGTTTGAAGGGGGACTATCACAATAAATGTAAGCAGCGAAGGAACACAAATTAAAGGGAAAGCATAGAATCTGAGGAATGCACACAGGGGATCAAGAAATGAAAGACTTCAAGCTGGCAGAGGAATAACATTTCCAAAACCTTCAGGTGCTCCAGTGAGTAGTATTCTGAAAGTGCAAATCATTATTATAACTGCATTAGGCTAATAACATAGCAGTCTCCTATTTGGGTAAAATACTTGGATGTAGATAGCAAATTCTTAGATGTAGGGAAACATTTTATTTAATTAGTGGAAGCTAGAGTATCTCTAGATATGTCCCATTAGTGGGCCTTGGCTGTTTGAATGTACCTTTTATCAGCAGTTTGGCTTAACAAGTCCTCTGTTTATTGCATTCCATCAAAGTATCTTCCTGCTTAACTCCTTGTGTCCAAGTGTCGGGGCACTGGGCCTAGTGGTTCTCAGATTGTTCAGTACTTCCTTAGTGGCTTGTTAGAGCAGCTCTAGTTGGGGAGTGTTTCGCATATGTGGGTGCCTGTGCCCACAGTTAGCAGGAGGTAGGAAATCAGGCTGTGATGCTTTCCAGAGCTCAAGGAGCCCCTTGGCATTTCCCTGGCAGCCTCATTCCTATCATCAGCCAGAACCCAGGCACTCATTAGGCTCCTGATGAAAAGCATCCCAAAGAAAATGCCAGCAAGCTGTGCCACTGTGCTGGCAGGAAATTAAAACTGCTCAGAGCAAGTGGAGCCAAGAGAGCTGTTGATATGAAAGGTAACGTCAAGGGTGCGATCGCTGACTCACACAGGCATTCCAGATTCCGGATGCTGGATACAGCTTTCTGCCTCACTGGGGAAAGCACGGGGCTCTCTCCTCTCTCTCTCTCTCTCTCTCTCTCTCTGTCAGGCAAGGTTTGTTCAGCAGAGGGACTAGAAAGACAGGGAGGTGGGCTCTGTGAGATCAACTTCACTATGCTTGAATAAATTCAAGGGGTTTGGGTATGTTCTCTGCCCTGAAGAAGTCCCTCCTAGGAAAACTGAAAATGAGACAAAGTTTTTGTTTTCAATTTTTGTATTTTGTAGTTTATTTTTCTGGCTCCAAATTAAATACACCAAAACTACTACAGAGTTATGGAGTCAGAGTGGAGCTAGGCAGACAAATACTCAGAAACAGTGAATCTGGCAAGGGACAGGTAAAGGGATACTTTAATTCTAAAGAGATTTTTGTTGTTGTTAATCTTGCTACTTTTATTCTAAGGATAAAATGACCCTCAGAGGAGGAAGAAGAGGTGCTCAGTAGAAGGCACCACCAACACACAACCAAGGCACAGGAAATCTGCATTAACTGAGTATAGTAGACAGAGTGATCATCCCCCCAAGAAAAACATCCCAGACCTACTCCCTGGCACCTGTGAATATGCTGCCTTACATGGGCAAAGGTGTATGAGGTAGCTAATCAGCTGACCTTAAGGAAGGTTTTCCTGGATTATCCCACTGAGCTTACTAAAATGGCAGAGGCCCCCAATGTGAAGTAGAGGCAGAAGTAAAGGTCACGGTGATATGAAGAGGACTCAGCAGACATTGCTTACTTAAAAGCTGTATGAAGGTGCTACAAGCTGAGGAATACACCCAGGGAATAAGGGTGATCTCTAAAGCTGGAAAAGATAAGGAAACTAAATCTCCCTTCGGGCTCCTAAAAAGGGATGCAGCCTTGCTGTCACCTTGATAATAGCCTAGAGAGTCATGTTAGATTTCTTTCAGAACTGTAAGATAATAAACTTTAATTGTTTAAGTCATTAAGTTTGTGGTAATTAACAAAAAATAGCAATGGAAAATGAGTACACTGATATTTAGATGAATTATCTGAAGTTCTAAAAAGGAGATTCCAAGTTCATTTACAATTCTCAGAACAAAAATATAAGGCAAGAAAGCAGTGAGAAAATTCAAAAGGTAGCTTTATGTTAGAAGTGTAAAGCATGTCACTCACCTTATTTACATCATTAATCTTACAAGGGTATATCATCATTCTAATCTATAGACGAGGACTTTTCTAGAAAAAGTAAAACAAACTATGTCTTCTAACTCATTAAGATGCTTCAGTAGTCCCCCTTCTGACTTACAGCAAATTCCAAGCTCCTTATCCTAACCTGTAAAGCTCAACATGACTGGTATCCAAAGTATGGGCCACTGATCAGCATCCCCAGGGACCTCATTAGAAAAGGAACACACAGGCCGTACTAGGGATCTGTTCAGTCAGACTCCCTGGGGATGGGGCTCAGGAGTCTGTGTTTTGTCTTGTGTTCCCAGTGGTTCTTACACACAGTGAAGAGTTTGAGAAGCACCATTCCATGTGATGTGCACTTACCTACGTCAGCGGCCAAATTGTGCCACTTACCTTGTTTGCCATCCTTCATTGTGGCCTTCTGTCCTGCCATGGATGTATCATGGCTATGCCTATCCTGGGGCTTTACATTATCTCTGATCTCTTCCCACTCTGATCTCTCTCGTTAGAAGTCTGTCTGCCATTCAGATCTTGAAGTTTCCCTCATTGAGAGCATATAACAGTTCAAAGAAATAGTGCTAATGGGATTCGTCCCCATTATCCCACCATAACCTATGCCAATTAATTGAGAAAAGGAGAAATGGATTTGTTATGAATAGAAAAATAAAGATGATAAGTGGACACCCTCAATTGTTACTAACTAGGTGAATAGTTGATGTGTAAGTTTTGTTGCAAGTTCTATCAATTGTAATTATAGCACTTTTTATTTCTTAAATAATCTGGTACTGCGATTTTTTACTTACAGGAACCTTTTAGTTCTAGTTAATATGGTAACTTTCCCATCTGATGGCCTTGTCTACACTCTTCATCCAAACTGAGACTTCATCAGAAAGCACTATTGCTGGCACGTACCCTACACCTTAACTTGGTGTGTGTTGGAACAACATTAACTGTGCACCCTTTGTGATGAATAAACACGTCTGCTTTTTCAATGAATGTTATTGCTTTTCACATGTTTCTTAGTAAGATCTTAAAGTTAACTTTTTAAATATAAATTAACTTCAATAATTATTTTTGTGGTAAATACACAGGATAATATCAAAGTTTAACTCTATTGAAAAATCAATGCTTTCCTCAGGTGAACATTTAACATTTTTAGGAAAAAAAAATGTCCCTACTGTAAGTAGTAAACCTCAGAATATTGATGGTGTTATATAACAGAAATATACTTTTTAAAATAAATGATTTTTTTATACAAAGATAAATGTATATATTTGCACACGTCTAGATTTGGCCACATGTGACACCGTGGTTAGATGGTATTTCCGATTCTGTCATCCCAGGACACTCACACACCCCTCCCTGAGCCTGCCAAGGGCTGCCGGATGGGGCCTGAGGGAGTGGTGGGCACTGGACAAGGTGCTGTATAAATGATGCCAAGGTCAAGAGCTTGGCAGAAACATTAGTATACACCTTAAACAAGAAATGTAGTGAGGTCCACTAGAGAAAGTGTCATGTTTCTTCCCAAGCCCCTCAGCAGGAGCAGGGAGCTGGCAGAGCTTCTCTGATGCTGCGGGGCACTGGCAACCAGGACCCCTTCTTTCTTCACCTTTCACTGGCTTTGGAACAGTTCCAGGGCTCGGCTGTGAAGGAGGTGCTTCCTTAGAAGTAAGATCCACTTAGTGCAGTTGTCACTTTTTTTTTTTAGACATCTTTTTTTTTTGGTACTGGGGAATTGAACTCAGATCCTGTGCTTGCAAGCCAGGCAGCAGAACCACTGAGCTAAATACCCAGCCCAGTGCAGTTGGCTCTTAGTGCAGAGCCAGCCCTGGAGTGGGTGCTGTGCTCTTCTGTGGTCCTGATCTGACCCCCTGGGGCAGCTCAGTGACAGTGAGACCCTGTCCAGGCAGCTGGGCTTAGAGAGAAAAGAAAGAGGCCAACTCCTGTCCAAGGCTCCACCTGAGCCAGCAATCTCAGAAGCCCATTGCCCTCTTCCCAAGAAGCATAGCCAGCTTCACCCGACAGGACACTCCCAGTCCCTGGCGGGTCCTGAGACTTCACTGACCCAAGGGGTCCTCTTTATTAATCCACATCAGCCGCTGGATTCGGCTGGAATTGATCTGCATTTCTAGCCAGGGTCTCATTCACATCCGAGTGGCTTTGCAGCAGGCGCATCCACCAGCAGTGCCCATGGGTCCCAGCAGAAGGCAGAGGGTGCCCAGATCCTGGGCCTCAGTATCACCAACTCCTCTAGCCACGGTGTGACTCAGCTCTGCCTGCATGAAGGAGTGGTGCACTCAGAAGTGAATTTCTTAGTCATGTGACATTCCAGGGTTGGCATTGCTGGTCAGTGGATGGATGTTTGTTGGAAAACCTATGGCACAAGTGCCAGAGTGGGCTGTTTGTATCATTGAAATCTCCAAATGGTTTGCTGTTGCTGCCATAGGGCCTCAGATTGTTTTGCTTTCAGCCAGCAGATGGGGAGACTATAGCCCAGATTTAGAAGTGACATCATCTGTGTTCATATTCTCTTTTTAAAATATGTTAAAAAGTCACAATTGGATGGAAGGGAGATTTCAAAATGTGGTTCATGAGTGGGTGGCCTTTCTCAGTGATCAAATCGCTCCCTGAAAGAAGAATATAAATGTCTATGAGCAGCCAGCTGTTTCCACCGCAGGAACCTGTGTAATTTATCTTAGTGCTGTGTCACACTGCAATTGCCAACCACGTGTAATGCTCAGTGGCGGCAAACATGTCTCTCTCTTGGTTACCATATGTGTTTTTCACCCTTTTAATCATGCCTTTGCTATATGTACTCTGATAGCACTTGGTATTTTCTCATTTAGAAATTCTTATTGTTCCTGTAATTTGTGTGATTACTTATTTAGACCTGTTGTAAGCTTCTTGAGTGAGGAGGATTTCCTACATAGGGCTTTCTTTGTTCATTGTATCACCAGAACCTACCATGGGGGCTGAGCAAGTAGTTGATATACAGTCAAATCTTAATAAATTATTTTGAATAAATGAAAGTACTAAATTTCTATTGCAGTATATGATCTCTTAAGGTATGCCTTCTATTATAAGCTACTTACAATGACTTGTTGGATTGTGGATTACTGAATAAATCAAGCCAAAATTAAGATGCTTTGTTGTTTTGTCTTTTCATGAAGGACATGATGCCATTGTCACACTCCTGAAGCGTTATGAGACCCCAGGATGAAATGCCCTGTAATGAATATTCTCAGCCTGGAGAAGGTACCACTTTTGTATTCACCTTCCATTGTTGTGATGTATTGTACCTAGAGGTAAACCTGTGCTTCTGTGATTACCATTCTGGGTCTAGGGAGGAGGACTTAGCTGTGTCACATCAGCCTTATTTTCAGAAAACGAATATCTGGATGAGTCCAAATATAAAGAAGCCTCCACTTAGGCTATTTTCTAACTCACCAATCTGCACTTCCTCCAGGTTTAACATCCCCTGGACAGGAAGTATACACAGCTATGTAAGCCCTGGGTAGGCTGAGACCAGTCATTTTCCATTTCAGTAATCTATTAAGACAGGGCAGAAAATACTCCAACGTAGACACAAATTAAATCTGATGGAGACGGCTATCACTTGGATTTTTCTTCTTAATCATTTTATGCAGTTTTGAAATAAACTCTTGTACAGTTTCAGTATCTTGAGAAAGATTTGGGCCTTAAGCAACAGTTTTTCTTGGACTCATCAACCGGTTTTTTTTTTTTAATAATATTGAATACTTAAGTAAAACAAATGATTGCTATATTCAACTCTGTTGTATAATTGGATCTCTAGATGGCTTCTATGTGTCTGTTCCAATCCCTCTGGAGAAGATTAAAAGCATGACGAAAGGTACCTATTAGTGGAAGGATTGTTATATTTTATTGTTAAGATAATTTTGCCTGAAAGTGATAACTTTCTGGTTTGTTTTATATATTACAAATGATGACTATTTTATGAGCATAAGTAATATTACCGACTATGCTGATAATTAACAGTATCTTTTATGCCCTTTTGGATCATGAAAATATAGCAATGAAACTTCAAATGAGAAATATCAAATTTTTATAGCTATTTAGAGATTTGTATTTTATTAGAATATAAATTAGAAATATTAATATTTTAGAAGAATTGGGAATGGATTTGCTTGGCAAAGTATTTGAAAAAAGTGATTTTTCAAAACACATTTCAAATAAGTAGTACTTTGTGAATTTTTAAAAAGGTAATGCTACATGTTGAAATTAAATATCATCGGACCAAGAAAGTATAAACTAGGATTCCACTGTAAGTTTTATTTCACTACTTGAAATTTGAAATCTTTTAAAAATGTGTGTGTGTGTGTGTGTGTGTGTGTGTGTGTGTGTGTTTCCTAGAATGACTTAAATGATTATTTCCTGTTGTTTCCTTGGCATCCCCTAGAGGTTTATTTTGTCAATATTTGACTCACTCTATTGATACAGATTGAGGGAAATGACCGGATAAGAACTGTTATCATCTTGTCTGTAACTGTTCTCCAGGTTTCTATGTCATGCAGTACGTTAATGATCAGATCAGGAGTAAAACCATAGCCCTGATAACAAAGCCTGAGCAACTGAGACAGAAAAGGAACATGATTTCAATGCAGGGGAACACGGATCATGTCTGATAAGGTTTTAGTATCTCCAAGAAGTCAATTACAGTTAGAAAATTAAATGTCACCAGGGAATCACCATTTTGGCTAAGTATATATGTGCATGTATCCATCCACATGTGTGCTCTTTATCTTAAAAACTGAAACGACAATTCCTGTCGCAGAGAAGGCACACGTTCTCCTCCTGAGGGCCGATTGCCTCCACGTTTCCACCTTCAGCTCTCAGAGACCGAGTTCCATGAGATTATTGGCTCAGGTAACCTAAAACACCACAGGTCCGCTTCAGTTTCATGAACTCGAACTAATCTGTGTTTATTTATTTTAAACAATTTCAGGTTCTTTAGGGGAAGGTAAATAAAGGATGATGCAGGAATAAGATAGCGGCTATAAAACGGTAAGCAAGCACACGAAAAATATTTGCACCCAGGTGGAGTTGTGACCTTTGCGAAGCATATGCATGGCTAAGCCCTCATTTGGAACCATCTGTTGACCGGAGCTTCCTGTCGCTGCCATCTCCAGTTATCGAGCCAACACCTACTGCTCCAAGTCAGATGTGGATACGTTTTGCTGAGAGGTGTCCATTGTCTGCCAGCTCAGCCATCCCTGTGTCCTTCAGCTTGTGGGCGGGCGCTTGTCATTGCCATTCCGTACGTCTCAGGAGGCTCTCTGTTCTCCCTCCTTCGCTACACAAGAGGTACGCTCTCTCCCTCTGACGAACCCTTGGAACTGCCTCTGGACTCCTTTGAGGCTTTCTGACGGAGTGAGCCTTTACCTCCTTAATACTCTCAGAGTTAGTGAATGTGGCATCTTAAATATGGCCAATAATTTGTGCCTAAATATTTTATTTGAAGCAATAGAAATACTTTCTTGATTTTGTAACAGCAAGTCAGTTGAAGGTAACAAATCTAATGAGTTTGAAATTGGCAACTAAAGCTTATAATATTTAGGCTAAATTGGATGTACCAATAAGACAGATATATGCAGGCTCAGAATAAAATAATTATCAAGAGTCACAGTATTTATAAAATATTAAAAAAGATTAGTCTTTTACAAGTCTAATTTGAGTTTATTTCCTGCATCTATGTCTACAGTAATTAGAACGTGGTTTCATTCAGTGATGGAAATAGATTCCATTTCACACCATGAAAGAGAATTTAAATGTAGTATTACAAATAGACTAGAAAAACAAGTATAATATTTTTAAGCAAAAAGGTATATCTAAGTTGACCTATAATTAAATATTCTGTGATATAGAAAATCTCTGTTCTCAGATTTTTGAATTTTTACCTTCACTTCCATAAATAGAACTCAGGATGAAATTACACTGAATTAAAAAAAAATCACATGCACTCTTTGATTGCTTTTAAAATATATATTAGTTTTAGCCATTTCATCTCATTAAATCTACTTTTACTTTCTAGGGTTCTTGATTTACAGTCTAAGTTAATTATTGCAGTAGATGTTGACAAAGGCATGGAATATACCTTCACAACCTGACCCAGCCAATTACACACCATGACTGGAAAAGGTATTTTTTCTAAATAATAAACTTAGAATTATATGACTAACTTGGAATCTAAGACAGACTCAATGAAGAGACATTTTAGATTTATTGCACATCATCTTTTCTACTTATTCTATAGGTAACAGAACAGGCTACCATATGGCTAAGCAATAAAAAAAAAATTGTCTTAAGATTTTACAGAAATAGAAAGCTATATAATCATTCTGAGAGATCTTCCAAACCTATGGAAAAATTACAAAAGAGAGACATCTGTGAGATACTCTAGCTAAGTACATTGAATATTCTACCAACAATGGGCAAGTGGTCCCATAAGATTATAATGGAGCTAAGAATTTCTACGTTTTAGTGAAATTGTGGCCTCTGTAAAGTTGAGCGACATGTTATGTGCTTATAGTGATGCTGAAGTAAACAAACCTACTTTACTGATCTGTGATTGCATATTTCATAAGTCAGATCATTTTACATTAATAACTTACATTTTTCATAATGGTAAACAAGGCTCATAGAGATCCTGTATGTAAATTTCAGAATTCTGTAACAGGACAGGAATAGATTTACTCTATTCAGTCATTTACTCAGTAGCTATTTGGACATCTTCTGTGTTTAAACCTTTACACTTGCCACTGTAGAGCTTGCGGAGTGTAACTGCCGTAGCCTGTACTTTTAAGGAGCTTTAGCATCCTAATAGCCGAGAAAAATACTTACCTAAATATTTATAATATATAAAATAACAAGTTTTGTCAGAGAAATAGTGAGTTATTTTATAAATCTTAGAAAGAAGAATATTAATTAATTCTGAAAAGTTTAGAGACAACTTCATGGAAGAGGTGACACATAAGCTTGATCCTGGAGGATGAGTAGACTAGGCTTCAGGACAGTCTTAATAAAATCAAAAGAGATTAGAAGGTTAAAAGTATACATGGGAATGATGAACAACAGCATTTTGGTGTAAAAAATGCACAAATACATTTAGTGAATCAGATGATTAGGAAAGAAATACAGAAAAATGGAATAAGAGCACAAAAACTAGTGCATGCTGGCCTAAGTTAGTTTACACACTCTGTAAGCAAGGAGGAGTCACGAAGGGTGTTTGAACTGGAAATCACAAATCCGAAGTTGTGTTGTAGGAAGAATAGTCTCGCATCTCATAAAGGATCAGCTTGAAAGAATCCAGAACCTGGTGAGGCAGCTGTTGCAGGAGTCTGGTTGGGAAGTAATTAAAAGCAGAATTTCACTAGTGGCAAATATAAATGAAAGAAAGAGACTGATACGACAGATAAGAGAGCTAAAATGAACTAAATCAGATGTGAGAGAGGTGGAATTTTAAATATCGGATAAATAATAAAGGGTGTCGTCTATTTATAATTTTTAGTAGTTTTCAAGTAAAAGCCATTTCTTCAGTATTAGCTGTTAGTTTTTCCACTTCACCTCTCTTTTCAAAACAAATATTTATGTTAAATATATTTTTCTTTGAGTTTTAATAATAATATATAGGAAAAGGGTTTCAATGATAAATTAGCCTAATGCAAGCTCATAATTTTGAATTTGAAAATTATTTTGCCATCCCAGCCAACTTTGCAAGTCACATTGAAACAAATAAGTGATCCCTGCATGTTTTCCCTAGCTACCCTTCTTTATTTGTGGGGTAATCAAATGTATATTCTGTTGTCTTCTAAGTTTAAGCTGTTGGCATCATTCATGCAGCAGGACCAAAAATATAAATGTGGATTAAAAGTGAAAATAGGATACAGGCTTACGTTTACCATTTTTGCTGCCTGAACTAATATCTGAATACTAAAATTACACCCAAAATTCTTCAGACATAGGGGCCTTCAATACACAGTCTGAACTGTTGCATCTGTGTATTATGTGTGAACTATTTTTAAAAAATTTTAATCAGGTAACAACATTAATACATTCAGTTTTTCAGTACAGCAATATACATTGCTCAAAACATATGGGTCCTATCCCTCAGAGAGCTTACTAAAATCTGGTTGGGTATACAGGTTATATACCCAGAGAACAACTAAATTTCCACTTTACATAGAAAATAATTAAAGGACAAAATGATTAAATAGCGACTTTCAAAGGACTTCAAGTGAGTAAAAGATCAAAGTGGAGTGCACTGGAGGATATGGAGCTGAATCTAGACTTTGAAGAATGGGCGTGAATCTCTCCTCATTCTTTTCACAGCATATTTACCCTAGCTTTTCCACAGTACTTAGTCCCACTGAAAGAGGCAGAGGGAAAGATACACGTTAGAGTGTCAGGATCTCAGATGCTCATCTGTCTTCGTATTGACACCACCTCTTTACATTTTTGGTTCTCCCATACTCCATAAAGGCAGGGCTTCAAGGTCAGAGATGCTTCTCTCATCTCTCCTTCGATAGCTGAGCATGATGTCCAGAGGAGGCGCTTCCTTCATCGTGTATTTTTTGCAGAACCAAATTACTGGGAAGCTTCTAGGAATGCCATTCTAGGAAACACTAGGCTGGTTGATATGGCTTATTGTGCATCGGGCCTAACTAGCCAGTACCTTTGATAATTCTAAAGGAAGGGCTATTTTGAGCATATTGATTATCCCACAGAAAGGGCACACTACTGTATTTGGATATGGAGTTGCTATTATATGAGTGAAAGGAAAGACCCTACTTTCCCGCTGGCCACCAAGGCTTCTCTGGGCTTTTTACCACACAGTTCTGAAGGTTAACTTTTGTCTTTAGTATATAATGAGATGTTCAAGGAACGAGTAAGGAATCGTTCCTTCAATGATCATGAGAACAATAATACTTACCAACTCCTTAGTGCTTATAATATGAAAGGACTCCTGCTCAGATCTGTCCCGCTTTCATTGGATCTAACTACAACTCCGTGCTATAGTATTTTCTCCATTCTATAGATAAGAATACAGACTAGAAAAACTACTTCTTACAGTGCTTTTGACACTATATTTTTTCTGTAACAACAACAAAGCTTTGGCCAAAGAGAGAGACAGAAGGAGGCTGTTCATCTTGGATGGGCGCCAGTAATTTTTACCAAACTTGATCTCTGTTCTTCAGGCAATTCTCATCAGATCTCCTCCTGCCTCTGTGTTCTGCTTCATTTCTCCTTCCAAACCCCACATGCTGGTGAGGTACAGAGCACACACATATGACTTCTCTGACCCGTAGAGCTGAAAAGTTTTTAAAATGTAGCTTTAAGCAGAAATGCACTAATTTGCTGTGGACCTCATCACCTACCATCTTGCACCTAGCCCATTTTATGCATACATTTGTGACATCAGAACTTACAAGTCATGGCTTACAGCGATGGTCTTTACAGCTTTTTAACTTAATAGCAGAAGTTGCCTGAATTTTCTTGGGAAAGTACATTTTCTAAATTGTTTCACAATGAGCAGAAACATCCCTTCAATTATGTATGGATCAAGTGGATGATCTGCTCTCTATATGCCTACAGTGTCTACCAACAACACCATGACAGATGAAGCACTGTCCCCTCCTTTACAAAGTGGCCATGACACTCCAGTGAGAGACAGGTATGAAAACACTATACATTGTAAAGCATTACGCAAATGTCATTTTTACTACTCTGAATCCCTCATTTGTTCTCTGAGGTAGGAGTGGGTTGGAAGAAATTTCACAATATCCTCATGCACACAGATACTTGCTTCATTAAAACACAACTAATTAGTTAGATCTGAGAAGGATTCACTGCTAAGTTTTGAATGTCATCATATTCTGGTCAGTATAAAGAAAAATAATTAGTGATAATGTAAAAACAATAAATGTCCCAATAATGAATGACAGATAATTAAAAAGACAAATCTTATCAGAACTAAAAGAATCTTAATTTCTAAGATGACATTCAACTAAATTAGTGACTATTTTAAGAAATATCAAAGATAAAATACAGACAGAAAATCTTAATAGTTGTCTTTGTGTAGGCATATTCATCGCCATTCAATCGAATATAAAATATAAAACCCATGCACTTAGAAAAACACAACAATCAAGTAAAACAAAGTATTGTTTTTCTAATTATTTACTAGGTACAATTGTAGTTCTCAGTTTGCATAAGATTCTAGTGTCTTGCTCTCAGCTGTTCCTCTCACTTGTGATTTTTCTAAAAGTGGCTATACAGAAAGAACTTGGCACCCACTCACAAAAACCATTTTGAAAGACTTCAGATACCCACATACAGACCCATGAACTAAGATTATATTACAATCCTTTCTGACTTTCTGTAAGAGAACCCATTGAAACTTTTGTGAAGTCCTTGACAATACTTTTTTTTGTGATTCTCTAGTGTAAAAACCAGTCATCACAGGTAGCATTTACAATTTTGCAATTAGTTTTGTTCATTTCCATTTTAAATGTAAATAAATGAATACAAAAGAGTTATTGAATGGTTGGTAAGCTCTAGGGTCTATACTATGCACTGAGATACAGCTCAGAATGACAGACAATATTTATCTGATCAAATGATTATATGGGGATCTTCTTTTAAGAAAGAATACACTCAAAGATCTCATTCCTCAAGTGCATTGATTCAGAATGTCTTAGGTTGGAATTGAGAATCCATAGTTTTAAACAAGACTACTAATGTTTATCATCAAGTGAAAAAAAGATATAATGTGGACAGTGGTTCTCAGCTCTGACTACACAGAGTCTCTAAGGGAACTTTAAGAAAATCTTTAAAGGTGTTGATTATGTTAGAATTTGTAGGCATGGGGCCTGGTCATCATATTTTGAAAGCACTGGAGGTGGTTCCATTATGCAAGCAAGACTGAAAACCACCTTCTAGTTTGAGCCAATTACTTCTTTAAACCACCTACCATAGAATTTTAGCCTTCTTTAAGCTGCTAGACTGGAGTGAGATTATTAGGGAATCAAATAACAGTATAATTCCAAATGTCTTAAAAATCATTGTCCTAAATGAAATATAGTCATTCATTCATCAGTGCAGAAGTGTGAGACCATGGTCCGTGGTATACATGACAACAGAATGTCCTCTGTACTCATCAGTTTCCCCAGGAGTTGTGACATTAATATTAGGGTGCCCTAAAACATCTAACTTATAATTCACAACTTAGAATGTTTCCAGAGTGCAGCAAACATAAAAATAAACCTTTAAGTATGATAGTTTTCAGTGCACAACCATTTATGTGGGTACTGAAAGCTATAAACTGTAGGAGAATACAGAATTACATGCACAAGTCTTAACCATTCTTCACCTAAAATGCTTGAGGCCAAAAGTATTTAGATTTCAGAGTTTTCTAGATTTTTTGAATCAATTTGGATAGATTTTAGCAGTTGAGACTATTCATCCTGAAAATCTGAAATCAAAAATTCAAAACTTTTTGAGCTCAGAGCAATCATTGTGGTTTTCAAAAAGTTTAGGATTTCTGGATTAGAGATGCTCAACTTTTAATAAATAGATACACATATCCAGCAAAAGTCATATAAATGCATATGTGTGTATTATATATCATCACACATACATGTAAACATTCCATACACATTTCTATATTTTTGTTGTGCTTCCAGTTTTTTGAAACTGAAGTTCTAAAGGTCTTAAACCCCATAAAAAGCATGCTGAGGGACAGTTTTCAATTTCCTCCAAAATTGAGCAAAACTGCTGCCACTTGGGATGTGTAAAAGTTAATTCATTACATGAAATGAGGTGTCTTAGAGATTAGTATCACATAGTTTAAGCACTGCCTATAGTTCTGAAGTATTTATGTCCATAATCATAACCTTACTTCATACTTTCAAATAAATTTTTTACAAATAATCAGTTGCAATCACTGTCAGTTTCATTACTGCTCTGAGTAATGTTGCTGGGGGTAGTCCCTATACGTGAGGTGACAGAAGAGGAATCATTGATATATGACTTCAAGGGAGCATAAATGAGACAAAAATAAATATGCTGTGCCTGCTGTTTTATGGGCCAGGCACAAGACTGGCACCCATCTGTGGTAGTCACAGCCGTTGGCTAGAACTCAGTCACAGGGATCCCTGACTCTGTGAGATACTGAGAACCATAAGCTAGATATACACTCAAAAGAGTAAGAAATGAGTTTTGGTTGGCAGCCAGCAGCATATGCCATATGGGCCCTTTCTACACTGCAGATAACAGGTAGTAGTTTTGGGATAATGGCAGTAATCATGAAGGCTGGTCTGGTTTTGCATGAATCAGGTGCACAAAAGCAATGTTACTTGCACACCAAATAGTTTTTAGTTTATAAACATATCTTCACAATTTATAAACTAGTACCATTAATTGGGAAATGTAGTGAAAACTACTTAATGAGGCATATTATATATATATTATATATATATATGAATTACTATCAAAATAAGTCTTCTCTTTCACTTTATTAGTTAAGTTAAAAGTATAAAAATAGTTTTAAGAGTGTGGGGATAATGTCCCTGAATCAAAATATGGCTCAAGAATAAAACATGTAGCTATATATAGCATAATACTAGTATTAATGTGCTGTATAAATTTAAAAGCACAAGTCACATACTGGTGTGCACTCCTTCAATGACAACACACCCTCACAGTTTTCTTCTTTAAAACCCAGAAATGCTATGATCATTGTATTCAGGAAGCCTTCCTTATTATATCTTATCCAGAAGAAGGAGGTTTCTAATTATTTAGTGCTAAAATTATTTATTCCTATATGTGAGCTTTAGTCGGTTGTTAATATCCAATCATAATGTCCATTCCCTAGTCTGACAAGCTCTGGGCCCATTGGAAATCAGTCTGTCTGTTTTTCGTGTTTTTTTTTTTTGTTTGTTTGTTTGTTTTTTTCCTTGTACCAGGAATCGAACTCTGGTCCTGGCACTTGCGAGGCAGGTGGTGGAACCACTGAGCTAAATTGCCAGCCCTCAGTCTGCTTGTTCTTAGCTCTAGGAACATCCAGAAGAAGAGAGTTTCCTCTCATTCTCAAAAATCCTGCCCATTATTTAAACAAAAATTTACCATCAAACTCATCCTGATTTTCTCAGACTTGATTCACTACCTCCTTCTCACTTAATTCTCAGTTTCCAGAGGACTAATTATGGTCCAGACTTTCTTAGCACTTTCTGTTTGGTTTAAGTTTCCCCAGCTGAGACAAATCTGTTGGACCCTCCTACTTTCCTACTCCACTACTATAATATTCTGTGGTCCTGAGTTGTTCTCTGAGTCCTGGCAGAAATAGCTAAAATTCCCTCCCAGGGCCAGTTAAAATGTTCTTCCTTTATCAACTGCATCCATTAGAAAGTCTCATTTAATTTTGGCTACATTCACTAATTCTAAAATTAGTGCTCTTACTTAACACCCCATTAAGTAAATTTCCTTAGACACATGCTCCCTTTAAATTAAAGTAGGTATATTTAAGTCACAGGAAACTTCTTTCATTTCTCCCACATTATATCGCTTGCCCAAATGGTCAAATTTGTCTCCTTTGGTGGAGGCTTATATTAGAATCGTTCCCTTGGTCAGGCATAACCCTGAATCTCAGCTCTTAGAGTTGAGTTCCAGGAAACCATGTGATATTAAAAACACTAAAAAGATTGTGTGTGTGTGTGTGTGTGTGTGTGTGTGTGTTTGTTCAAATAAATATGTCTGTGTGCACAACAGAACCCAGAGCACAGGAAATCAGGCGCACTTTGGCCAAAAATAGAAATTCTGTGGTATCAAGATCAATTTTCATTTGATATAAAAATCCAGTGATGTGCTCACTCTGCTGCTTCTTTCCTTAATACAACGCAGTCCTACCCCGAGAATTCCCAATTCAGGGTCCAGGAGTGCCTTCTCTCTCACTGTGCTCCTCCTGTACACAAGGCTGAGTGCAGAGGAGTAGAAGTGCTGCCCCTGATGAGTCCCGAAGCCCTTTCTGGTGTTCCCCTCTGACTGGTGATGAATGTACTGGCCTATGTTTTTCTGGTGTTATTGGTTCTTTCCACTGCCATTTCCATTCTTTGGAGATGTGGCCTGTATAAAGCTGGCTTCTGAAAATGTCAACAAAAGGTTTTCTCTGTTGTTGTTCTGATTTCTTTCTGCTCTTATTTATTTGGGAGGCACCGTGCTTTGCCTCTTGGCACCTTGTTCATTTCCTGAGCAGCTCACCTTCTGATAATGATATTGATGCAGACTGTAAGCACCTGCATTCTTTCTTCATCATTCCCAACCCTAGCTCACTGAGAATCACTTATTTTGCATGGTCTCAAGGTGCTGAAGTTTCAGTGCAACTTGGGTAGGGACCCAGGGTCAGAATTACTACCTAATAAATAAGAAATAGGAGCGATGCTTATTATCTTGATATTTCTTTCCCACTGATGAAATCTCTAGTAGCTAGCTAGATTTTGAATCTGCCCCAGAAGAACATAGATGATTGTAAACAGTCTTACTTCGTTGAATATTTTCTATTTATAAATTCTCCCTATCAGCCTTAAGAGGAAGCAACTTTCCAAAAAGTGTTTTCTTCTTTGGCTTGAATCGCAACATGGGTATAGGAGGAATCTGTAGTGGTGGGATTTCAGGCTATTGAATGACCAGAGAATAAATGAGTCAAAGCACAGATCTGAAGCCACAACATGTGCATTTCAATTACAACTCTACCTTATCTTACCTGTGCTCTTGGGAAATTTATTTAATGTATCGCTTGTGGTATAATCATACCTACTTTATTGGGTTTCAATGAGAAAGTACTTTACTATTGTTTTCCTTTATTTTCCTGAAACAGAGTTCTACTACTTAATACTTTTGGATGTCCAAGTTCATTTACTGAATTAAATCCTCCTAAAGGACTGTCTTTTCTTTTGATTCTGTGGTCACAGCTGTGCTTATAATATCTCACCGAGATGACTTCTTATCAGAAACATCTGGGAGATAATTGCATTGTTTGACTGTAGATTTTTTCTATGATGTAGGACAGGTGGATTCAAAACATACAACTGCTTTCATGGAAATGTCTCAACCCCTCCTAGTTTGAACTTGTACTGGAAGCTCAGTATGCAGCAGGTAGAATCAGAGCTGAAACAGAAATTGAATAAAACGCAACCAAGAAATGACAGTTATTTGATTGTTCAGGATCCTTCTCGGTGATTTTTCTTCTAAGGGCTCATTCATAAAGCTTAAGTGTGCAATACAAACATCAGTTCTTCAGTTATTTGGCAATCACTTGGTGACAAACATAATAGTAATGAAGGGGAACTTTGTACAGAGCACATTCTGGAGGTCAAAAATCCAAGGAGGGACCCTGTTTTTATAGAGGACGTGTGGGGCATCTTGATGGCTGGCAACTCTCCTTGCTTTTGCCCACCTGAATCAATCAACAATTCAACCAACACTAGAAGAAGCAGGGGAGAATTTTTCCAAATTAATACTCAGAAGGCTGGTTCTGACCTTTTTTCCAAAGTAAGAGAAAAGGAAGAATTTCTCCCATTCTTCCTTCTTGACTGCCAAGCAGTGATCATTTTATCTCATTTCTACCCTTATTCTTTCTTTGTCACTGCTGTTGTGCTACTCTATTATTTCCTGACTCAGGTTTCTCATTTGCTAAAAGGATGTGACAACAGCCGTGTCTGCATGTTTATAGAGATACTTGTGTGATCAGTAGTGGTCCCAAGTCAACCATAAATAAAGGACTTTAGAGAAATTTCATTTTACAAATGAAATTTGTAGAAAATTAATATTAATTGCATTCAGCGGAGTGACCAGAACGTCTCAAACTGCAATTTTGTATGCAGCTGCAGAGTCAATAGTATTTATAGAATTGTTTGGATTATCTTCTTCCAACTGATAGTGAAAGGTTTTGTAGTGACTAAATGGTGTGGGGAACAACATACATCTTTTCTGAAAAGCTTAGTCTTGCCTTGACCAGTATGGAGAAAAGAGCATGTGTGTCTGGCGAATGATTAGAACTCTAATCCTGGGAGATGGTCTTTGTATTCATTACGTTTCAAGCCTTGAACATGAAACACAGTTTTCTCAGATGCTAAGCCCTCATCTAGTGGTTTTAAAAACCTACAAAAAGTTAGTGAAAAGCGTGCGGGAGCTGCCTTATATGAAACAGCCTCTGGACACTGATGATGTCTGTCTTCTTTTCATGTAGGAGGGAAATCCCTTTTCTAAACTCTTAAAAATATCAACTGGCTTTCATTAAATCCATTCAGAGTTAAGGGTCAAGGATCTTGAGTGACCCTTTTCTTTGGGAATGAAACACATTTCAATAGGCTTTTTCCTGTCTGTGGCCTGGAAAGGTTTCACTTCAGGCAGACCTCTTGAATTACTAGGATTTATAAAGGAAAGGATAGAGCATAGGCTTCTTTGAATTTTTTCTCTTTAATTTCATTTTTCTCATTTTATACACAGAACGAGAAAGATATTCTGTGCCAGTGTCTTCCGAGACAAGGGTGGCCTTACAGGCAGACATTGAGCTCTGAATGTTTACTAATTACCTCTAGGCTTCATAAAGTTTTTGTTTGTTTGTTTGCTTACTTCCTAACTATGGGGGGGGCTCTTATTTGCTGAACTTGTTCTTCAGCACTGCAAGCGGTGGAGAGAAAACAAGAATTTTGTTGTTTTAATATTTGACTTTCTTACTTGACCTGCACCTATAATTTCTATCTTTAAAAAATATGTTTAGTGTATGATTTTGGTGGTACTGGATATTTTTGTTGGCATCCTCGGAGTATGTAATGTTTACATTCTTTGTATGGAGTTGGTCCATGCACACAGCGTATCTTAACTCCGCTTTCCACCCGCTCTCTCCCCTCCCACTCTTGGTCCCCTCCCATTTGAGAAACATCTATCCCCCTGCTTCCTATTATCTAGCTTTTACTTTGCTCTTAATTTATAATTTTGAGTTTCTCAAATGAGAACTATACAATATTTAAGCTTGTGTCTGATTTATTTCATGTAACACTGTGGTCTCAATGTGCATTCTTTTTTCATGCTTCTCTGACTACTGTTTACCCCTAATGTGCCCTCCAGGAAGCCTTCTCGCATGTTCCCACAGCTCTCTTTGTCTTTACTTCTCTCAGAAAACTATAGAAAAATTGCTCTTGGATTTAAACGTACTCCCTGAAACACACTAAGATAATAAGTACAAGAGCTGTGAATTTTGCAGTATTTAATTCTCAGTGCGTAGCACAGTGGCTGGGCACTAAAAGAAAAATAAATCAAGGAATATAGTATATATCAATGTGCCTTTGTGCTGGACAAATCTCATGTTTTGCTGATCTTATCTAATTAAATCCTCATAACTCTGTATAACAGCATTTTAAAATAGATAATGACAAAAAGGCTTAAAATGACAAATTGCTAAGATGACTCTGTAAATGACAGAAGTGTAAGGTTTTTGCTACACATATTGGCACAGAGTGAGGAGTTTAGGGGTACGTATTCATTTAGACCCAGGAAACAGAAGCACTCAGACTGAATAATAACACCACATATGAGGCTGTCTCACTGAGGAAGCCCCACCTCCCTGAACTCATAACAAAAATCAGAAGGTGGCTGGTACTTCACATTGAACAATTCTGCTGCATTTAGTAGACAAAAGTCAGTTTTGTGCTCAGTTAAGACTAATATTGCCAAATCACTAGCCTGGTTATTTTCTGTATAGATAATTATTGCATGCAAATTACTAAAGCCTATCAAAAATGAGAAAAGAAAAACAATAAGTCCTTGGATCTGATATTGTAACTTACTCAGGTGAAAAGTTAAACAAATTGATTGTGTAACATGGATATGGCCCGAGACTGTCAGACGATTCTCAAGAAAAATACAAATCCCTGAAATTCTAGTGATTTTTAGTCAGTACTGACCATGTAGACTTGAGCCAATACTTGCTTTTTCTAAATCAATCGATTTCCCTTCTCACAGGCAACATTTTTATTTTCTAACCTGCAGCATTTCTACGCCTGACGGGAATATTTTTGCATTTGATTAATGTTTTCATTTGACTTTCAATGAGGTCTCAAAACAGTTTGGCTTGTCACAGTCACACTATTTAAATATTCCTCTGAAAAGAGTATGTGGGAACTAAAATCAGATTCATGTGAACCTGAAAAAACAGTGGCAATGTTTCCTGAACTTGTTATATTTTTATGTCTAAATTAATCATTTCAAAATGTTGTTTTATGTTGATGCTCAATGTCTTAAATTCAGGGATTGTTGAATGCCTTAATGGAAGAGTTTTAAATTTTTCTTGACCAGGAAGTTACACCCTTCTCATCTAAGGTCTTTATTCCTTTTTAAATATTCCTTGAAGGGCTTTCAACAGCACAAATATATAATGCCTTCTGCTTATAGTAATGCAAATTTGCTTTGCTTTCTTTAACACAAATAATTAAGCTGTCATTTTTATTTCTTGCTTACGCTTTAGAATTGATCAGAATTAGCCCAATTATTAATTCATATATGGTCAGCATTTTCTGTCTTCTTTCAAGTTGTGTTACATGGAAGAAAGCACATGTTAATGAATACGTGCTGCATTTTTCTTTAATATCTGTTTCCTCAGTGCTGGGGATAGAATCCAGGGCCATATGCATGATGCATGATAAGCCATTCATCTACTACAGTGTGAGTGTGTATATGTGTGTGTATGTGTATACATACACACACATATATATATTCTAATATGTATATTAGAGTATGCAAACTAATTTATATATGAAAAAAGGTTAATATTCCTATAACACAGGGCTAAGAGAAGAGTGAAGATATGAAGATTCCTTCTTCATGACAGAAATGTTTTGTTTCTTGAGATCATAGTTTCATTGCAGTATATATTTTATAAAATCCATCCTATTATAGTCTTTTAAATACATGAAGTGCTTCCTTCTAGTGGTAAAAATGCAAAAACAGTAAAATTCTAAAAAAGAGGCATTCAAATTTAAAATGAATTTGCACCTTTCTAATCATGAACAAAGGCATTTGTCTTTAATAAAACCTTAAGAAAAAACAAGCATTTGACAAATAATCTCACTGAGGATATCAAAACCAATTCCAGCTAAAGTAGAAGAATCAACACAACTGAAAGGGAAGAAGAGAGGTTTACTCAGATGCCATCAGTGAATACAAATCTGAATCACACTAAGGTCAAGACAGTTCCCTGCAAATGTTAGCATTCAGTCTAAAGACTGTAGACATTGACGGGAAGGGAGATGAGCAATCTTCTAGAGATATATGTTTACCTTTTGTCTATGTCCATGGATTCTAATCTGGTAGAAAGGATATTCAGTACCAGCTTCTACTTCTTAGCCAAATATGAAAGGCATTGAACAGCAAAGCAAAGTCCCAGAGTATTTACGCATCATCCAAACACCAGTGGATTAAATATATCATCTCACTTACATGTAATATCTGCAAAGCAACATACCTAGAAGCACTCAGTGTGAGACACCTCTGTATAGTCTCAACAGGTGACAATATATCCATGAAATCACTAATGACTGAAAAATATTCCTATCTGTACTGTAATCGAAGGTAAATTTAGCCCAGATTCCGATAATTGGATTGAACAATTCAAAATTAGTTAGCAGAAGGAAATTAGTAATGTGAATGCTAAAGCTTCAGAAGTAATACAGTGAAGGTAATTGTGATAAACTGAAGCTTCCCTTGATGAACATGACTTGGAAAGGCGTAGTTCCAATGCTTTGCATTTGGTTAGTGGTTTATTTATTTTCTAAGCCTAGCTGGCTACTATGCACATTTTCTCATTGTCAAGTCAAGGGAGGTGTAGCCATTTCAGAGAACCAAGTCTTTTATTGAAAATGTTAAAATTTCTGTAGACAGTTGGTACATCATACATTATGTACATACAGTCTCTAATTTGGTTAACACATTTTACAGATGATTTTTGCTGCAAAATGACAACTGGAGTCATCTAGCTCCATATTTTAACTTTGTTTAAAATGTCTCAATAATTGGGGATTACAAACATTATTTTACATGTTTTCCATTTTGCTTCATACTTTTCAGGAAATTTTAAGAGAAAGTGTATGGTTTTTCAATATGTAAAATATTTTATAATGAAAAAGAAAGTCAGTCAAACGGAAAAAATCAAGGAAATAAAGAAGCAAGCAAATAAGTAAAAAATTCTTATTGTAAGTATTTTACTAGATGAGTGCTGTGAAAGACATAGCTTGACCAAATCCTTGTATAACCAGCAAAAATACACAAACTTATGTATAAGAAGTTTCTGTTGTGAAGGCTAGGATTTATTGCTGGGATTTGTGAGGGGGAAAAAAGACTTAGTATTTGTCAAGTTGAAGTCTGTCTCTCAAAAGCTGCATTTTTCTTGCCTAAACAAACTTTTAGTACCACTTTGTTATGTAGAAAATTCCCATGCGTTTTTGGCCAATAATACAGGGTCTGAGATCGATGGTAGAAACATCATGCATCATAGGGCCAGGGATTTAGCTTTGTCAAGTTGAAGTCTGTCTCTCAAAAGCTGCATTTTTCTTGCCTAAACAAACTTTTAGTACCACTTTGTTATGTAGAAAATTCCCATACGTTTTTGGCCAATAATACAGGGTCTGAGATCGATGGTAGAAACATCATGCATCGTAGGGCCAGGGATTTAGCTCAGTGGCACCACACCTGCCTCACAAGCACAGGGTCTTGAGATAGAGTCCCAGTACTGCAAAAAACAAAGATGTGTCAAGCATCATGGTAGAATAAAAGAAATTCAATGTAGAATAAAGATAAACTGTAACCAAAGAATGTCACAACGATGGTCAACTATGAAGTCAGAGATACTAGGACATAATTCCACTTCTACCACAATCTAACACTGTGATGGTTGGCAAGGTTTTCTCTAAATATCAGTTTCTCTATTTATAAGACAGGATGACATCTACCTCATAGTGTTGTTTTAAAAATCTCTCAGTGTCTGATACATGGTAGATACTCAGCAAATGTTAGTTCTCATTCTCCTTGACTTTAAATGGGTGCAGAAGTAATTTATTTTCATGTGTGTTTATCAAGTTCCAACTCATATTTTTTCTTCAAATAAGATTTGTAAAGAGCATCAGAAAAGGGGCAGGGGATTTAGCTCAACAGTTCCGGTGTCTGCCTTGGTGCAAGGGCCTGAGTTCGATCCCTGGTCCCAAAAAAAGAAAAGAAAAAGGACATCAGGAAAGAAGAATACTTAGTAATTCTTTTCTCTCTCCCCTTTGTTCCACTTAATAAATATTCTTCCTCCTGATGATCATACTATGCTTTATTTAACTCTACTAATTATCCTGAGAAAGAGGGAGAAAGGAGTGAAAGTAAAAGGAGGAATGCATAGAAGCCATAACAGTGTAGAGAGTAAACACAGTAACCAGCCTCCCTGTCCTCTTCTGCAACACCAGACCTTGCCTTAACTCGGCCACCAGAAATATGGTAAGGTAAGACAGAAACATTTCTCTTTGACACATTAGATGGATAATTGAGAATCACACCATCCTACTTTTAATACATTTTATCTTTGTCATTGCAAATGGCTCTCATATTTGGATATTTTTAGCGTATGGCATTATTTTATTTTGGTGCCTTGAAAATGTATGTGTCATGACTTGTACTCAGATGTCCTCCCAGCACCTTATGCAGTCATGGGTGGGGTATTTTGGAGGTGACTGAATCCAGGGTGAATGATGCTGAGGTCAGGGATGTGATACTGGGATTGACTGGTGGTGCATGCTAGGATTAAGGGTGCCTCACCCTTGGGTGCAAGAGCTAGCCACCCTCACAGTGGTTAGTGGATAAGATGTAAGGAATGGGGAAAGTGTCACACGGCCCTTGCTGCTTGATTCTTTTGCTGCCTTCTGCCTGCCATGGACTGTTTCTCCTCTGGTGTGCCACCCTGCCTTGGAGCCAGCTAATTACAGACCGAAACCTCTACAAATGGTGGGCTACATAAACCTTTCATCTTCTAACTTTAGGTGTCAGATATTTTGTCTGAGCAAGGAGAAAAATTAACTAATAAAAACTACAGTGCAGAAGTCTCTTCTCAACTCCCTCACTGTCTGGAGGAACTTCTCTCAGGAAGGTCTGCTCACCCTCAGGCTTCACATGAGATAATAACTGGGAAGTCCAGGAGAGCACAGGAGCTACTGATCTTGCTAAGAAATTGTCCACAGCAAATAAAGAACTGTATGTTCAAAGCACTCATCCCACTGACAACACTTGGTTCGTCAAGGAAAGTGTGCCCTTCCTCATAGTCAGCAAGGGATTGGATCACGGATGATAGTAAAATATTCTGGCAATACTATGAAGAGTGGCTTGATACAGGATCATTTGCCATAATTTTGGAGAAAGCTTAGGCCAAAATTAATACAGGTTTGTACTGAGACAATAGCAATGTGAATGCCAAGGAATATAAGAATTATTGACTTATGGTAGAGAAGAAGTTGACTGGATCTGATGTGCGATGAAAATGAGGAGAAAGAATGGAAAGATGTTAAAAATTCAGCCTGGGAGGCTTAGGACTCATGTCAACAATTTTGTACTGATTTACATCAGTAAATAATCTACTTTACAGAGAAGTGTGAGGAGTGTGGTATTTGGAAATTGCTGGAATACTACATTCCTTTGGAAACATGCTCTGAACCACCAGGCTTGTTAGGGCATGTTAAGTGCATCCCTTCTATGTGCTGCTATGGTCCTTGCTTCTTTTCTATCTCAGCACTTTAATTTCCTTTACTGGAACTGCCCTTTTCATGCTGTCGCCTGGATTAGACTAGAAATGGCAAGGGCAGGGACCATAACCATTGTGCTCACCTTTGTAGCATGGCACCAAGCATAGAACCTGATAACAATCCGTTCTCAAAACTGTTTGATGACTTTGGCAACTTAAGAAGTTGTAAAGGTCTAGAAGAACATTTTTTAAAAGTATAGCTGTGGCTATGAGATTTATTCACTTTACTCTCTTGCAGAATCCCATTAGAAATAGCAGTGGAGGTAAGAATTGAAACAGAATTAAAAGCCATTAAAAAAAGAGACTGTGGCAAAGGTACTACTGGCTGCTTTAAGCTAAAATTATAGTGAGAATCAAGAGCAAATATTAGATCCATATGATCTGAAAGTGTAAAGTTTCAAAATAAATGAAGCACCTACAAAAATGAGTCATGGAAAGCATGGTTCCTGAAAAGATTATCTTTAAAGAATAGCCAAGCATTTTTCATCAGCAAAATTAAAAGCTGGCAAGGTCATTTCAAGAATCAGAAAGAACCCATCCTTCTATCCGGGATTGTACTTGTGAAACTGTAAAGCTTTCATTTGAGAAGAGTCTCTGGACGCCCTGCTCAAGATAGGTTACCTTGAGAATTTTTCCCATGGATTAGTTTTACAGTGCACAGCCACCCAGACACCATGGCAACCATGGGCCAAGTTGGCCTATCTACTGCATAAGCAGTTGGCAGACATCAGAGTCATTCAACTGGTGCTGAATTCACAGGAATGAAGAATGCAAAAGTTAGAAGTTCATTAGCCTTCCACCCAGAATTTATAAAATGGCCTTAGACACTATTCAATGTCCCCCATAAAGGGCAGGCTATGAAGGTGTAAAAGTGAACCAGAAGGTTCAGTATAGTGAATGGAAACATCCTAACACAGCAGTCACAAGGCCTGCATCCACATATCATGGGAATTACATCTCAACAAACCTGCCCCTCGCATTGGACGCAGAACTACAGGATTTAAAATGCACCTTGCTGGGTTCTGATCTCATTGCATTCTTTACTGTGATTTATTCCTTTCAGAATAGGGATGTTTATCCTGTGGCATTGTGTATTGGCACCAATAAACATTCTTTATTACAAAAAAGAGGGGGAATGTCATGCAGATAAAGGGAAAAGGGCAAATTTAGAAAGGAAAAGGTATCAGAAACTTCAAAAACTCCAGGACACCTGGGAAGAGAACACAACACCAGAGACCTTTGAAAGATGGTGGACAGCAGAAAGCTCTGGCAGAACAAAAGTAGAGCATGCCCACTATTATTCAAAACAAGGTGGAAAAAAATATGAGAAAAGGAAAAAATGAAAACAAAGTCTTTGGGAATAAAGAGGGATGGAGGGATTGAAGGGAGGGCAGGTGAGTGGGGAAAAATAAAAGCTAAGATATATCACATAAAGGTACAAATTCCCAGTGATAAAGATAGTCGTATTGCTTGCCTAAAATGGACAAATAAACTCAATGTAAAAAAAAAGAGAATGTCTACAGAATTTCTAAATGATCCATATAAGTCACTGAATTCTTTAATTCAATATCTTCCTATAGTTTTTCTTTGGAACTCTAGTTAAGTGAGATATGTTATGAAAAAAGGATCTCTGATAAAAGGAGCTTCGTAAGGTTGACTATTACCACGCATTTTTAAAGATTCAGAAAACACATTGGAAGTTCTCTAGCAATCATTCAACTTCATGAAACATTCCACCAACTTTCTGACAGCTTACTACTTACCTACTTGCACACCAGAGGAAATAATATTCCATGTGATTTGTTTTGAGATATACTGCTTTGGTTGTGCAACTACAGATTTTCCTTCTCTGATTATAAAAGGCCTAGTAGTGGATACTGCCTGTCAATATTTAACCCTAAAATCTTCTTGGCTTCCAGGACTCTTGGACAGTGAGGCCCTCTTCACATTCCATCAGAGTGCGTCTTACAGCAATGATGACAACATCTGTTGGCATTCCTTTATTGCAGCTACGCTTACTGTATTGAACTCACTGCTTGGGACATGCGATCAAACAAGATGACAAAGATCCTTCCTCTCATGAAACGCACAGGTCAGAAGTAGGGGTGGGAGGAGACAGACAATGGAATAAAGTAATTTCAGATCATCAAAATGCTATACAATGTGTCAATGTGCTAGGTAGTTACTGGAGCAGAGGGACTCATTTTTTTTTAAATTTTATTGAGTTTATTGGTACATTTTAGGGATACAGTACAGTTACATTCATCCTCTCATGACGCACAGGTCAGAAGTAGGGGTGGGAGGAGACAGACAATGGAATAAAGTAATTTCAGATCATCAAAATGCTATACAATGTGTCAATGTGCTAGGTAGTTACTGGAGCAGAGGGACTCATTTTTTTTTAAAATTTTTTGAGTTTATTGGTACATTTTAGGGATACAGTACAGTTACATTCATTGTTGGGATCATGTACCTTTACATGGCAAGTCTTGATTCTCATTTTTTCCCCTTACCTCTGCCCTCCCTTCACCCCCTCCTCCCCTCCCCATCTACAAACACTTTATTTTCATCTTTTCATTCTCTCACATTTTTTTCTTTTCCCTTTTTGTTCTTCCCCTACGTATCACACCTTCCCTACACCTTTAGCTCCTTTCTTCAAATTTCTAAATGTCAGTAATCTTATTAGAATCTTATGCATTGTTGCAGA